>NC_080539.1:220228295-220538890 GCF_028640845.1 Ahaetulla prasina
TCCTGGGGGGAGTTCGTTCCAGAGGGTGGGAGCCCCCACAGAGAAGGCCCTTCCCCTGGGTGTCGCCAGACGGCACTGCCTAGCTGACGGCACCCTGAGGAGTCCCTCTCTGTGAGAGCACACGGGTCGGTGAGAGGTATTCGGTAGCAGTAGGCGGTCCCGTAAGTAGCCCGGCCCTATGCCATGGAGCGCTTTAAAGAATCTGTTGCCAAGCGTCTGAATTTTGATCGCATGACCATGGGGATGCTGCAATGGTCGAAAATGTGAAAAACGGTCATAAGCCATGTCCACCTAAGTCTAAATTATTTTTTGAACTCACTTTAAGAAGTTTATTTGACATGAATCTCAAGTTAGAAAATCCTTGGCTTCAAAGTGCAAACAGAATACGATGACATGCTTTAGAAAGAATGCTTCACAGCTTTGTGTAAGGCAATAGCTCATGACATCATTCATCACTAGATACTAATTTTCCATTATCACAGCACAGAAACAGAAATTATAGCCTTGTTTTCTTTCAAGTTTGAATATATTTCCTAGGATTTATTATTTCAAAATAGCAGTGGTAGAATAGGCCATTCTAATAATAATAATTGCAGTGTTAACATGGCAAAGGAGGTGATTGGTCCGGTTTAATATTTTTCTTTAAATACTTTTAGAAGTGGAATCTCTTTTTTTAAAGGACGGCAAAGACTGCAGGTCAAGACCTCTGTCAGCCCTTATTTCAGTTGCTCATCTGCCGTCGGCAAACTATGCACATCCCTCTTTCGGTTCAAGTCAGCTTTTTCCCTAGCATTTTGCATCATCGTGGTTCAAAGGGGCCATCCATGTCCTGCAGCAAAAGATGTGCTGCAAAACTAGGCCATGCCTCTGTACCTGTCTCATATAAATCAATCTAAGGCTAGACCAAAGGAGAAGGAGTGGCTTGTAGAACCTTTGATAAGATGGAAATTGCTCTAAAAGCGTCAGACATATTCACCAACTACCTGAGATAACACTCCTCGGGCCAGCGGCATGCAGCTATCCAATATATATCATGAGAGTGTTAATGAAAGCCACTCTTAGGCCTCAAGGACAATTTCACCATCATTTGGCTTGAATGGCAGTGGGAGGCAGCACAGGGCTTCAAATCAAGATCCATATCTGGAAGAAAATGACACATGCATTTAAGAAAGGCCGTATTTGTTGTTGGAAAGCCAAAGCGAACTGGCAGAAATTGCTTAAAGCCTTTCCCAATATTCATCTCCTCATGGTATTCAAGGACAGGGAAAGGTAAGAGTGACGGGGAACAGGGACTCAAGAAAGCACAAAAGAAAATATTCCACAAAACGGTGTTTCACTTCAAATTAGGCACGGGAAACTAGCTTTTATATCATTTAGCTGCACCATTAAGGAGAATACAGTCTTCCACTGGTGGAACTCTTAGGGATGGGTCACCGTTGTGGTTGCAGGACACACACAATGAATCTCAAGAATTGGCTGTAACTTCAATTCATTAAATACACACGTTTGTTAGATTTACACCCCATCTTTCCTCCAGAAGGCCACATATATAATACTTCTCCCATATTTTCACCAGGATACAAGCTGATCCGATAAGCCAAAATGAAAGCTCACAGTTGGAAATCGCCCAATGATGTTTCCATGACTGATGATGCACTTGGTGGAGTTTGACATCTTGGACGGGATCCCTAGCTAGGGTCATCCTATGTAAGGCATCCTGTGAAAGATGAGTCTCCGTAAGGCAGGGGTGCCACATTATGTATCGTGACTTTTCCCCCCTTTGGTAAACCGGGGGTGGGTGTGGCCAACACATGATGCATCCGGCCCACAGGCCACAAGTTTGACACCCCTGCTGTAAGGGAACCAAGGACATATCTACAAAATTCCAAAACTGGTTCAGGGGCTGGCATCCTGGATACCAAACTCAAATGGCAAACCATATGCCAAAATAGCAGGACAAACATGTGAAGATTCCTCCTGGGGTAAAATGCATAAGCCACATCACTTTAGAAAGTCTGAACACAACAAAATACCTTATGCCACCAGGCTTGAAATCCTGGGTTTAGAAAATTTAGAACTCCGCCGCCTTCGACAGGACCTGAGTTCTCATAGAATCATCTGTTACAATGTCCTTCCTGTCAAAGACTACTTCAGCTTCAATTGCAACAATACACAAGCACACAATAGATTTAAGCTTAATGCTAACCGCTCCAATCTTGATTGCAGAAAATACGACTTCAGTAACAGAGTTGTTAATGCTTGGAATAAACTACCTGACTCTGTGGTCTCTTCCCAAAATCCCCGAAACTTCAACCAAAAACTGTCTACTATTGACATCACCCCATTCCTAAGAGGTCTGTAAGGAGCGTGCATAAGAGCACTAGCGTGCCGAGACGACTTCCGGTATCCGGTGGCAACGGACGTCTGGAGGTGCCTCTCCTGCCTCCAGTGTCCGAATCCGGCCGCCTCCGAGGCCCTTAGGGGCCAGGTGTTCCGAAAAGGACACCTGCCGCACGGACGGCTCGCCAGGGGTCTCCCAGCCGATATACAGGACTGGGGGGACCGATGCTGGCGCGTCCTAGGCTCGGAGGGGTTCGGAGGCCACAGGCCGCGGCCATTACTTTGGTCGTCGCCTGGGCCGCTGTGCCCGGTGACACCGGGGCTTTGGATTTATAATTGCAGCAGCCTGGTGGCGAACAGGGAACGGAGAAGAATTGAGGAAGGGAGAGGGGAAGGAGATATCGGCAAATGTGAGTGGAGTGCTCCGGAGTGCGGGGGGGTTTCTCCCCCCTGCGACTGGAAGGAGCACGAATCACTTTGGAGAGAGGAGAACTTAAAATAACAAGATTACCGGTTTTGTGGAGCTCTGGAGAGAAGAGGTGATGGAGAAATTTAGGAGGGAGGGTTTGAGGCCCCTCCTCTGGGGAACAATGGTGGCGCCCAGCTTCCGCCTTCACTATGAGAATCTTGATGACATCACTTCCTTCGGCTTCCTGGTTGACTAACTGTACTCTGGACTCGTTGCTCCTGTGAGTGCCCCTGGTGGATCCGGAGGAAATTACAAGGATACTGTGCTTGCCTGAGGATTTTAAAAAATTTTTTTAAATGGCAAAAGGTCAGAGACCAACTGCTGGAGAAATGGAGAGAATTTTGGAAAAGTTATCTAATATGGACAAGAAACTGGATGAAATAAGAGCAGAAATTGTGACTATCCAAAAGGATTTAAAGGACACTCAACAAGTCTCAGCAGAAAACAAGCAGAAAGTGGAAGGTCTGGAGGGGGAGATGCGGGCAGTGCAGAAAAGAGGGGAGACGACAGGCAATGCTGTGCTTGGACTACAGATGGATAAAATGTCTTATTTCCTTAGGTTTCAAAATCTGGAAGAAGTGGACCAAGAAGACTTGAGAGATGTTGTGACTAAACTGTTGGGAGAATTTCTTGGGAGAGGTGTTGACTTTATGAATTGGGATGTGGATCGAGTTTATAGAGTTAATTCAAAATATGCACGCATGCAGTTCCTAGAGAGGTTCATGTCAAATTTGTGAGAAGAGAGACGAGAGATGAAATTCTTAGAAAACATAGGAGTGGGGCACTGACTTATAGGGGCAGGGAGATAGCCATTCTGAGGCAGATTCCCAGACAGGTACGTGAAATGAGAAAGAAATATTACTTTTTGTCAAGCAAATTGTACCAGAAGGGAGTAGGCTTCAGATGGCTGATGCCAGAGGGATTGATGATTTTCCGGGAGGGCATTACGAAAAAAATTAGTACAATTGCGGAGGCTGCGGCCTACGTGGAGGAACACAAAGCCCTCCTGGAATTAGATGACCCAGGAATTGAAGAAGGGGAGGTTATAGACCATGGGGCGGAGGCGGCTGCCGCTGTTGTGGCCCTGGAGTTGGGTCAGGCTGAACCCAGAGTTCTGAGATCCAAAACTAGGAAGTGACAATGATAATTGGTATTGTGTTGGTTTTCCTTATTCTCTTTTGTATGATATTCTGATTATTCTTGACCCTTCTTTATTGCGTATGTAAGATTGATAAACTTAGCTACTTCGTATCGCCTGCTTGCCATATGGCTGTTGTATGTGTTTAAAATTTTGAGTAAAATTCTTATTACGTATAAGAAAAATGAAAATTTACCATATTTGATATGTATTTGTATAAACCTTTTTTGACCAATAAAAACTTTTTGGGAATAAAAAAAAAGAGCACTAGCGTGCCTACCGTTCCTGTCCTATTGTTTCCTTTCGTTATATCCAATTAATATAGTTATTACATACTCATACTCATATATATGCTTATATATTGTATAGTTATTTCATGCTTATGCTTATATATACTGTGTGACAAAAATAAATAAATAAAAATAAGTCACCTAACTGGAATTCCAGAAGAATTCAGCCAGCAGATAGTTAACCAAACAGATATCTATCTTCTGCAATGTACGCAACCTTTTTGAGCTTTGAGGCTAATTTTCCATCTTTGTCACAAAAATTCCATTTTTCACTCTGTAATGGTTTTCTCATGCCCCCCCCCCTCTTTAAAAGCTCCTTTGACATGAGTGGTGCAAAGAGGCATTGCTGCTTGGTGGCACAGAAGCCACTTCACACACCTTTGTAAGATAATTGTTGTTGTGAGAAATAAATAACTCAAGAGCTGGCTGGAAACTGCTAGGGTCAGTTTGATGGACTCAGAAGCTGGGCAGTGTCAATTGATCCTATTCATTTTAGCACAAAAACTAACAGGCAAATGATATGACACAGTAACTTGGCAAACTCACAGGAAATGAAGGGAATCATACAATTGCAACATCTGAGTCACAAAACAAGCCCTGGGTGAGCCAAAGACAAAAACAGTTTCAGCCACATGAACTGAATCCATATTATTTTCTTATCTACCACACCATCACAGTAGTGGCCAAAATTGTGGAAACCTTTTGGGAAAAGTGTATTTTCTAAAACTAGCTAATAACACCACTTTTTTTTTAGTAGTACCATAAAATTATATATCAATGGAAAGATAATTTAATCAAGAATCTAATGCAATAACTTTTATGAAGGATTGGGTATTAGAATAGCAGTTACAGTATAAAGAAGAAAAATGAAACACGTAGAAAAAATGAGATATATAAAAATTATCACCATGTCAGTTAATTGTTGGGTAACCTTTAGCATGAATTATGGCCTTACAACATCTTCCCATGGAGTGAAGCAAGTCTTTTAGTTCTGCAGCTGTCTGAAACCAAGACTGAATGATTGCTTCTATTAACTAGGTTGTTTTTTTTTTTTTTGGCTGGGTCGCTTCTGACTAACAAGTTTCTTTGGTTGAGAGGGATGGAAGGAAGGAGAAGGAGAGGAAGATAAGTTAGGGGATAAGAGTAGGAGAGAAGGAGAGAAAGGAGGGAAAGAGAAGAGGAGTGGGGGAGAGGAAAGGGAAGTAGGTATGACGAAGGAGAGGAGGAGGAGGAAGGTAGGAAAGGAGAAGGAGGGAGGGAAAAGAGAAGAAGAAGGTTTGTTGTAAAACAAAGGGAAAGAAAGGGTAGAAGAGCAACTCCAAAGGTAATTATAAAGTTTTATTTTGTGCTTTCTTTAGAGAGAATATGTATGATTATCTATGAATAAAAAATGTACATTTATAATATGTGTATAAGAAAAATAAAAAATAAAAAACTTCTTTGATTGGCTTCATAGATTTTTAATTGGGTTAAGGTCTGGGCTATTCCCAGGCCATTCCAGCAGTGGAATGTGATTATCTTGAAACTCCAAAAAAAAGTAGTGTTATTACCTCGAATATACACTTTTCCCAAAAGGTTTCCATAAGTTTGGCCACTACTGTACATTATAGCTTTCCCTGCAATGGTAAATCATGAAAAAAGAGAATCAGAGGTCTCTGTATAATTGCCACTAAAAAGGTGACTAAATATAGCAATCTAAGCATGATTTCTGGACTTCCAGGCTAGATAGGATAGTTCTAACAAATACAGTTGATTCACTCAGGTGGTAAAACAGATCAAATCCCTAATCCAAGATTGCATCAAAAACCAGCCTGGCATTTGAGAACAAAATTACTGGGAGAAAAATAGGCAGCCAGGTGTCAGCCTTGCAAGGAACTCCAAACAAGAATAACAGAATAACAGAGTTGGAAGGGACTTTGGAGATCTTCTAGTCCAGCCCCTTGTAATAGCTGGAGACCCTATGCCATTCTGGACAAATGGTTGTCCAATCTCTTCTTTAAAACCTCCAGCAATGAAGCACCCACAACTTCTGAAGACAAGTGATTCCATTGGTTAATTGTTCTCACTGTCAGGAGATTTCTCCTTAGTTCTAGGTTGCGTCTCTTCTTGATTAGTTTAAGAATTAAGAAGCACACCCAAAAGTATTAGCTCTAATTTTATTGTAAGATTACATTAATAGAATCTTGCAAGTCTCCCACTACGCCTTTACAGCTCAAGAAACTTTCTGAGACATTTCATACTCCTCTTATCTTATTCTTGCCTTGCCTGCGGCTCTTCTTCCTGTCTGCCAAGGTCATTCTCATATACCATTACATCATGCTACCAGCAGCCTGAGAAGGTACTACTCATGAAATCCCCCATAAGGCGGCATTTACTTTCAAGCAAGCATGCCTACAACCCACACATACCATATGTTTGCTTTTTAATGGATATACTTCAGTAAAACTTGGTGGAATTCTATTTATAAGTTTGTTCATGACCAAAAGTTAGAACATTTTCATCTACCACTTACAGTTTACAGTGTCTTCATCTGATCTGCTAAGCAATTACTTTTAGCATTTCAAATGCTGAACATGTTACCTAATGAAAATGAGAACAGCACAATTCATGCATACAAAATTTGCGCAGTCTAGACCCTGATAACCTATTTTTCCCAAACCATACTTGTAGTTCAAACAAGAGGGGAAACTATAGCATATTTTTTTTAAAAAAAGTTTTTGCAGAAATAAATGATTTCCCATTTGATTTATTACATAATATCCATTAGATATGTAGCATCATTTTGGAGACTTGCTAGTGGTAGTATTAATCAATGCACTATATTTTATTTCTCTCTGAGATTCTATTAAGTATCAAAACATGAATTGGGCTCATTAACAAAAATTTCTATTTTTAATAAATAATAGCAATAACAATAGCACTTAGACATGTATACCACTTCACAGTGCTTTACAGCCCTCTCTAAGTGGTTTACAGACTGGGCACATTGCCCCCAACAATCTCATTTTACCCACCTTGGAAGGATGGAAGGCTGAGTCAACCTTGAGCAGATCAGGATAGCTCATAATGGCTATATTTGCTCATCAATTTCTGAGGATTAATTATGTACTCCCAATGATTAAGAGTATTAATTGTGGGCCGCTTTCATTTATCCATCAGAAAGCACACATCTACTAAAAATAGCATCAGGATGATTTGCTTTATATATTTCAATGCACTTTTCAGCACACATAAAGTTCCTGTCAGAGCATCCTCGTTTGATTTCCTACTTTCCCATTCCAGTCGGTGCTTGCCAAGCTGGTACAAGCTGGCAATCTACAATTAAGAGATTGTACAATTACAGTGGATTGGGGAGTCTGACACCATGATGGCAAACCTATGGCATGTGTGTCATAGATGACACGCCATGTCATTTTGGGCGGCATACCAGGCCACTAAACCCTCTGGAATTAGTGTGAGAACAAGACCTTCTCGCACTGTCTCTGAGGCACCTGAAAATAACACAAGCATTCTAGCAGTTTTCTGAGGCCACAGAAGACCCAGGAGAAGAGGCCCTCTTGGGTGAGTTCCAGGGGGCCTGGAGAGGAGGCCCAGAGAGGCCTCTTTTGTCCACCATGGGAGGGGTGACCTGTTAGCAGAATCAAAGAAGGCATTTTCTGAATTAATGAGGGCCCAACCCCAAAACTTCACCATGACTGCACTAGTATCTGCTTTGCATTGATACAGAGAAGAGCATGGCCAAGGGCCACCTTGAATCCCATCTGCCAAGACTTCAGATGCAAAATCTCTGAAGAAAGAAAAAACTGGCAAGAGTTATCACAGAAGCTCTTCCTGCAATCCAGCAGCTTATTACTACCAAATGACCAGTGGGGACAACCCTAGAAATGTGTTGATTTAACAATAATATTTATTTTACTTATATATTTATAACTAAATTGCTTATTAATTTCTAAATTAATTACTAAATTACTATTACTTATAAGCAGAATGTCTTATTGTTTGCAACTTTGTGAGGGCGGCTGCAAGCAGGCATTTAAAAAAACGGAGTCTTTGTAAATCATTCCCTAGTTGGAAGGTACAGCTTTCTCATTTCTTGTGTTTACTTTTTAGGGAAGCTTGAAAAAGGTCAAAAAATGTAAAACTGGATTTAAACTTGAGTGGAAAAACACTCTGCTAAGTGAACATGACACATTCTATAAACCATAAAGCTTGAATCACTTCAGACAAGTTGAGAGCAGAGAATTATCTGAAGAAGACATCACAGTAAGAATTTGTGAGGATAAGGTAATATAAAAAGGAAGTCCATTGTTAAGTTTTCAATGGCAAGAGATGTATTCATGTGTCTGTTATGACTAGACAATAAGTTAAATCAAAACAAAGTGTTTTTTTTGAAGCTGTGTTCAAACCTTGTGCAGTATTCCTAGTGCTTCTCCTGAATAAAATGGGTAAAGTTCATTTACAGATGTTATTTAATTGACAGATGTGCCAGCCCCGATTGCCTAGCACTGAGGATGAGCTATAGAAAATGACCGATTAAAAATGAGAAGGCTTCGTTTCAACTCATGGCAAAGATAACTATAAACTGTATCCCAGAGATTCAATCAACTTTGTTTTTCATGTTCTCCATGTTACATTACTTGTAGAATAAAAGACAGATTGCGTTGTTGATAGTGATTTTTACTCCACAGTGATCAGAAGAGCAGTCCTTTGATATTATGCTAGCTACAGACTTAGCCAAGCTTAGAGTAGATCCTTTGATATTAATTACACTTAATTGAGTGAGGATTAAGTTAATAGTTATTTCAGTGCATATTCTAATCATGACCAAGTCTGCACTCACTGACACAACAGTGATTGGTCTCATTCGAGACAATGACGAATCTGCATATAGACACTAACCTTGTGGTGCGACCGAAACAATCTGGAACTGAACACACTCAAAACCATAGAAATGGTGGTAGACTTTAGGAGAAACCCTTCCATACTTCCACCTCTCACAATACTAGACAACACAGTTATCAACAGTAGAAACCTTCAAATTTCTAGGTTCTATCATATCGCAAGATCTAAAATGGACAGCTAATATCAAAAACATCATCAAAAAAGGACAACAAAGAATGTTCTTTCTGCACCAACTCAGAAAGCTCAAACCGCCCAAGGAGCTGCTGATACAGTTCTACAGAGTAATTATTGAGTCGGTCATCTGCATCTCTATAACTGTCTGATTTGGTTCTGCAACCCAACAAGACAGACACAGACTTCAGAGGATAATTAGAACTGCAAAAAAAACAATTTCTACCAACCTGCCTTCCATTGAGAACCTGTATACTGCACAAATCAAGAAGAGGGCTGTGAAAATATTTACAGATCCCTCACATCCTGGACATAAACTTTTTCAACTCCTACTCTCAAAACAATGCTATAGAGCACTGCACACCAGAACAACTAGACACAAGAACAGTTTTTTCCCGAACGCCATCACTCTGCTAAACAAATAATTCCCTCAACACTGTCAAACTATTTACTAAATCTGCACTACTATTAATCTTCTCATCGTTCCCATCACCAATCTCTTTCCACTTATGACTGTATGACTGTAACTTTGTTGTTGGCAATCCTTATGATTTATATTGATATTGACTGTTCCTGATTGCTTATTTGTACCCTATGATTATCATTAAGTGTTGTATCATTAAGTGTTAATTTTGGACCCTATGACCATCATTTGTGTTGTAAATGTTGTACCTCGATGAAGGTATCTTTTCTTTTATGTACACTGAGAGCATATGCACCAAGACAAATTTCTTTTGTGTCCAATCACACTTGGCCAATAAAAAAATCTATTCTATTCTATTCTATTCTATTCTATTCTATTCTATTCTATTCTATTCTATTCTATTCTATTCTATTCTATTCTGATTCCTGTAACAGTTGATTAAGCATGCAAGTAGACTAAGAATCCCATATCTTTAAAAGTGGCATAGAAAAGATAATTTACACAACTACAAGTTATCACATGAAGATTGGGGAGGGGGAATGAAACAGAAGATTCTATAATGGCTGAAATGCCATCCTTTCCATCTTTTCATACCACCAATCAAGAGTTGTAGATGTAACTCAAGTTAAAACAATATATATTTCATTAATCTCTGAAGATGCTAAATGGAGATTGCAAAATCTAGATGACAACCTAGAGTTAAATTCAGGAGTGAAATGTAAAATATTTTACTACTGGTTCTGTGGGCGTGGCTTGGTGGGGGGGAGGTAATGTGACTGGATGGCCATGGCCAACTTTTTTTTTTTTTTTACTTTTAAAAGCATTTTTTCTACAACCTCTTCGGCCGAAGAGCTTGTAGAAAAAATGCTTTGAAAGGATTCTGATGATCCCAGGTGAGTTGCCTAATCGCCAGAAGCCTTTCAAAGCATTTTTTTACAGTCTCTTCGGCCAAAGACCTTGTAGCAAAAATGCTTTGAAAGGGTTCTGACAATCCCAGCTGAACCGCGCAATCATCAGAGGCTTTTTTTTTACTTTTAAAAGCATTTTTTTCAGCCAAAGAAAAAATGCTTTTAAAAGTAAAAAAAAACTTCTGATGATCACGCGGCTCAGCTGGGCATGCGGGGCAGGGGGGGGAAGGGGGGCAGGGATTTTTGCTACCAGTTCTCTGAACCACCCGCCACCATCGCTACTGGATCAGGCGATCCAGTCCAAACCAGGAGCATTTCACCCCTGGTTAAATTGTTATGAATCTCTTACATTCAAGGACTGGTCAAAATAAAGGCTAATCCATCTGGAGCTGCAAAATTCTAAGCAAACACTAAATAGAAGTAGAGAAGTAGATATTTCTATACTTTGCTTTCGTTTATTGCTCATTTAGATTTTTGCAGCCCAGATCTGGTAGTCCTAAATTTGTTTGTTTGTTTGTTTAATGCCCATCTCATTTCAAAGAGAGTTTGAAGATTCCAGCTGCCTATACTTGCTTCACTATCCTTTATGCTGTGTTTATCCTTGTAGAGAAAAGTTCTTCAAAGGACTGGCTCTTATCATCAGACGGACATGTTGATCTCCTTGCTATTAAACTATACCATTGAACATCTCGATAACAATCATAAAACAATGAGTCAATTAACTGAAAATTATGACAACTGATTGTCAGTGGATTGTTAGGTAAACCAGACAGGAAGCACAACTAGATGAATTCCCAAAGATGCTTTTTTCCAAAAGGCAACTGGACTTTCTTGGTTTTTTTTCCTTTGAAAATGTTTTGCTTCTCATCCAAAAAGCTTCTTGGATGAGAAGCAAAATGTTTTCAAGAGGAAAAAAAACCTAAGAAAGACCAGTTGCCTTTTGGGACAACCATGACCTGGATGATTGGGAATCTTGGCAGACAGATGAATTAGATGAACTAATTCTACTTTATTGTGAGTCTTCACTACTAGGAACTTGGAAGTCTGAAAGAATAAATTTCCTGAAACTACTTTTAATTCCTTGATTCATTAGGGTGGGTCTTTCTTAAGTTGTGTTTCTCTGACCATTAAGCCGCTGGAGCTCCTACCTCTCTTGTTTCACTGTTTCCTAAGCAGGCAGCATCTCTTCTGCTCATTCCCCAAGGTTTTCTACATATTCCATTACACATTCCCTTAGTGTGGAGTTCTGTCATTCAGAATGAATAGACTGTTAATCTTGTGAAGGTTAACTTGATTGCTTATGTCTTAGTCCATGTAAACTTCATATTGTGGTCTAAGGCTACCGATTTCTCTTCTCCTTCATAGAATCCATAACATATTGTTCAGTTTCTGTCTTCAGGGAATATTTTGCATGAAAAAAAGCAGTCCGTGAGCAGTCTAAAATACTGAGGAAGAACTGCAAATTTTGAAACATTTAAGCATTCTTATAGCAATAGCAATAGCGCTTAGACTTATATACCACTTCTTCACAGTGCTTTACAGCCCTCTCTAAGCACTTTACAAAGTCAGCCTATTGCCCCCAACGATCTGGATCCTCATTTTACCCACCTCGGAAGGATGGAAGGCTGAGTCAACCTTGAGCCCGGTGAGATTTGAACTGCCAAATTTGCGGGCAGCCGGCAATCAGCAGAAGTAGCCTGAAGTCCTGCACTCTAGCCACTGTACCACCACAGCTCCTTCAAACGCTTGATACATTGAGATAAGACCACCCATCCATTCCTGTCCTGCATGTTGACCCAATACCAGGATCAAGGAAAAAGATGGAAGTCAAGAGAGGGATAAAGCCGGAGAGGTTGTGGGTGGTTTACCTCCCACATTGAGCAATTCCAAACAATGTGTTCACACATTCCAGTCATCCATACTTCAGACAAGTATATTGTGCAAACCCAGTCAAGATATTTAATTCACTATAGCATGCCAGCCCAGAAAATCGGATTCAGTTAATCACCTTAATCATGGGTAAGCAACACTACCAATATAAGGATTCTTCAGCTCTGATTCTTGCAACCAGGGAGGAGGAGATCCACTGCTTCTACATCAACAGCGGCATCGTAGTAGAGTTGTTTCAATGTTCCCAATGCCAAATTGCCGTAGAAGCTGCCACCAAGAAGTTGAACATTTCCTTTCATAGTCAAAGCAAGCATTCATTATTATGACAGATCCCTGGCTTTAAGAAATGTAACACTGGGGGGGTGTTCTATTGTTTCTCTCATGAACCTAATTAAAAGTTATAATTGTAATGTGTCACCTGGTATATCTTCTGCTGCTGGCACTTGTACAAAACTATAATAAATGTGATTTGGTGGTTTTTTTTTCCCCTTTCCCTTGCTCTACTTGTGGCAACTCAGCTTTTGAGCCTGTGCAATCTATTCTTGCCGCTCTAGTAGTCATGAAAAGGAACCGGGCTGTTTTATAGCCAAACACAATATTTCACTCCCCCACCCATGTGACAGGCAACAACTGTGGCAGGGAAGCTTTCTTACACAATCTATCTCTAAAAAAAATGGATCCTTGCCGAAACACTGCAAACAAATATTTCAGCACCCTCATTAAGCACACATCATATGTCAATTGTCTTACCTTTCCCCCCCCCTCCTGTGGTTTTAATTAGGGTGTCTGTTGCACAAATCTGCACTTAGAGATTGTAGGTGAGACAAAGTAGTGGGCTTGTAAGTGCTGTCAGCAAACAAGAGAGATTGCAAGGTATCTTGAGTATTTTAGAGATTTGTAAGGGTGTGTGTGTGTATTTGTGTGTGTATTCTAAATGTCTTGAATTTCCATCGGGAAGCTTAGAACTGTCGTGTCCCACTGCTCCTCTGACGGCCGGGTCTGGGAAGTCTGTATCAAGCGTGGCCATGAAGCCTCTGCAGCTTTGCCAAATTCCTGTCAGAGTTCTCTGGGCAGGCAGGAATCCAAGATGTGACTTCAGCAACCAGATGAGACTTTGCTTGACTCAAGGAATGCCAAAAAGCAGATCCTTTATATAGGCCATGGGGTGTGGCTCCATGACTCAGCACTTATCCAGGCCTGCCCCTCCTTTCCTTTTGCTGACGTCGCCTCTCCATTCTCCGGAAGTGGGGATCCGTCCACTGTGTCTTTCTGTCCTCCTGCTCTGCTGCCGGCAATTCTAGCACGTGGCTGGCTTCGTGCTCACACGCTGTAGGAGGGAGGTTTGTTTGCTCATTCTGTCCGGGCATGGTGCCAGGGCTGGGGGCTGGAGGCATGCCAGGCCATTCCTCTGCACTATCAGTCTCTGGCTCAGATAGCAGGAGATGGGAGGGGCCCGGCTGAGGAGAGGAAGGCGGGCGAGGCACAACAAGAACACAGCCCCGGTTTCCCCTAAAATTAATGGCAAAATGTCACTCGTGATGAAGCAACAGCTGAAGTGACCTCGGAGAAGGATAATCGGTGAATGGCAGGCATATTTCTAGGATGATCACCAATAATATCTTTGAGAGAAAGCCTCTGAGTAGCAGCTTTCTGTCAGGTGATAAAAAAATATTCCATTCCTTGATCTTCAGAGGAGACAACTGCTACATTACCTTTTCTCGTTATCACACTACAGAAGTGGAAATAAGGCATTTTCTTCTCTCCCATATTTCTCAAGCATTTCCTTCAAATTCTTTACAAGAAGGCTATCGATCCAGAGATGTCTTGTTCCCACAATCATAAGAACATCAGGGCCTTCTTTGCTTTTGACTCATAGATGCTGATCAGAGGTCGCATTGATAACGTGACTTAGGAGACCATTGGCTGTGTAAAGTTAAGTACATCAAGAAAAATATCTAGCCATCTGCAATTCGATAGACTTTGGCGCTTGGAGAGAGCCCTATTCTTGGGGTGAAACTGTGGCAGACAGCATCTACTTAGTGTCGTGTCCCACTCCCCCTCCGACGACCGGGTCAAGGAAGTCCGTATCAAATGTGGCAAAGAAGCCCCTGCAGCTTGCCAAATTCCTTCGAGGTTTATCAGGGCAGGCAGGAGTCCAAGTTGTGACTTTAGCAATAGAGTCCGATATCAGCAAACTAGATGAGACTTTGCTTGACTCAAGGTTGGAATGCCAAAAACAGGTCCTTTATATAGGCTGTGGGGTGTGGCTCCATGACTCAGCATTTATCCAGGCCTGCCCCTCCCTTCCTTCTGCTGGCGTCGCCTCTCAGATTTCCGGAAGCGAGGATCCTCCCACTTTGAATTGTCTTCTGCTGTTTGGGAAAGGGAGGGGTCAGAAGGAGTAGGCCCAAGCAATTCCAATCCCTGGCTGGCTTCCTCTGACGGCTGAGCCAAAGGAACACACATTGTATGAGTGAGGTTTATCGGGTTTGTTTGTTCATTCCTGGAATCCTCTCCGGGCATGGGGCCAGGGCCTGGGGCTGGAGGCATGACAGGTCATTCATCTTCATTATCAGACTCGGAGTCTGATAACAGGCCCGGTTGGAGATGGGAGGGGCCCGGCTGAGGAGAGAAGGGAGGACGAGTCACAACACTTAGTGTCCTGGGTGTGAAAGGAATCCTAAGTCCTCTTGGGTTTCACATACCACCCACCACATCGCCATTAAAGTAGCTTGCTCCACAAATGAATTAAACACAAAGTAAGTGCTTGTCTCGTTGATACTAGGTAAGATTCAGTATCTCTGTTATACTGCAACGAGGTGTTCAAGTAGCCTCCAATTTTATCTATTTTACAGGGGTGAAATCCAGTAGGTTCTGACAGGTTCTGGAGAACCGGTAGTGGAAATTTTGAGCAGTTCGGAGAACCAGCAAATACCACCTCTGGCTGGCCAGATATTTTGCAATATCCTTCCCCCAGGAGTGGGGAGGGGATGGAGATTTTGCAATATCCTGCCACACCCACCAAGACACGCCCATAGAAGTAGTAGTAAAAGGTAGTAAAAAAATTTGAATTTCACCGCTGCTATTATATTAATAAAGCTTATATTAAAGCCCCACATCATAGTGAAGCAGGGCATTTTTCTGGGAGATTGTTACTGGAGGATGAAACACAAACCATTTATTCCCTACCAACAATGCTTCTTGGCAACTAAGCTATCGAATTTAGATAGTCCTCAACTACCACAGTTGACCCCAAAACTTATGTTGCTAGGTGAAACATTTGTTAAGTGAAATCTGCCCCCATTTTATGATTTTTCTTGCCACTGTTTTTAAGTGAATCATTGCAGCTGTTAAGTTAGTAACACAGTTGTTAAGTGAATCTGGCTTTCCCCATTGACTTTGCTTGTCAGAAGATCGCGAAAGCTGATCCCACATGAACCCAGGACACTGCAGTGCAGCCGTCATAAATATGAGTCAGTTTCCAAACATCTGAATTTTGATCAGGTGACCATGCAGATGCCGCAATGCTTGTAAGTGTGGAAAATAGTCATAAGTCACTTTTTTTCAGTGCCATTGTCACTTTGAACAGTCACTAAACGAACTGTTATAAATCGGGGACTATCTGTACTCCCCATTGTTTCCAAGGGAGACAAGAACATGTATATGCAATGGAAAGGATGCAGAGCAAAAGAGAGAATGTGATTTAATGGAGTGAGTGGAACAAACATGAATGGAGCTGGGTCTATGTTCCACATGGCCACAATGAAATGTCTCTATCCAGAGTGCCCTGCAGTCATCTGTTGCTTGCATGACCTTGTTGTTTGGAGTTAATTCATCCTATTGGCCAAATATTGATTCCCCATTCTTGCTGATGCACGGTAAAAAGAGAGCGTGTACAATATGAAAACGTGGGAAATGAATTCAAAGAGTTGCAGAGGAAATGCCTCCATTAATATACACTGAAAAATCGTTAACAGTTATTTAAATTATATCAACATAATTCTTTTTTCATTCTTAAATTGGACCGTCCTTCAGACAAAGGATGCTTTCAAGCAGACCTTTTCAAATAAACAACTGCTCACTCTAACACACAAGACTCAGTAACTCTGCACGAGGAAATACGTTAATTATACATAAGGCACCTGCGGTCCTAAGAAATGTGGCTATTGAAATGAATAGTTGAAGGAAATGAAAAAGTTTCAGTGGTCCTATTTATTTGCTTGGGAAAAGGCAAGAATCAGGGTCCCGTTTGTATCCTAAAAAGTTCCTTTGTAAACTTCCTTTATGCACATCTGATCTGTAAGGCCCCCCTGAGAAATCATTAAACACTAACTCCCCAGCATGCCAAGAAACTTAAGCCGTGAAATGACAATAATTAAATAATGAGATACTCTCAAGCCTAGAGGTGTATATAGAAGCAAAATCACTACATTTCTCTAAAGCTGCAGGTGCCTAACTACATCTTAAATAATAAGGGCCCCATGTCTGGCAGTCATTCCAACTAAGATATCCCTCTGCAGTAGCACAACATGATGCTGATGCTCAACTGTGAATGTGTAGTCAATAATACATTTATTTCCTGCCATGTGAAGATAAAGACCAAAGGCTATAAACAAAGTTTAGAGTTTTTTGCCAATAGCCGTGCAATTCTTCACTATTTTCAGCTACTGCATTTTTATCCCAAGTCTCTCCAGGGAGGGATTGTGACTTCAGGTACAGGTATATAGGTATGTTATATTCCTGCTTGCTGTGGAATGACATAGTTTTTACAAATGTATAGATTTTACATTGCACTAGACCAGGGGTCAGCAACCCATGGCTCTGGAGCCGCATGTGGCTCTTTCATCCCTCTGCTGCGGCTCCCTGTTGCTGGCCAGTTCTACAATTGATAGGGCTTTCAGTTAGGGCAGATAGAAGAAAAAGGAAGCTGTACTAGGAGGAGACTCTATGGTGGGGGAAGTGGACTTCCAGACAGCAGATGAAAAAAGATGCCATACTAGGAGAAGTCTCTATGGTGGGAGAACTGGACTTCCGGTCAGCTCCAGAATTGAATGGGGGGCTTCTGGTTAGGAATCTTGTGGCTCTTTGAGTGTTTAAAGTTGCCGACCCCTGCACTAGACTAAAGGCTCATCCTCATATCTTGCTGATCATGAAACAGATGCCTTGCTGTTTTTAGAGGACATAACTTCAGAATGTCACAGTAGAAATAGCTTCCATTTATGTTAAGGTGCTGTGGCGTTTTTCTTCTTCTTCCAATATCTTAGTGTACAAACATTTTCCCATGTCTTGTGACAATAGGGTTCAAACAACCATGAAATGGCTGTAAAGAGTTATAGAAAACTTGACCTTTTATTTCCATCCAGTGATTGTATGGAAGTCCGCATCCCAGAAGTGGTAGTCCTCTGTTTACTGGCTTTTCAATCTAAGTCATGATATAGATTATATCATTATCTGAGAAAGCTCATGAGCACATCTGAGGACGCCAACATGAGGTATCAACTCTTCTTCAAATGTGGTCTAAAAAAAGCTTGTGTGTGTGTATGTATGGGGAATCTGCTCCTGGAAAATTTGGAATGGGGAATGGAAGCTATGGATCAGAACTTTCTGAGGACCAGAATGAAGAAAAATAACAAATCCAATATAAGAAAATTTAATACCACACCACACCAAATCTGGTAGGTCAAGCTACCAGATATAAATATAAATAGGGCACAAACCCCACACTCACTCACAGCGAAGTTATCTAGTTGGGTAATCTGCAAGCAAACAACCAAGCTCAGAGATCATCAAAGTCGCCAATGACAAATCCAGGTAGAGATGAAGGAAAGGAAAATAGAGCCAAAGATGAAAGCCCAAACCTATGCTGGGTTTGAATAGCCTCCAGCTTATCCACAGGAATGGGAATGGATAAAATTAAATTTTTCAATTGTAAGAGCACTATCAACACATTTTGAGACATAGAATGGCTCTTACATTGCATTGAGCCATGGCTTAAAACCTTGCAAACAAATTACAATATAAGTAATTGCAAATCACACCAAGCCGTAAGCAGATAACATTAAGAATCTTTGTTAATTTAACCTGGTTCACATATCATCCTAAACCATGGTTTGCTTATCCAAATGTTGTTGAATAACTCACAGTTGGCTAGGTACATAAACTGTCCGAAATCATCAATCATATTCAGTAACTACAGTGACTAGGTTCATACAAGATGCTAAGCCAAAACCAAATAAATAGCAATATGGCTTACTTTTTCCCCTCAAGAATTGTAGCCCCCAAAATTCTTGTTAAGACACATTATGTGTAAATTACAGCTGGGATAAGGACAAGCTCATCAAATAACAAATCACCATAAGCAATGTAAGGGCTCAGTCACACCTCATGACCCAGTCAGCTTATGGATATTCAAGTATATGTACAGGTGGGGGACCATTTGCTTAGCTCTACATTTGAGACCAGACAATACCAGGATTCTGAACTCTTCAAGAAATTGATATCGAGACTTCCTGTTTGGCACTGTAGGTGATGGTGGTGATCTTTACGATCACCAACCTCTGGATTATGTGGAACCGCTAGGACAGCTTAAATCTGCCGTCCAGTGGTTCGAAAAAACCCCTCTTCGGGAGAAGAAGAGGAGGTGAGCTGCAGGGTAGAGGTAGAGCTTCCCTAAAACCCCTGAGAAAAAAGGGGTTTGAAGGGTTAAGTTCCCTCCAGCAACCCGAAGTGCTCCAGATCCGAGGATTTTTCTGCTTTGGCGGAACCAATCACCACGACCAAACGCCGAGATTTATTTTGGACAATAAAGAATTATACCGGACAGAATGAAAGTGGGAGAACTTTATGCAAGTAGCCAAGCCAATTCCCTGTTACTTTGTAACAAGCTTGAAAATAGCAAGAAAATGGAGGCGAATTGTTAACAAGCTAACGAGTGGAAAGCGAAAGTGATACTTTTATTGCTTGCCGTCTGCCGCTGGTAAATTGCATGTTATTTGCTACTTTAACTCCTTGCTGCCTGCTGATAGAATCTAGGGGAGATTTTTAAATATTGCTTTAAAAGACTGTGTTTTTCAGAGGTTAAGAAGATTTAAAGTGAATATTAAGTTGGAAATAAATAAATAAATAAATAATTTTATAGAAGATGGCAGCCAAACAATTAAAGTCTACTGTAACAAAGGGCTCTGGAATCTCATCAGCTGGTGCCTCTCCAGCTCATACAGCAGAGACTAGAACATTTAATTTAGAGGCGTTACAAGAGAACTTGAAGGACTTTATACAAGAAAAATTTAAAGTAATAACTGATGAGATGTCTGAAATGAAAGAGCAGATATTAGAAATTCAAGTTGGAAATAAAGAAGTTAAAGAAGGATTTGTAATTGCAATACAAAGTTTAGCAACAAATGTGATTTTATTAGAAAGGAAGTTGAGGAAATCAAGCAATTTAACTCAAAATTAGAAAATAAAATGGATGAATTTCAAAGTAAAATGGAAAAAACAGATGATGAAATAGTTTTGATACAATATAGAAATATGGAATTTGCTTTAAGAATCTGTGGCTTGAAAGAGAATAAAGAAGAGAATTTAAGGGAATTTTTTTCTGAAGCATTTGCTGAGATATTAGCAGTCCGTCCAGCAGATGTGGTTTATCAAATTGATAAAATATATAGTGTGAATTCTTGGATAGCAAGGCAAAAAAAGTTGCCAAGGGATGTTGTTATTTATTTTACAAATAGAACAGTGAGAAATCAGATTCTGCAAGCCTCATATAAGGGGGAGAAGATACAGGTTGTTGGTCAAGATATTTTGATATTAAAGGAAATTCCACCAAAAATGTTAAGGGCTAGGAAGGAATTTGCCTTCCTGGTGAATGAACTTAAAAAACGTCAGATTAAATATAGATGGGATATTATTTATTTATTTTTTATTTATTTTTATTTATTTTATTCAATTTTTATACCACCCTTCTCCCGAAGGACTCAGGGCGGTGTACAGCCAAGTAAAAAATAACAGTATAAATATTAAAAGAAATTAAAACAAACATATTATACGGTGGCCAAATTTAAAACGATTTAAAATATTAAAATATAAATAACCCCGATAAAATTTTAGGCCAGTCCCGCTTGAATAAATAGGTGTGTTTTCAGCTCACGGCGAAAGGTCCGAAGATCAGGCACTTGACGTAAACCAGGGGGAAGCTCGTTCCAGAGCGTGGGAGCTCCCACAGAGAAGGCCCTGCCCCTGGGGGCCACCAGCCGACATTGTTTGGCGGACGGCACCCGGAGAAGGCCCTCTCTGTGAGACCATACGGGTCGGTGGGAGGCAAACGGTAACAGCAGGCGGTCCCGTAAGTACCTGGGTCCTAAGCCATGGAGCACTTTAAAGGTGGTAACCAAAATCTTAAAGCGCACCCGGAAGACCACAGGCAGCCAGTGCAGACTGCGCAGGAGTGGTGTTACATGGGAGCAACGAGTTGCTCCCACTATTAGTGGGATAGCAGTGGGAAAGGGCCGGGATAGCTCAGGCTGGTAAAGAAGCCTGTTATTAGAACACAGAGCCTGCAATTATTGCAGGTTCAAGCCCGGCCCAAGGTTGACTCAGCCTTCCATCCTTTATAAGGTAGGTAAAATGAGAACCCAGATTGTTGGGGGGGCAATAAATTGACTTTGTAAAAAAATATACAAATAGAATGAGACTATTGCCTTTTCCACTGTAAGCCGCCCTGAGTCTTCGGAGAAGGGCGGGATATAAATGTAAAAACAAATAAATGTAAAAACAAAAACAAAACAAATTACCCACGCAGCTGCATTCTGGACTAACTGCAGCCTCCGGGTGCACTTCAAGGGCAACCCCATGTAGAGAGCATTGCAATAATCCAGGCGGGAAGTCACGAGGGCATGAGTGACCATGCATAAGGCATCCCGGTCAAGGAAGGGGCGCAACTGGCACACCAAGCGTACTTGGTGGAAGGCCCTCTTGGAAACGGCCGCCAAATGATCGTCAAACGACAGCCGCCCATCCAAGAGGACACCCAAGTTGCGCACCCTCTCCGTTGGGGCCAATAACTCGCCCCCCACAGCCAGCTGCGGCTGCAGCTGACTGAACCGGGGTGCCGGCATCCACAGCCACTCCATCTTGGAGAGATTGAGCTTGAGTCTGTTTCTCCCCATCCAGACCCGTACAGCTTCCAGGCACCGGGACAGCACTTCGACAGCTTCGTTGGGGTGGTCCGGGGTGGAAAAGTATAGCTGCGTATCGTCAGCATACAGATGATAACCCACCCCAAAACCACTGATGACCTCACCCAGTGGCTTCATGTAGATGTTGAACAGGAGGGGCAATAGAATCGACCCCTGAGGTACCCCACAAGTGAGGCACCTCGCGGTCGACCTCTGCCCCCCTGTCAACACCGTCTGCGACCGGTCGGAGCGATAGGAGGAGAACCACCGATAAACGGTGCCTCCCACTCCCAATCCCTCCAACCGGTGCAGCAGGATACCATGGTCGATGGTATCGAAAGCCGCTGAGAGATCTAATAGGACCAGGGCAGAGGAACAACCCCTGTCCCTGGCCCTCCAGAGGTCATCCACCAACGTGACCAAAGCTGTCTCCGTACTGTGACCAGACCGGAAGCCGGACTGGAACGGGTCTAGATAGATTATCCAACTGGTATAATAGTATATTATGCAGGGAAAGTACATCGTCTCAATACAGTTGGAAAAGCAAGAAAATTTTATGTTGAGGCATTAAAAGTTGGAAGTCTTCCCCCATTGGAAGCTAGAAGAAGGGAGGCTGAAGTGAAGGAAAGAGAAGTGAAGCAGGTACAAGAACAGATTGTGATGGAAGAAGATTTATTACAAGTGTTGGAAATACCTACGACGGGTTCAGATTCAAAGGAACAAAGGCTGACAAGAGCTGCTGCTAAACGCAAGGATCAAGAGATGAAGGCACAACAACAACTGGCAACTACTACAACGGAAACAGTGGGAGGAGCAAGGCCTAAAGCAAAATGTGATCTGCGGCTGGTGTTCCAAAAGTTTCCTTTCGCCGATAATGGCAATTAAACTATTACCTTGGAATGTTAATGGTTTGAATTCACCACAGAAGAGAAGGAAAGTATTTCATTATTTGAAACAATTTAAAAATAACATTACCTGTTTACAAGAAACACATATTAGATCTTTAGACCAGAAATATTTGATAAACTCAAAACTGGGAGTACATTTTGTTGCCTCCTCTTTGGAAAAAAAACGGTTTAGTTATATATATAAAGAAGGATATATCAGCAAAATTAATTGAGGTGGATAAGCAAGGAAGATATATTGCTATCGAACTTTTGTTGGAGGGAAAGAAGACATTATTAATAGGAGTTTATGCTACGAATCAACAACAAGAAATTTTTTTCAAGTTTTTACATAAAAGAATAGTATTTTGGGATTATAAATCATATATATTAATGGGTGATTGGAATGGTGTGTTGGATACTCAAAAATACAAAAAAAGTTTAAGGAAGATTTCAAGCCGGGCGAAATTACCAAAGGCTTTTTTTGAAATGATGGAGGACTTGGAATTAAGAGATATTTGGAGAGAACATAATACAGAAGAGAGGGATTTTACCTTCTTTTCTGACAGGCATCAATCATTTTCGAGGATTGATTTTATTTTGATTTCTAATGATTTGTACTCTAGAGTGAAGAAGACGAAGATTTATTCAAGAACTCTATCTGATCATAGTCCGGTTTGGATTGAATTTGAGCAGGAAAAGGAGGCTAGGAGATCATGGAGGTTGAATGAGAATTTGTTTAAATATGAACAAAATGTAAATGAATGTAAAAAGCAAATGAAAGAATTTTTTATTATGAATATGAAAAAAGAGACATCTATAGAGATGATTTGGGACGCTAGCAAGGCTTATATGAGAGGAAATCTTATACAAATGAATATTAAATATAAAAATAAATTGCAGAAAAAGAAAAAGGAATTGGAAGAGGAAATTAAAAAGAAAGAACAGTTATTGATAAATAGCCCAGGAAATAGTAAAATAAAAGAATCAATAAATATATTAAGAGGTCAGTTTAACATGTTGATGGCAGATCAAGTAGCAATTAATTTACAATATATAAAACATAATACGTTTAATAATGCCAATAAGCCAGGAAGATGGCTTGCCTATTTAATAAGGAAAAAACAGAAATCATGAAAGATTGATAAAATAAAATATAGGGGTAAGGAAGTTTATCAAAAGAACTTGATTAAAAAAGCGTTTTTAGAGTATTATAGTAAGTTATATACTAGGGATATGATTGATGATACAGAGATAGAAAGATATTTACAACAACAAAATATTTGTGAGCTTACAGAAAATCAAAGAGAAGAACTGAATCAATTAATTACTTCAGAGGAAATTTTGTGAGCAATTAAGCAACTTAAAATGAGACTGTTGCCTTATACACTGTAAGCTGCCCTGAGTCTTCGGAGAAGGGCGGGATATAAATGTAAATAAATAAATAAAAAATCGGTAAAGCACCAGGTACAGATGGTTTAACAGCTGTTTATTATAAAAATTTACAAAATGAGATGATTGAACCACTTAAAGAGTTATTTAATAAAATTCAAATGGGAGGGGATGTTCCCCCTTCATGGAGGACAGCCTTTATTTCGTTAATACTGAAGGAAGATCGAGATGGTATTAAAGCAGAGAATTATAGGCCTATATCACTTTTAAATACTGATTACAAGATATTTGCCAAGATACTTGCTAATAGATTAATGCCAGTGATGAATCAAATAATTCATAATGATCAGTCAGGATTTATTAAGGGTAGGCAGATGAGATATAATGTGAGGCAAATTGTAAATTTACTTGAATATTTGGAACAAAAAAACCAAGTCTCAGCGGCACTCTTTTTTTTTTTTTTTGGATGCTGAAAAAGCCTTTGACAGATTGGATTGGCAGTTTTTGTTTAAAGTAATAGAAAAAATGCAATTTGGGGAGTATTTTATCCATGCAATTAAAGCAATATATCAGAAGCAAACAGCACAAATAATTGTAAATGGTGGGTTAACATAAACTTTTAAAATTGGGAAAGGGACGAGACAGGGATGTCCCCTGTCCCCATTACTTTTTATTTTAACTTTAGAAATTCTTCTGAATAAAATATGTGGGTCTGATCGAATAAAGGGAATTAGAGTTAAACATCAAGATTATAGATTAAGAGCTTTTGCAGATGACTTAGTTGTTACTGTATCCCAACCAATATACTCAGCTACTGGTTTAAAAGATATAATTGGTCAGTATGGTAAAGTATCTGGATTTAAGGTGAATCAGCAAAAGACAAAGATGATAACTAAAAATATGAATATACAACAAAAAGAAGAGTTAGAAAGAACTATGGGTTTTGAAATCGTTAAAAAGGTTAAATATTTAGGAATATATATTACAGCTTCAAATGTCAAATTATACAAAAATAATTATGAGGTATTGTGGCAGAAGGTATGGAAAGAAATGGAGAATTGGAAGAAGTTACAATTATCCTTGCTGGGAAGAATAGCGGCTATAAAAATGAATGTTTTGCCCAGGTTTCTATTTTTGTTTCAAATGATACGATACTTAAGAATGATATCAAATTACAGGAATGGCAAAAGGGGGTTAATAACTTTGTATGGATGGGCAAAAAACCAAGAATAAAATTAAAAATAATGCAGGACACAAGGGAAAGGGGGGGGTCTTAAAATGCCTAATTTAAAATTGTATTATGAAGCAGTTGTCTTATCATTAATTACTGATTGGATTAATTTAACTGAGGAAAGAGTTTTGAATATAGAAGGTTATGGTTTGTTATATGGGTGGCATGCCTATTTATTATATGATAAGAAAGTAGATAAAATATTTAAAAATAATATAATTAGAAATGCATTATTGAGGGTCTGGAGGAAATATCAATATAAATTAGATGGAAAGATTCCAATATGGGCAATCCCGAGACACATGATAGAAAATATAAATATATATCAAAAGATGGAGGTAGTTACCTATAAAGAACTCCTTTGTATGGAAAAGGGGGAATTACAATTAAAATCCAGAGAAAAGATGGGGGAAGAAGGGAAAAATTATACATGGTTCCAATATGGACAATTACAAGCTAGATGGAAATTAGATCAAAAAATAGGTGTTAAGCAAACTGAGGATAATTTGTTAAAACAAATGAGAGATCAAGGCCAACAGCATATTAAGAGGTTGTATAATGTATTAGTAGAAATAGACTCAGAGACTGAATTGGTTAAGGATTGTATGATTAAGTGGGCACAAAATTTTCAGCAACCAATAATGTTGGAAACTTGGGAAAGAATTTGGGTGAGGAATGTTAAATTTACACAAGCGCAAAATATGAGAGAAAATTTATAAGATGTTTTACAGATGGCATTTAGACCCCAAAAAGTTGTCATGTATATATCCTAACGTACAGGCTAAATGTTGGAGATGCGATTGTGAAGATGCCACTTATTACCATATATGGTGGACTTGTAAAAAAGTTAAAGCATTTTGGATTAAAGTATGGTGGATCATGCAGAATATTTTGAAAAAGAAGATTAAGTTTACTCCACAGTTCTTTCTACTAGGAATAATTATGGATTGTACAGCTATAGAGACTAAATTGATTTTGAACTTAATAACAGCCACGAGACTTTTGATTGCTCAATATTGGAAGAAAGAAGAATTACCTACAATTGAAGAATGGACACTCAAAGTATCAAATCTGGCAGAAATGGCAAAAATTTCTGCTTACTTGAAAGACTATACACAAGAAAAATATATTTTAGAATGGAAAATGTGGATTGATTATATTCAAAATAAGTATCAGATAAAAAATATCAAATAGCACATGAGTAAATTTAGGAAATATTTTGTATTAGATATATTTCTGAAGGAGAGGGGAATTGAGAGTGATTATGTGTGGAGTGACTAGAGATTATAATTTAGGAATTATTTTGGATTATGATTGTTAGTTTTGATACCCTGCATTTTGTTCTGGGAAGTCGGGGTGGGGGTTGGGGGGTAAGGGGGAGGGGAATTTGGGGGTTGAGGGTAGAGGATGGAGTGATGGTTAATGTACAGGGATTATTGAAGATGTATAAATATAATTAATGTAGGGTTGGGTCTGCCCAGTTACCATTTTAGAACAGTGGGGAAGGAGAAAAGAGGAGAGAGTAGGAGGTAGGAAAGAGGAGAAGAGGAAGGAAGAGGGGTAGAACAGGGAGAAGGAAGGTGTAGGGTGGAGGGAGGAGAGGATGTAGGTAAGAGAAGGAGAGGAAGGTCTGGAAACTAGAAGAAGGTAGAAGAGGGAAGAGTGTTAAAAAGGGGGGGGGTGACTGGGCAAGCCCGACTAATTGTATATAACTGTACATTGGATGAGCTGTTTGATATGATTGTAAAAATAAAACTTTTTTATGAAAAAATAAATAAATAAATAAATAATATGAAGGCAGCAATACTTCCTGTCTGCAATACCTCTATAGATTTTTACAACAGTCAAGTAGCCTATTTATGCAGGTCTGGACAATCAGAAAGTAGCACTTCATATATTTTAGATGAATGGTCTTTTTTCTATCACTCTAGTTCAGTGATTTAATCTGAAGCGATGATAGATCTTCTTAAAAAGGCAATGCCGTGGGGAAGAGTTCTCCAATTGCATGATTTTTTACAAGCGATCCCAAACAAGTTTCTGCAATACCTTGACTTCTTTAATTAGATTGCCCGCCAATGAACTCATTCTAAATTGTTGCTAGTTTTTTCTGAAAGCGAATCTGTAACGGTCAACCTTTATGAAGAAATGTGAATACTATTGGAAGGATAGCTATTGGGCTCCCATTGTAGCAAAAGATCAAAATGCTACACTATCTTTAAAGTTAGTGCAAAAATCCAGATGCCACTAGATAGTTTTAGAGTTAAGAGCTGTTTATAGACCACTGACAGTTAGAAAGAGGACTACTGTATCTGGACTACAAAAATCCAGAAAAACAGTAGATGGAAGCAAGGAGTTAGTTTTCTACATCTCTTTGCTGCCATCTAGTGGTTAATATAGACCAAATTCTGTAGCCCTTTTCAAGTAAATGTGAAATTGAACAATTTTAGTAGGACTTAATCCAAAAGTAGGCTTTTGTCCAAATAATGATTCCTTATTTAGAGATTGTAACTTCTGCTTGGATGTTCACGAATCATGAATTTAACTTATCATTTTTTTTAAAGTTCCTCCTTATCTGACATGTACCAATCCATCCATGCTCCTTCAAAATTATTACTTGAAAGAAAATCCCTGAATTTAACAGAATTTATTTTTTGATTAGAGAATCCTAATTATACTCACAATCAATTAAAAAAATCAGCATCTTTTAAGATTTTTAAGGTTTTAAAATTTTTATTTATAAAAAGACAAGATGTTTGTTTGATACACATGTTATTATTTGTTAACATCAGTTTTCTTTTTCATTATTTGATATATTCCAAAACATCTGTTTCTTTGTGAACGAGATGCTTTGAACTGCTCAGTCATTTCGAGCCATCCATTCAATTTTAGTATGTGTGTGTGTTTTATCCTTTTATATAAATTGGCAAACAAAATGCTCATTTTACATTGAACACTCACTGTTCCTTGGGTTTGGAATGTGTTGGCCCATCTTTGTCATTGCTACAAAAATGTCACTACAAATACTACAAGTTCAAGCCCTGGGAAAGTGTGCAAGAGAGTTTCATTTATAGAGGAATCTGTAGCAACATTACATATGCCTAGAGCTAAGCCCTGTTGTTTTTCTGGAATTTCTCAACAAATATGTAGGCAGAGAAAGGAAGGAGAAAGTTCCAACCACTTATTAAGGACAGTAACCGCCAACCTATAGAATAGAATAGAATAGAATAGAATAGAATAGAATAGAATAGAATAGAATAGAATAGAATAGAATAGAATAGAATTTTATTGGCCAAGTGTGATTGGACACACAAGGAATTTGTCTTGGTGCATATGCTCTCAGTGTACATAAAAGAAAAGAAAAGATACGTTCATCAAGGTACAACATTTACAACACAATTGATGGTCAATATATCAATATAAATCATAAGGATTGCCAGCAACAAGTTATAGACATACAGTCATAAGTGGAAAGAGATTGGTGATGGGAACTATGAAACGATTAATAGTAGTGCAGATTTAGTAAATAGTCTGACAGTGTTGATGGAATTATTTGTTTAGCAGAGTGATGGCCTTCGGGAAAAAACTGTTCTTGTGCCTAGTTGTTCTGGTGTGCAGTGCTCTATAGCGTCGTTTTGAGGGTAGGAGTTGAAACAGTTTATGTCCAGGATGCGAGTGAACTGCAAATATTTTCACGGCCCTCTTCTTGATTCGTGCAGTATACAGGTCCTCAATGGAAGGCAGGTTGGTAGCAATTATTTTTTCTGCAGTTCTAATTATCCTCTGAAGTCTGTGTTTTTCTTGTTGGGTTGCAGAGCCGAACCAGACAGTTATAGAGGTGCAAATGACAGACTCTACCTCATACAAGGGTGTCTGCAGGGAAAGGTTAAAAACAAAACCAAGATAGCAGCTGCAACCATACAATCAAAGCCCTGCCCCTTACGTGTATACATGATGAGGCACATTAAAAAGAGGTGGGGCTTTGGTGGTGTGGTTTTCGCTACCATCTTACTAGTTCAACTCTCTGTGAACCCCTTTGCCCCGTTAGTGTAAGCTGAAACATCCACATTGATCTTTAGCCATGTTGTCATTAAATAAGTTCAGGAGCACCACATACCCTCCACCCTCCATGAGAAGTATCTGAATTTTTTCTTTCTCTCTTCTGAAAAAAAAAGTTTTGAAGCCAATCCTCTTTTGTCAATCTGAATGAGAACAAGAACAAAAATTGCAGAAAGATGAGTTTTGATAGACTAAGGGACCCTGGACAAAATGGCTGCAGGAGAGAGGGGTGATTTGTATATTATTGAGTATTCTGGGTTCTCTCCCCCACCCACTCGTATATATTCCCTGCCCTTCTTTGTTCCCCCACCTCTTTCCCCCATAGCTTAGCATTATTTTCCTTTCCCCACTCTTTCCTCCCAGAATTGCCAAAACCTGAGGATGCTCCATCCCTTTCTTCCTTATCGTGGACCAACATTTTTTTTTAATGTCTGCTGATCTAATTCAATTTGATGAAAGCTGCATTCCCAGCCAGATTCTAGAGTTCCTGAAAGTGACTTCTGGCTCCCTGGCAAATTATGATTGATGATGTGCCATCAAGTCGATGTTGACACTTAGCACCCACCTAGACAGATTTTCTGCATGAAGATCTGTCTCTAACCTAGTCCTTCGGCTCTTCCAGTGGTGCACTGATTGCTATTCTGTGTGAGTCCATCCACCTGGCTGCTGGTTGCCTTCTTTTACCTTCCAATTTGGCTAAAAGGGAAAGGTTCCTCTCGCACATATGTGCTAGTCATTCCTGACTCTAGGGGGCGGTGCTCATCTCTGTTTCAAAGCCGAAGAGCCAGCGCTGTCCGAAGACGTTTCCGTAGTCTTATGGCCAGCATGATTAAACACCAAAGGCGCACAGAACGCTGTTACCTTCCCAACAAAGGTGGCCCCTGTTTTTCTACTTGCATTTTTTACGTTCTTTCGAACTACTAGGTTGGCAGAAGCTGGGACAAGTAACAGGAGCTCACCCCGTTACGCGGCACTAGGGAGTCGAACCGTTGAACTGCTGACCTTTCGATCGACAAGCTCAGCATCTTAGCCACTGAGCCATCGCATCCCTAAATTTTTTAAATAAACAATACATTTAAATAAATTTAAATTTGGCTAAACAACCCCTTAAAAACAAACTCATGCCTTCCACAGCAAGTACACTCTCTTCAAGAAAAAAATGATGATTCTGCAAATGGCAGAGATTGTAAATAAGAACGAGTTGGTAAAATTAGCATTCCCGCAAATCCTTGGAGAAGTTTGGCACATTTCCCTCTACTGCTACATAAACTGAACCAAAAAACAACAACACGTATATTTAGTTAGCGGAACAAAAAAAATTAAGAAAAATACATTTCAGGAAAGGGGGGAGGGAAATTTAATACAAAGGCCTAAAGTATTTGCTGAAAATACATACATACACATATACACATCTCTTAATATATGCATTCATACACAGGCAACTAATAAAACTAAAAAAAAAAAAGGCTGCAGTAATCTTTCCTGGAGTTACCAGATGTGGTAGACCAAGTCTGCAGCAAATATGGCTCCATCCCAGCTGAGTGAATACTTTACGGGAAATGAAGTACAATACATCTGGGAGGCATCAGTTTGGGAAAGACTCCAGCAAACAGGAACAAAAAGCTATTAGACCTTTATGTTTGGATCTCTGGGTACCTTTTGCTTCATAGAAACAGTTCGGTGCATTGGGGGAGGATTTGGATCCAAGCTTAACAACGGTAGGAGGAGGCATAACCGTTCCCCCGCTCTGCTACAGCTATGACTCAACCCAAAGGAGCTGCTATTAGACCACTAGATAGGAACGCTAGTGCTGTGCTGCTGAGACCTATTGTCGTGTCCCACTCCTCCGCTGACGGCTGGGTCAGGGAAATCCGAATCAGGCTTGCCTCTGCAGCTCTGCCCAAAGTCCTAGCAAAGTCCTCAGAGCAGGCAGGAGACCAGTAAGTGACTTCAGCAAGATAAGTTCGACTTTTGCCTGACTCAGAGACTGCCAGAAAGTAGATCCTTTATATAGGCCATGGGGTGTGGCTCCATGACTCAGCACTCATTAAGGCCTGCCCCTCCCTTCCTTCTGTTGCCTCCGCCTCTCCAATCTTCTGATGCGAGGGTCACTCCAATCAGCTGTTGTTGGGAGTAAACCCTCCTCAGGCTCACCTGCTGTGGAGGAGGGGGAGGGGTCTAGCTGCTCCGTTTGCCTGGGCATGGAGTCAGGGCTGGGGCAGGGAGATTCTCCTTCTTCTGCAGTTTGTCTGGGCATGGAGCCAGGACTTGGGCCGGGAGGCATACATTCCTCAGTGTTCGGGAGCAGGTAAGAAGGCCCCGGCTGCTCTGAGGGCGGGCAAGACACAACACCTATATTGACATTTCTCAAAAATGGTCTTCATCAGACAAAAAAAGGCTTCTGGTTTTTTTCTTTATTCTCAATGCCTTCCTTCTGCTCTCCCACTTACTTACTTTCTCTTTCTTTTTCTTTCTTTCTTTCTTTCTTTTTCTGCCTCTTCTTTCTTCCTTTCTCTTTTACTTTTCTTTCTTTCTTTTTCTTTCTTTCTGTCTGTCTTTTTCTTTCTTTCTCTGTCTTTTTTCTTTCTCTTTTTCTTTTCTTTCTTTTTCTTTCTTTCTGTCTTTTTCTTTTTTTCTTTCTTTTTCTTTTTCTTTTCTTTCTTTTCCGTTCTTCCTTTTTTTCACAAACACCATGATGTTTGTGATCAACAGTTCTTTATTTCCTCCTCCTTGTCTCCCTCTCTCCTATGTTACTAAATCATTTGGTTTTTATTTCTCTATAAAAGCTAGGGATTTTTAATTTTAGCCATTATCCATTCTTGAGGCTAAGCATGGTGACATTATATTTTTTTGAAAGATGAAATCCCTACAGCATCTCTTGCAAGAATCTCCCAGAGAAATTTCTATATATAAGAGACCAACATCACCTTGTGGTCTGTTCAGAGCATTGCAATTTATTTTGCATTTTATTTTCTAACCAAATATTATTTGTCTTTTCCAGCATTTTATGTTTGCATTTTGGATATTTACATTTTTTTAAAAACTTTTTTTTACATGTTAGTTTTCTTTTTCCTTTAAGAAAAAAGTTTGATTTTGTTCATCTCCTATGAGATTACTTTATTTTGCAGTTGGAAATGGAAAACGAGTGCAGAAACCTCTTACTACATGCTTCTGAGCTACTATAAGAAAGATGATCTATACAGAGATAGGCTACATCCATTACCAAAGCAATGAGGGGTCCTTGAGTGGCGCAGACTGCTAAACAGTCTGTTATTAACAACAGCTGCCTGCAATTATTGCAGGTTCAAGTCCCACCAGGCCCAAGGTTGACTCAGCCTTCCATCCTTTATAAGGTAGGTAAAATGAGGACCCAGATTGTTGACTTTGTATATAATATACAAATAGGATGAAGACTATTGCTTAACATAGTGGAAGCCGCCCTGAGTCTTCGGAGAAGGGCGGGGTATAAATGCAAATAAAAAATAAAAATTAAAAAAAATATAATAGCAACAATAACATTTACTTATATGCCACTTCACAGTGCTTTCCAGTATTCTCTAAGCGGTTTACAGAGTCAGCCTATTGCCCCCAACAATCTGGCTCCTCATTTTACCGACCTCAGAAGGATGGAAGGCTGAGTCAATCCTGAGCCTGGTAAGATTCGAACTGCCAAACTTTTGGTAGCCGACAGTCAGCAGAATTAGCTGCAGTCCTGCATTGTAACCACTGCATCACCATGGCTCTCTATGTCCAAAATGAATAAGAAAGTATCCAGAAACAGCTTCCAAATTCACAGGGATATAAAAAAAAAAGAGTAGTTACAGCATGGTCAGACTTGCAAGTTTTTGTTATTATAGCCAATTTCAATTTCAGACTGGACTTGAATCCAGTCCGATCTTGCCTACCTCAATTGGGGCTGGTAACTACACTAAGTTTATTTAATATATTGTTCATTGTTATTGTTGTTGTTTTGTTGTTACCTTATAATCACCATAAATGGTACACAGATTTGGTGAATGCTTTCTGTCAAAGACACTAAAGTTAAGGGAAGAGTGCTACGTTTTGGCTGGCAGGGTACTGCAGGAGGTGTCTGTCCCATCTCCTCCTCCCTCCACCCCTCCTGGGCCAGCCCATGGAGGAGAACTACAATGCTGATCCTGTCCTCAAAGAAATCCAATTTGACACCCCTGTAATAGTAACTTCCCTCATACTACCTTTTAGGCAACTAGAAAGATAATGGTACAATAAAAGCCAAATGCTTTTATTGGTACAATAATGATAATGCTACAACAAAAGCCTAATGTTTATGCATTCCATAAACAAGGGCAGGACCAAGATATTCTATCCAAGAATTTCATTTACATTATTTTCACCTGTGGAAAAAAAAATTGAGAAACAAATTATTTAATCAATTCAAGTGATGATTGGTAGGGGGGAAATGCAGGTGTCTTTTGCTCAGGTATCTTTCCCTTCCATACATAAAAATACAGAACATGTTTATGTAGAAGGTGTGTCTGTAAAGCTAGGTAAGGGTAGTATCTGGTTCTTTCCAAACCAGCAACCCAATTTAATTCCTCAAAAACAGAGATAAAGTAACATCTGGCTAAAACAGAGCTCTATATGGAAACTGGCCTCTGAAAAAAGCAGAGCAAATATCGTCCCAAAGTAAAATGGCTTAGAAAATACAAACATCCTACACTTACAGAAGGATTTATGTACCTTAAAATGAGTGGGGAAAAAGGAGGGAAAATGGCTTGGTAGATCTATTTGTTTTCCAAAACAAATAATCCTATTACAGAAAGAAAAGGCAAAGGAAGATACAGAAAAGGCAATATTTTAAATCAAAAGGGCAAGTAGTCCTTGACTTACGACTTGACTTACGACTACAACTGAGCCCAAAATTTCAGTTGCTGAGATGTTTATTAAGTGACTTTGGCCAATGGTGGGCTGCAACCAGTTTAACAACTGGTTCGGTGAGCACACGCTTTGCACGCGCATGTGCCTTACACGCTTGTGTGCAGCGTCCAAAATACAGCAGTTTGTAAGCTCAGCTACTTACCTTCTAAGGCAGCCCCGGTAAGTAGAACAGCCGACGCCCGGATATCAGCTGTGCCGCGAGAATCAGCTGAGCCAGAAAGAAGGAAATATAGGACAAGGTAGGGCAGGGGCGGGTGGGCGAGGCCAGCTGATCATAGGAACTACCAGTTTTCCCGAAACGTTCTAAACCGGCAGCAGCCCATCACTGATTTTTGCCCCATTTTATGACCTTTCTTGCCACAGTTGTTAGGTGAATCACTGCAGTTGACCCAGTTATTAAATGAATCTGGCTTCCCTGCTGACTTTGCTTGCTAGAAGGCCACAAAAGGTGATCACGTGACCTTGGGACACAGCAACAATCATAAATATGAACCAGCTGCCAAACATCTGAAATCTGATCACACGATCACAGGGGTGTTGGAAAGGTTGAAACTGTGAAAAATGGTCGTAAGTCACTTTCTTCAGTGCTATTACAATTTTGAACGGTCACTAAATGAACTGTTGTAAATCGAGGACTACCCGGGGGGGGTTCAAAGACAAAGAGAAGAAATGTTTCATCAAGGAAGCCACCAGTCACCCCACCCACCCTCAGAAGAGATGTCTCTTGTCTCCTTCACCAACTCTCCCCACATCCAGAGGGCGCTTGGGACACGCACAGGAAAGGAAAAAGGAAATTAGCCAGTCTATGAGCAATGATGGTTATGGCGAGAACAGTCAAATCTGAACTGCAGACTTCCTGGGTGAAACGGCTGATCCACTGTTTGGAATACCCTTCTTCTTTCCCATCCTCTGTTTTGTGTAATAGTTTGCCTAATGAAAGACTGCTAAACAGCAACAAAAGCTTGTACCTCTTTTGTACTGTTTGTTACTTCTAATAAAGATATTCCCCAGTTATAGGTACTTTATATGCCCACTCTGATTAAAAAAAATACTCGAGCAAAATATTTAGAAAAAAACGGGGGTGGGGAAAATGGATTTGGAGTAGGGATTCAGCAATTTAATCGGTTGCTGGGGAAAATATCAGGGCTAGTAAATGCAGTTACTTATCATTTCATAGGCAAAGACGACAATACATTGGAAATCTTTCCAGAAGAAAAGGGGAGAGAAAGAAGTACTGACATAAAAGTTCCTAGTTTTCTGAGGTTATCTGCTAGAGCAGGGGTGTCAAACTCAATTTCATTGAGGGGTGCATCAGGGTTGTTTTTTACCTCAAGGAGGCGGGACCAGGGCCAGGGGGGCATGGCCAGATCAATGTCACTCATGTCAGGGATGCCTGTGGTGGCCTGAACCCTCTACCGGTGAGAACAGTTCTCGGGAGGGCCCCATTCAGCCCTCCCAAGCTCCATTTTCGCTGGCGGCCATTGCAGCCGAAAATGGAGTGTGAGGTCCATCTGAACCATGGCCCAGTCCACTGTTTCCAGGGCAGCCCTGCAGACCTGTTCTAAGCACCCCGCGGGCCAGATCCGGCCTGCGGGCCTTGAGTTTCACACCGCTGTGCTAGAGTTTTTATGCCTCGAATGCCTAACTCTTCCATGAACTAATTTAGAGATAGAAAGATCTTCAGTCAGGAAGATAGTAACGAAAAGAATTAAGGTGGTACTGCAACTACAGTGACTGCATACACATATCTTAGAACAGTGAAATTTGTAAATCTGAAATGTAACCACCTTAGGACTCTGTTGATTACGTGATTTCTGCCTGAGCTTTTGAAAAAGTAGACTTATTCCCACCATGTTCCTTTTTGGGATAAAAAAATATTTTATTTCCTGTTTACTCATTCAGAGGTAACAAAAAATAAATATCATACTGAAATAATTTTTAAAGCCATTGGCTAAAGAAAAAAAAACAAGAATAATCTATGTTGCTGAAATCATAGTTTCGGAGACATTTCCATTGCTTGTGTCTTGAGGTGATGTTTGGAACTACTATTCAAAAAAATATCCAGCACCTGCATTATATCCTTTATCTTAAAGCAACTTTCCTTTAATATAAAGGCCTTAATATCAGTGATGGTTAAAATTCCTCTTAAATTAGTTTAGTGCCTTATTAATCACTTTTGGCTATGTTTGAGTTACATTACATTACACTTCACCAAGTATAGTAGGATATAGAACTGATTGTGGATTCTGACATGTAGTATAGAGGTGGTATTTAGCAGGTTTTGACCAGTTCCGGAGAACCAGTAGTGGGAATTTTGAGTAGTTCAGAGAACTGGTAAATACCACCTCTGACTGGCCCCATCCCCATCTATTCTCTGCCTCCCGAATCCCAGCTGATTGGGAGGAAATGGGGATTTTGCAGTAACCTTTCCCTGGAGTGGGGTGGGAATGGGGATTTTACAGTATCCTTCACCTACCATGCCCACCAAGCCACGCCCGCAAGCCATGCCACGCCCACCAAACCACACCCACAGAACCGATAGTAAAAATAATTGAATCCCACCACTGATGTAGTGGGCACCAGTTCTGCCAGACTGGGTCAGTAACTAAATCTTTGAGGTCTTGTAGGCTCATGCTGATGCTGTCCGAAATATTATTTAGCTACCTATCAGCTTCTTTCTCAATTGCCTTCCATTTTTCCAAGCATAAGGTTTTCTCCAATGACTCTTGGCAGGACTACCAGTGCATTCTTTTTCTTGTAAAAGAAGGAGGAGGATTTCAGCTTCAATCGCAATAATACAAGAGCAAACAATAGATTCAAACTTAATGTCAACCGCTTCAAACTTGATTGCAGAAAATATGACTTCTGTAACAGAGCTGTTAATGCTTGGAACTCATTACTAGACTCTATAGTTTTGTTTTGTTTTTGTTTATATTTATATCCCGCCCTTCTCCGAAGACTCAGGGCGGCTTACAGTGTATAAGGCAATAGTCTCATTCTATTTGTATATTTTTACAAAGTCAACTTATTGCCCCCCCAACAATCTGGGTCCTCATTTTACCTACCTTATAAAGGATGGAAGGCTGAGTCAACCTTGGGCCGGGCTTGAACCTGCAGTAATTGCAGGCTACTGTGTTCTAATAACAGGCTCTAACAGCCTGAGCTATTCCGGCCCTAGTCTCTACTCAAAATCCCAAAATCTTCAACCAAAAACTGTCCACTATTGACCTTACCCCATTCCTAAGAGGACAATAAGGGGCGTGCATAAGAGCACAAATGTGCCTACCATTCCTGTCCTATTACTCCCTTTTGTTATAACAAATTAACATGGTTGTTGCATATTTTTGCTTATATATATATATTTTTCTTTTATAATGTGTTGATTTTCTTATGTTGATGTTTGTGTATACTGTTGTGACAAAATGAAATTTAAAAAAATCCTTTCCTAGCTCATTGGACTAGCCCAATGATGGTGCTAGTCCATTCTGACACTGGGAAACAGAGATTTTGGATGCAAGTGAGAAGTTGCCAAATGCATTAAAATCTGGGTCTTGCCTTGGTGGAGGCAATCAATGGAACACCAGGACAAAAGCTGGCACTGCCCAACTGAAGCTACTCACTGAGGAATGCAGGACTTGGTAATTATGTTCTCATACATTGCAGGATGTTGTTATTCTGTTCAATTATGAGGATGAAGATGTATTCATGACTGAGTACAAGTACAGGTATGACTATGACCAAAGGCTATAATCAAAGGAACACAAGAGCGGAGGGAGATATACTGGTCCACCAGCTCATTAATCACGTTCTGGACAATGTCGTGATTGAGGAAATTGTAGCCATAACACAGGACATAGGGGATCTGGGGCCGATACTAGTGGGGAGCTGTAATCTGATGGTCCCAGCAATTGATGTAAAAGGAGTAGAGGGCATACTAGCTCTGCTTGATGCTGAGGACATGGCCTGTAGCTGGGGAGGTCATTGTGCATTTTGTGCACAATGTTGCACAAAATCTAACATATTTATTTCAGTTTTTTGCAAATAGCCAATATTCAGACAAATAATTCCAGTATTTTAAAATGCCTTACCAAAATATTGCCAATAAAGTTTGAAAATCCAATCTTTCTATATTTTAAAGATTTTGCACTCTCTCTTTAGTTTCTTTTCTTTCGGGTCTATAATTTTTCTCTCTGTAATTATTCACTGATTTGACAAGCATTTCAAAGAGTGTCTTTTCCAGGGTTTATTTTCTTTGGGGTTAGGTTTTAGGTAAAAAAAATAAATCAGCTCACCCAATTCCAATCACTGTTCATCTACACCACTCCAGCACATTCTTTGTTTCTTCGGCTGCCCAGCTTCAATGCAGCCATAATGACTGCCTCTTCTTTTCGTCGTTGGATGGGAGGGAATCCCTGGGTCCAGCTGGAGAGTTGCCACTCTCTGTGACCTGCAGTGTGCCCCTCCTTTCTTTGTCACCCTTACAGGGTGATTTTAGCCCCTTGGGGGGCCCTCCAATGAGAAGGATTTAGCGCAAGTTCACGGAGCCCCGCTCCTCACTCCCAATCTCGCTGCGATGTCAAACCTGCAACAAAACGTATCTTTCTTGTGCGTGTGGTATTTCTGTTCTTTACTGTTGGGTCCAAATTTGGCAAAGTCTTTTTCCCAAGAAACAGATATTTTTTTATATTCCGGGGCTACAATCATTATCTTGTGAATTCTTTCAGCCTAGAAGGATCAAGCCTGTTACAAATTCAACATCTTTTCCATCTATTTGCATTTGGTTAGTACTGCTTGTTGACATAATCTTAGTGTTGTGTTTTGTTTAAATATTGAGCAGCAGACCAGCTGCTCTTCTTTCACCTTCAGCAAGAAAATCCTTAGGACTGTGTAAATCATTCTTTGTAAGCCAAGCTTTATGGCTTAGCAGGTTATTGAACCCCTTGTTGTGGTTTAGACAACAAACCGTTGTTCAAAAACCCAAAGATTAGCATGATATATAAAGTCAAAATGAATTTCCACAAATAACAGCAGCACTGACAAATCTTGGTAGTAATATTCAACAATTCAATAAATTTTGGATATGATAGATGAATCCAATAATTGAAATAACTTTTGATAAAGGATATTTTTGCTGAGTTTCTCAGAATTGAGAAAAGCAAACAGAAATACAATTCTACATCTCTAACCTTGGCTGAAAACTTGAAAACCTACAAAGTACCAGGAATGTTTTAATTGCTGTTTCTTTCTACTTGATCTGTTCTCGTTAAAGGGGTGGTTGACTTTCAGACACGTTTGTAATTCCATGACTGTCGTCAACCATCTAACTTCCTGATCCTAAATGAACAGGGTTACAAAACACAGATATAATTAGTTTGGGAGTACTGGAGACGCGTGGCCTTGATATTTCATCATCTCCTCTTCCTTTTATTTTTTTAAGGTTCAGCCACAATATATACAGGATAATTGATGCTGTCAATGTTTAGCCAACTCATTTGCATTCAGTAATCCATATCTGACAGATGTTCGCTGCCACTGTCCGGTTTCTATATCAGGCTGTCCAGCAAGTTGTCACTGATTTATCACAAAGTGCAGCTTTGAACCCAAATTCTCAATTAACATAAAATTACTATAATTTAACCACAATCATCACTGCTGACAGCATCTTATTTCAGGATGACTGACTGACTGACTGACTGACTGACTGCTAGATTGCAGGCAGCATGGACTAGCTTGCCTAATAGCCTAAAATGGAACTCTCAGTGTGAATATGCCTTTTAACATCAAGCACCATCAATTAACCACCTTAGAAGCCTCTCATTTTAGCACTGCTGCTACAGGGAACAAGAAGGAGCTTCAAACTGTAAATCCTTTAATGCTGGTGACACGTTTACTCCTCCCTAAACCATTACAGAATTTCCTCTTAGCCAAAAGAAATGCTCTCGCCCCAATATTCATGAAGTGGTTGAAAGCTCCCTCTTGTTATTTTTTTGCTGTTGAGGAAGAGTAAGGAACTTGTGTTCTATAAAGGTTTGCAGAACTGCAACTCCCAGCATCCCCTATCAATAGCCTTGCAGGCTAAGCCCACTGGAAGTTGTAGAGTAGCCATTTCTGGCAGACTAATTTCTCTATATTCATGGAGATCTGAACTGTTACACCGACATGTCGCTAGAGAAATTAAGGAATAGCCTTGAAGGATAGTGAGAAGATTGGTTGCCAAGACATCAATCAGAAGTGTAGCTGAAGCCCATTCCAAGAAACCAATATGAGAAAATGCTTCAAACAGGCCCCCTCCCTAATTCACATGAATATAAAGTGAGAAGGAGTGAAAAACACATTCACACTTGCAAGATGTTGGTTACTGCAGCTGTTCCTAAACTAAAAGTAGCCTTAGTTTCTTGGTCGGATCTACCTTCAGGGCTTGACAGTGTCTTTATCATGTGTGTAAAGAACCAGCAACCCTGTCTTCTCATCACTTCTGCCAACATTTCCTTCTGCTGCTCAGATGATCAGCTTACAGCAGGACAGCAGAGAACAGAAAGTTGCTTCTGTCAGCAGCAACTAGGGAGTCAATACAGAGTAGAATCACTTAGGAAGGAATGAAAGCAAAATCCTTTCCTTCTTCCTGATACGGTCAGCATCGTACACTTGCTAAATGTGTTCTGAAGGATGCATAGATCCTTGGGTAAATGTTGGTATCCATGGGAGGTGTAAATCGACAGGACCTGGGTTTAACTCATAGAATCATCTATTCTAATGTCCTTCCTGTTAAAGACTACTTCAGCTTCAACTGCAATAATACAAGAGCTACCAATAGATTTAAACTTAATGTCAACCGCTCCAATTTGGATTGCAGAAAATATGACTTCTGCAACAGAGTTATCTGTGCTTGGAATGTATTACATGACTCTGTGGTCTCTTCTCATAACCCCAAAAGCTTTAACCAAAATCTATCTACTGTTGACCTCACCCCATTCCTAAGAGAACTTTAGGGGCGTGCATAAGAGCACAAACGTGCCTACCGTTCCTGTCCCATTGTTTCTTTTCCTATATATATATATATATATATATATGCTTATACTTCCTTGTTTCTCCTCATATATATGTTTATATATTATATAATCTTTTTGTGTGATGCCTGTATATATTGTTATGACAAAATTAAATAAATAAATAAATAAAAATAAATATGTGGTCTATTTCTGCTATGGTCTTACTCTCAATCTCCAAATATACAGTATCCAGAGGGCCATTCTCTATATTTCCAGGACTTAAAATACTTGATAAGGTACAACTTGTTATTATTATCACCTAGGAGGTTCATATAAGTATGTGGTTCCAAAGCAATCGGTCTCCCTGTGCTCAGCCACAGCCAGCCCGGGCATCCTGAGAGGAGGAGGGGGAAGAGGGTCACCAGAGAGTGCAGGAGCGAAGCTGCCCTGTACCTGCCTTCACGCCACATTTGCAGGTAAGGCAGCCTTCGCTTCCTGCCACTTTGGGCTGGAGTCCAAAAAAGGAATAAGAGGGGCGAGGCCAACCAGTGATGGGACAGGAATGGAAATTTGAAAGAGATAGAGAGATAGAGAGACACATACAGAGTGATACATAGAGAGGGGGGGAGGGGAAGATAGGGAGAGGGACAGACACAGAGATACAGAAAGAGTGGGGGAGAGAGGGTGAGATAGGCAGAGGAGGAGAGAGAGATAGAGAATGTGTCGTGTCCCACTCCTCCGCTGACGGCCGGGTCAGGGAAATCCGAATCAGGCTTGCCTCTGCAGCTCTGCCCAAAGTCCTAGCAAAGTCCTCAGAGCAGGCAGGAGACCAGAAAGTGACTTCAGCAAGATAAGTTCGACTTTGCCTGACTCAGAGACTGCCAGAAAGCAGATCCTTTATATAGGCCATGGGGTGTGGCTCCATGACTCAGCACTCATTAAGGCCTGCCCCTCCCTTCCTTCTGTTGCCTCCGCCTATCCAGTCTTCTGATGTGAGGGTCACTCCAATCAGCAGCTGTTGGAAATAAACTTTCCTCAGGCTCACATGCTGTGGAGGAGGGGGAGGGGTCTAGCTGCTCCGTTTGCCTGGGCATGGAGCCAGGGCTGGGGCCGGGGGGTGCTCCCTCCTCTGCAGCCTGCTTGGGCATGGAGCCAGGACTGGGGCCGGGAGGCATACATTCCTCCGTGTTCGGAAGCAGATAAGCAGACCCCGGCTGCGGTGAGAGCGGGCAAGACACAACAGAATGGTTTTGTGGCTGGGTAAGCATGGCTAGGGGGGGTGTCATATGACTGGGTGGGATGGAGTGACATCGAGTTGGCCATGCCCACCCAGGTTTTGTGGCTCCCCGTGGTTTTTTTTTTTCCCCCTGTAGGAAACGGGTCCAAGTAGCTCTTTGAGGGTTTAAGGTTGCTGATCCCTGGGCTAGAAGAAAAGAAGAAATTTCCATTTGAACAACAATTGTTATTATCCCAACCCAACATGGTCCATTGCCTGGATTAGCTGGAGCTGTAGTACAGTACCTTTGAAGCCAAGATTGAAAAAGCTGTTACATTCGGGATTAGAAATGGGTTCTGGCTAGTGGTGAAATCCAAATATTTTTACTACCGGTTCTGAGGGCATGGCTTGGTGGAAGTGGTGTGGCTTGGTGAGCATGGCAGGGGAAGGATACTGCAAAATCCCCATTCCCCTCCCCACTCCTGGGGGAAGGATACTGCAAAATCCCCATTCCCCTCCCCACTCCTGGGGGAAGGATATTGCAAAATCTCCATTCCCACCCCACTTTGGGGCCATCCAGAGGTGGTATTTGCCAGTTCTCCGAACTACTCAAAGTTTCCACTACCTGTTCTGTTTCCCTTCCCCCAATACTCCCAGCAAAGAGTCCGTCAGAGGCCTTCCTTTTTTTTCCCCTTTTATTTACATAGATACATGTCCTGGCCACGTCTACCCACAGGCCTGCCAAGTTTCTGGAGATAACGAGGAAATTATAGATAAGGCCAGAATTACTCACGAATATATTCTTCCCTCCATGAATTAGCTTGCGCCAAATTCATTGCTTTGTCCGAGACAAAAAACCAGGAAGTCCCGCCTCCTATTTATAGTCTCTGCAGATGTCACTGCATGACAATTATGACTTGGCTTTGTCCCAACTCTTCCGCTGCTGCGCACGTTGATCAAGCCTTCGTAATCTTGCGTCCCTCCAAAACTGTTCTTGGGGCGTTGCCAAATCAGAAGAAGGCCCGGGAGAATCAGGCCTTGCCGGCCCCTCCCTTTGAGTGGGTGCCAGGGAGGGAGAGGGCTCAAGAGAAGCAGGGCTTGCCAGGTCTTCTCCCTCATTTTCTGAATCATCCGAGTCCAGGAGTCTGGGTCCAGGAACCTGGGTCACAACACTATCCCTCACCGCAGGGCCCTTCCCCCGGGGCTGACGATCGGGATGCGGTCGGGCTGGGTTCTGCTCATGGAAGGCCTGCACCAGGTCAGGGGCATGAACGTCGGAGGCATCTACCCAGGAGAAATCAGTCCCGTATCCCTTCCACGCGATCAAATATTGGAAACGACCCTTTAGCCAGCGAGAGTCTCGTACGCTGTGGACTTCGTATTCCTCCGACCCGTCCTCGGCGACAGTGCCGGGTGCTGTTGGGCACCGAAGGGGACTCGGTGTGGCCTCAGGAACCAGAAGGGACCGGTGAAAAACGGGGTGGATCCGCATGGATCGTGGCAGGGTCAGTCGGTAGGCTACCGGGTTGATGACTGCCTCGACAGGGAACGGGCCGATGAATCGGTGGTCCAACTTCTTTACCGGCCGGTCGGACGGGAGGTGTTTGGTGGAGAGCCACACCCGGTCTCCAACTGCCAGCGGGGGCGTTGCCCGTCGGGAGCGGTCAGCGGACTGTTTGTAGTCCTCCTTGCCCGATTCAGCTGCTGACGTACCAACTGTTGGACCGCATGCAATTCCGTCCAGGAAGGTCTGCGTTCGGGAACAGGAGAGTCCGGTGGTGCCAGAGGAAGAGCCGCGGATGGTACCCACATTGGCAAAGAACGGGTCATCTGAGTAGAGGTGTGCTGAGAGTTGTTAAAAGCAAACTCCGCCAGGGACAGGTAGTCGGCCCAGTTGTCCTGTTGCTGGTTGATGAAGCAACGGAGATACTGTTCCAGTATACCGATGACCTTCTCTGTACCCCGCCGGTCTCCGGATGGTGCGATGACGACAGACATACCTGCACCTCCAACGCGCCATCAGGCTCTTCCAGAAGCGGGCTGTGAACTGAACTCCGCGGTCCGAAACCACCCTGTCCGTAGACCATGGAGGCGGAAGATGTGCTGCAGAAAGAGACGGGCCGTTTTTGCGGCTGTGGGCAGTCCGCGGCATGGGATGAAGTGTGCCATCTTGGTGAGCATGTCCACCACCACCAGCACCGTGGTGAACCCAGAGGACGGCGGCAGGTCTGTCAGGAAATCCATAGAGATCGCCCCCCAGGGTCTGTCGGGTGTCGGCAAGGGTTGGAGGAGCCCGGGAGGGGCCCCTGTGGCGGTCTTGGCTTGCCGGCACGGTACGCAGGATGTCACGTAGGCATGTATATCATGCCGCACTCGGGGCCACCAAAAGGTCCGTGTCACCAGGTGGAGGGTCTTGAAGAACCCAAAATGTCCTGCTGCAGGGTTGTCGTGGCACTGGGTCATGACGAGGGCTCGGAGTGGTCCTGTGGGTACATATAATCGCCCCCGAAACTTGAGTAAGTCCTCCTCCAAGGTCCAAGGAGACGTGGGGCCCACCTCCGCTCTCCTTTGCTGCGACCAGGCGTCCTGGCGCTGCGCCCCTCGCACCTGGGCCCGCAAGTCCACTGGCTCCCGTGCTGCGGCCAAGGCTTCTGCCGGCAGCACTGTCCGTGGAGGAAGGGGGTCCTTGGCGCAGAGGTACTCTGGCTTGCGGGACAGGGCATCCGCCCTCCGGTTGTGACCGCTGGGAATGTAGGTCACGCGGAAGTTGAACCGGCAAAACAACGACCACCGGATCTGCCGCTGGTTCAACTTCCGAGCTGTGGTGAGGTGCTCGAGATTCCGATGGTCCGCTCGACCTCCACCTGATGTCGGGCCCTCCAGATGGTGTCGCCAAGCCTCGAATGCAGCCTTGATAGCCAGCAACTCTTTTCCCAGATAGTGTAGTTGCGCTCGGAAGGGTTGAGTTTCCGGGAGTAGTAAGCGCAGGAAAAGTGTGCCACCATTCGTCGGAGCCTGTAGCAGCACCGCTCCCAGAGCCACATTGACGCGTCCGTTTCCACCACAAAAGGCCGGAGCGGGTCGGGATGCCTCAGGACGGGTTCCGTGACGAAGGCTTTCTTGAGGGCTGTGAATGCTTCTTGCTGCGGGGACCCCACCGAATGCAACCTTCTTCCTGAGGAGCTGGGTAAGTGGAGCTGTCAGTGTGGCGAAGCCGGGATGAAGGTCCGGTAGTAGTTGGCGGCCCAGTAGGCGCTGAACATCCTTCACCCGACGAGGGCTTCCCAGCTACACAAAGCTTCTACTTTACATGGGTCCATGGCTATGCCCTCGGGCGAGATGATATGCCCGAGGAATTCTATGGAAGTCCGGAAGAAGACGCATTTCTCCAGCTTCGCATTGAGTTGTTGCTCCATAGCGTTGCAGAACCAGACTGGCGTGTCGAAGGTGGCTTTCCTGGACCGGGAGTAAATCAGGATGTCGTCGAGGTAGATAACCACGAACCGATCCAACATGTCTCGAACACGTCGTTCATGAAGTGCTGAAAACGGCGGGAGCATTGGTCAACCCAAATGGCATGACAGTGTATTCGTAGTGTCCGTATCGGGTGCGAATGCCGTCTTCCATTCTCCTTCTCGTATCCGCACCAGGTTGTAGGCCCCCCGGAGATCGAGCTTGGTGAAGATCGTGGCCTCCCGCAACCTTTCCAGTAGCTCCGGGATGAGCGGCAGGGGGTAGCGATTCCGCACCGTAATGGCGTTTAGCCGGCGGTAATCACAGCATAGGCGCAAGTCCCCTGTCTTCTTCTTCACAAAGAGGACCGGGGCCGAGAGAGGGGACTTTGAAGGCCGGATGAACCCTCGGGCCAGGTTTTTGTCCAGGAAGTCCCTGAGGCCGGCCAACTCGGGCTCCGACATGGAATACAGGCGTCCCACAGGCAGTGGTGCGTTGGGCAGAAGGTCCACGGGGCAATCGTAGGGCCGATGCGGGGGTAGTCGGTCCGCCTCCTTCTCGCTGAACACGTCGGCGAAGTCCGTCAGCTCAGGAGGCAAGGTGATGGCAGCGGTGTGGCGGATGTGGTCGACGCACTGCAGACTCGGGAAAGAGATGGCGTTCCGCGACCAGGCCACCTGAGGATCGTGGGTCCGAAGCCAGGCCAACCAAGGACCAAGGGAAAATGAAGGTCCGCCGTGACATAAAACTGGATCGCCTCCTCATGGTCCCCAATAGCCAGGCGCAAAGGCTGGGTGGCGAATTTAATGGGGCCGGACACCAGTTCTCGCCCATCAATTGTCTCTACCGCATCGGAGGGTCCACGGAACCACGGGACCGCAAACTGGGTCACAAAGGCCTGGTCCATAAAGTTTGTTGTGGCCCTGAGTCCACCAGCGCATGCGCCTGGAGCCCGTCCGACTGGTTCCCCAACCATATCCGTGTGTCCAGAATCAGATGCCGAGGGGCCCAGAGTCTACTTCATAGCGTCCAGTGGGGGCTTAGTACGTGCCCGACCTAGGGTTTCCCGAGTCGGGCCTGCTCCGTTCGATTGGTCACGCTGTGATTCGGGACCGGCGTCGTGCCCGCCGCTTTCTGGGGCAAGAAGCGGCGTGGCGGGCTCCCACAGTACAGGCACAATCCCCTTGGCGCCTCGGTTCCGCTCCTGGGCTGTTAGGCGAGGTCTGGCCGCTCCCAACTCCATGGGCTCTTCCGCAGCGGTTACAAAACGTGGGGCGACCCTGGGTGCTGGTGGTGCAGGAAGTGGGGTGCAGATGTCGACGGAGGGTCCCGGGGTGCGACGGGACGGTCGCCGTTGCAGACGGGCATCGAGGCGGAGACAAAGGCACCAAGTTGTCGAGGTCCGCGCGCCCACGCGGGCCAGCTCGTCTTGCAATTCCTCTGAGAGTCCCTCCTGGAACGTCCACCAGCGCTGCATCATTCCAGTCAGAGTCCTGGCACAAAAGGCGAAATTGGCGATGTACTCCTGCAGGGGCGTTTCCCTTGACGGAGTTCCTTAAGGCGCCTGGTTGCCGTCAGCATTGAACGGGTCCTCATACATGGTGCGAGGTGCTGCCAAAACGCTGTTGGTCCGCCAGCAGGGGCTGTCCTGGAGCAAGAGGGCGTGGCCCATCGAGCAGCCGAGCCGGAAAGAAGGTTAATCACGAAGGCCACCTTAGCCCGGTCGTCTGGGAAATCCTCTGGCCTCATAGCCATGTAGAGCTGGCACTGTCCCAAGAAGGTCGGGAACATCTCAGGCTGCCCAGAAAACTTATCCGCACGGTTATCGGGCACTTGCAACGAGGAGGAGTGGGAGGATGGGGGGGGGCTGCAGGCACATTCCTGGCAGCAAGTTGGCCTGCCAAGTGAGCCACTTGCTGCTGGAGCTGTTGATTAGCCGCTTGTAGCTGCTCTAACTGCTGCTGTACCTGCTGCTGATCCATCTTTGGTGGAAGATGTTTTAGTCAGGTCTCGGACAAAATGTTCTGTTTCCCTTCCCCCAATACTCCCAGCAAAGAGTCCGTCAGAGGCCTTCCTTTTTTCCTTTTATTTACATAGATACATGTCCTGGCCACGTCTACCCACGGGCCTGCCAAGTTTCTGGAGATAACGAGGAAATTATAGATAAGGCCAGAATTACTCACGAATATATTCTTCCCTCCATGAATTAGCTTGCGCCAAATTCATTGCTTTGTCCGAGACAAAAAACCAGGAAGTCCCGCCTCCTATTTATAGTCTCTGCAGATGTCACTGCATGACAATTATGACTTGGCTTTGTCCCAACTCTTCCGCTGCTGCGCACGCCGATCAAGCCTTCGTAATCTTGCGTCCCTCCAAAACTGTTCTTGGGGCGTTGCCAAATCAGAAGAAGGCCCGGGAGAATCAGGCCTTGCCGGCCCCTCCCTTTGAGTGGGTGCCAGGGAGGGAGAGGGCTCAAGAGAAGCAGGGCTTGCCAGGTCTTCTCCCTCATTTTCTGAATCATCCGAGTCCAGGAGTCTGGGTCCAGGAACCTGGGTCACAACACTACCGGTTCTCCAGAACCTGTCAGAACCTGCTGGATTTCACCCCTGGTTCTGGCCCTATGGAGTTTAGTAGCAATATTATTCAAAGGAAAGCATAAGTAGCGATAGTCCTTGACTTACAACCACAATTGAGCCCAAAATTTATGTTCTAAAGTGAGACATTTGTTAAGTGAGTTTAGTGACATTTTACAATCTTTCTTACTACAGTTGTTAAGTGCATCACTGCAGCTGTTAAATTAGTAACGCGGTTGTTAAGTGAATCTGGCTTCCCCATTGACTTTGCTTGTCAGAAGATCGCAAAAGGGGATCCCATGACCCCGGGACACTGCAACCGTCATAAATATGAGTACCAATACCAAGAACCCGAATGTTGATCATGTGACCATGGAGATGCCACATGGGTCGTAAGAAAAACAGTCATGAATCACTTTTTTTTAGTGCTATTGTAACTTCGAAACATCACTAAACAAACATACTGTAAGTCGAGGGCTACCTGTGATGCTATTTACGCTGCACTCTTTTATCACATCAAATTAGCAAGAAGAGAAATGCGTTTCCCAGGACTTCAGAGGTAGTATTCAGCTGGTTCGTAGCAGTTCAAGTGAACTGGTAGCAGCGACTGCGGGTGGGCCTGCCCACCCACCCATATATAATGCCATCCTATTTAGCCACGTTTTCGAAGCTGGGTGCATGTGCAGAAGGCACGCATGGGTGTAAGTCTGGGCCATGAGCAGAAGGCACACACACATGCAAAGCAAGTGTACACACCTGCGGCGAACCGGTGGTAAGAATATGTGGAACCCACCACTCCAGGACTTGTCAATGAACAAGTCCCCTTCAGTACCAGGAGGCTGGGGATCTGCCAGGTGTCAGGTGAGCATGCAGAGAAAGGATAAATATCAGTCCTATTAAAGCTTTTACATATCCTACTGAATATTTGAAGAGACTGTCGAGGCAGAGAAACAACAGAAAGAAGTGTTAAAATAGTTAAGGAGATGAAGAAGAAAAATGAGAGCGTAGGAGTTCTTGCAAATTCACTTATACTTGTTTAGATTGGAACCCTCACACAATGTTCCCCAAGGGGGACCGGTGGAGGTGTGCCTCCTTGGCAACTAAGTAATATTGCCTCCTCGAATTCCTGATATTAGATCTTTAATCTAATATTTTTAGCAACAATATCTCACTGCCTTCGTCTTGTCACGGAATGTTGATTTTTCTCTTGCTGATCCATGTCTACGGAAGCAGCTGTGTAACTGCACTGCACACCCACAACAGAGACATAACGTGAAGCAAATGAGCTGCCAGGGCATTAATATTCCAGAAGGGTGGCATTCTCATCAAATAGATCAATTACCGCCATTAAGAGAGAAATGCTCACATTGGCATAGGAGAAAATTCAATCTGACAATATAAAAACAATGCAGCTTCAGCAGCGCGAGTACAAAATTAATGGTGGAAATGTAGACCAGTCCATGTTCCCTTGGAGGAAAGTTGATGTGCAAATCTAATATGGGGATTAAAAAAATAGTGGGGTTCTAGCAGATGGCGGGAGTTTTGCACATCCAGTAAGTGTTCATCTGCTAATTAGTACATATGAAACTGCAATTGACTTTTTTTTTTTTGTTTGTTTACATTTATACCCCGCCCTTCTCCGAAGACTCAGGGCGGCTTACAATGTATAAGGCAATAGTCTCATTCTATTTGTATATTTTTTACAAAGTCAACTTATTGCCCCCCCAACAATCTGGGTCCTCATTTTACCTACCTTATAAAGGGTGGAAGGCTGAGTCAACCTTGGGCCGGGCTCGAACCTGCAGTAATTGCAGGCTTTGTGTTCTAATAACAGGCTTCTCTATTGCCTGAGCTATCCCGGCCCCGACTTGGGCAGATATAGGAAGAGGGTGAAAATCTTTATTCTGTTACACTCATAGTAGAGCAGGGATGTCAAACTGGTGGCCCGCAGGCTGGATGCGTCACACACAGGCCACGCCTACCCCAGGTCCGCGAAGGGGAAAAAGTTGCGAAATGTCACATGACAGCAACGTGACGCCCCGAGTTTGACACCCGTGTAGTAGAGGGTTCAATATCTTTGTACTGCTGTGAGAGAAAATATACATGATAACAGAAGATAACAGAATACAGGTAGATCTCGATTTTCAACAGTTGGTTTAGTGACCGTTCGAAGTTACAACGGCGCTGAAAAAAGTGATTTATGACCATTTTTTCACATTTACAACCATTGCAGCATCCCCATGGTCATGTGATCAAAATTCAGATGCTTGGCTACTGACTCATATTTATGACAGTTACAGTGTTCCAGCATCATGTGATCACCTTTTGTGACCTTCTGACAAGCAAAGTCAATAGGGAAACCAGGTTCACTTAATAACCGTGTTACCGCCTTAACAATTGCAGTGATTCATTTAGCAACTACATCGTAACATGGGGCAAAATTCAGAACTGTCTCGCTTAGCAACTGAAATTTTGGGGTCAATTCTGGTCGTAAGTTGAGGAGTACCTGTATATTAGCAAGATTTAGAGGATTCTACTTTTTAGCCTGTATGGCCCAGTAGTTAAGGCACTAGGCCAGAAAGCAGGAGATCAAATCCTGCTTCAGCCATGAAAGCCAGCCAGATCACATTAGCCCAGTCACTTTCTCTCAGCTCAACCCACCTCACAGGCTGATTGTTGTGGGGAAAATAGGAGGAGGAAGATGTGTTGTATATGTTCATTGCCCTGAGTAAAAATAATAAATAAATAAATTGATTGAAGCTATTCTTTTTGCAGGGTGCTTTTTAAAAAACAAAAACAAAAAACATTTCTCATTTGTCCTCAAACATATTTACTGTATCTATTTTAATATTTTAGTACAAATATTTTAGCATACACTTAAAAATATAAGGCAATCTAAAGCTGTTAAACTCAGAGAGATGTGGCTGAGGTGGCATATAACACTAATAAAACTTTAGAAAAGTAAAAAGTTCAGTGAATTGAAGGAGAGCAAACCAAAATCCACACATCATTGCTGTGTTAAAGTTAAAGCAAAAGAACAAAACCAGGTAGTTTCCATGCTATAATCCTACAGTTATATCTTTCATTTTTAAAGAGATAATCAGGAATCGCTTTGAAGTCCTGAATCTCACTGAAAGGAAACCGGAACTACAGAATGAATTCAGAGAAGTCCTTAAGGATGAATGTGAAAAGAGGCTGCCAAAAACTAAGAATCAGAAGAAAGCAAACTAGGTGGCAGAACAAAAGGTGAAAATTGCCAAGAAGAGAAGAGAAATCAAAGCCAAGAGAAACAAAAAATTTCAGAAGAGGCAGAATTAGAATTAAACTTTAAAGATATGGAACAAAGTTTAAAGTTGGAAAAAAACATGGAAAAACAAGGAAAGTCTTCCAAAAAAAATCTCCAAGGAGGTTCCAATTTTGAATTGGTGTGCGATAAAGGATGCCACCTGAGCACAGGTGTTTGGCTTTTATGTGAGCAGCCCAGAATTGATTGGAGTTTCTCACTATCTAAATAAAATAAAATAAAAAAAATGAACTGATCCAAAGATGATCAAGCAAAGGTAGAAAGAAATATAGTGAAATTTTGTACAAGTACCAATGTTCAAAATATCTTGGTGGAAGACTACAGGAACTGAACCAAAGAATCATGGCAAGCAACAGAAGAATTAGTAAAGTTGTAAGCAAACAATGATGCCTACAAATATAGAGAATGACATATTGCCTAACAGATTGGAAGAGCCCATTCCACACCTCAAAACCAAAGTAGCAAAATTCTATTCTGGATCATCCGATGCAGATTAAGAACCCCACACAGAAATGAAGATGCCAGATAGTTTTAGAAAAGGCTTAGGAACAAGAGATATGATTGCTGATATGAAGCATCCAGCCAAATTTTCAGTGCTTTTACCCTTTTCAGGGATCTGCACCTCTTTTAGGCGAACAGGAAGGTAGACAAAGGCAATAAATCTCTCCTGCTAGCTCCAAATTTACCCATCCTGAGTTCGCAAATGAAATCCCTCTGCAGCATTTGACATCCATCATAAGAGATAGATTACCCATGATAAGAGATAGATCCATAATGTAGAGATAGAGTCACTTCAGAAGACACAGGAGACATTGTCCTTAGACAACCTAATTTTGCGAGGCTTCTTCTCCGATAACATTGTACTGCAAACTAGGGCATACAAAATTTTTGCCAGACCAATTCTTGAATACAGCTCATCTGCCTGGAATCCACACTTTATATCGGAAATTAATACAATTGAATGGGTCCAGAGATATTTCACGAGAAGAGTACTCCATTCCTCTGCTCACAATAGAATCCCTTAAGCCACCAGGCTCAAAATTTTGGGCTTGGACAACCTGGAACTACGCCACCTACGGTCTGACCTAAGCATAGTATCAGTGGTGAAATTCACATTTTTTTACTACCGGTTCTGTGGGCGTGGCTTGGTGGGCATGGTGGGGCTTGTGGGGGGCATGGCAGGGGAAGGATACTGCAAAATCTCCATTCCCATCCCACTCCAGGGGAAGGATACTGCAAAATCTCTATTCCCGCTCCACTCTGGGGCCAGCCAGAGGTGGTATTTGCCGGTTCTCCAAACTACTCAAAATTTCCACTACCGGTTCTCCAAACTGCTCAAAATTTCCACTATGGTTTTCCAGAACCTGTCAGAACTTGCTGGATTTCACTCCTGCATAGTACACAAAATTGTCTGCTACAACCTCCTACCTGTCAGCAACTACTTCAGTTTCAACCTCAATAATACACAGGCAAACAATAGATACAAACTCAAGGTAAACCGCTCTAAACTCGACTGCAGAAAATACGACTTCAGCAATAGAGTGGTTAACTCATGGAATGCTCTACCTGACTCCGTTGTTACATCGTCAAATGCTCACAGCTTCAACCTTAAACTGTCTACTGTGGACCTCACCCCATTCCTAAGAGGGGCGTGACTACCGTCCCTGTCCTACTGTCCCCATTGATTTGTACTCATTTCCTGTGTTCATCTCCATGTTTATACTTATACCTGTTACCTTGTACATGTTTGACAAACTAAATAAATAAATAAAAACAAATATATAAGAAAGAACATTTAACCTGTTACAGCAGCTCTTCAAAGGATAGAGAGAATCACATGACTAAATGATTTAGGAAAAAGAAAAAATCTTCTATAAAGAATGTTGGCAAAACTGTGACACCCAGTTTTCTATGTGCAGATGAAAACAAATTAGCTGAGCTCCACTCAATCTACAATCGCCACCTTGGAACTAAGGCTAGGCCAAAGAAAAAAACAAATAAGAAATAAGAGATTACCTGAGAAGAATGCTGATGGATCGGGAGATCTCTTTCTCTGAACTGTCTCAATATATATTTATTCAAAACAAAACCTATTTAGAAGTTGGTTCCATTCTGTTTCCATGGTTAAGTCATCCACACAAACATGTGGAGAGAGAGAAAAAGGATGGGTAGGTGGCTATTGTTTACCTACACATCTCTAAACATATTTTAGCATTTTAATGTATTATAGTATTTTGAGCTACGAACTACAGTTTCAAGTGCCAAAACCTAAGAACAGTGGTAATCCAATATTGTCTTTTTGCAACACAGAGATCAAATATGCTTTCACTGGAATCCACCCAGAATACTTTCTTCAAACTTCTTTAACATTGGTTCCTTTAGAGATTGTTTAAACATAAGGAAAGTGAAGAAAAAACAGGAAATCGTAATTAAAAAATGGTTTGACTTTGGGGAATGGAAAGAAGCACTTAAAGTCCAAAGGTTACTCAGATAGATTAGAATTCTTTCAAGCTTGATAAAATATCTGCAAACTGAGCTGGGGAGAAAGTGAAATGATATTGATGCAGTTCTTTTTTAGTGAGGCCTGTCTCTCTACAAGTTCTGGACTCTAAATTATCTAGGCCTAGTCCTCAAAAAACCCTGCTTGTCTGAATTATCATATAATATATTGGTATAGTCAATAAGCAGTGTTATCATTCCATCTGATATTTGTGAATATATAAGGTCTTTATAGGAACGCGGTGGATGCTGAGCTTGTCGATTGAAAGGTCGACAGTTCAGAAGTTCAAATCCCTAGTGCCACGTAACGGGGTGAGCTCCCATTACTTGTCCCAGCTTCTGCCAACCTAGCAATTCGAAAAAACGTTAAAAAATGCAAGTAGAAAAATAGGGATCACCTTTGGTGGGAAGGTAACAATGTTCCGTGCATCTTTGGCGTTTAGTCACGCCAGCTACATGACCACGGAGACGTCTTCGGACAGCGCTGGCTCTTCGGCTTTGAAACAGAGATGAGCACCACCCCCTAGAGTCAGGAATGACTAGCACGTATGTGCGAGGGAAACCTTTACCTTTACCTTTAAGTTCTTTATAGTCTAGGAGGAGGTAGACAATCGAAGATATAGATAATCCTATAGTAGGAGGCAGACAATCCTCTGAGCCTCATTCAGCTCTAATTTTCTGTGTGTGTGTGTGTGTGTGTGTGTGGTAATTCAGTGACAACACATTGTGATGTCCTGACAAATTTCGATTGGAAAACAAAATAAAGTATTTGACAGACCCAAAACTAAACTTAAAAAAACAACAACACCCCAACCCACATATACTTCAACTCAATTGCCACAGTCATGTCATTACATACATCTTATAGCTCTTATCCATTAAAAGCACCAAAAAGTAGTGTTTATCTGCAAAAATATAAGCTGCGTTTATTTAGAAAGTGAGACAGAATTATTTATCACTAAGGTTGGTGCTCAGAGTTCCTTGCAGTGGTGGGTTTCAATTTTTTTTACTACTGGTTCTTTGGGTGTGGCATGGCTTGGTGGGTGTGGCTTGATAGGTGTGGCGTGGCTTGGTGGGCGTGGCTTGGTGGGCATGGCAGGGGAAGGATACTACAAAATCCCCATTCCCTCCCGATCAGCTGGGACTCGGGAGGCAGAGAATAGATGGGGGTGGGGCCAGTCAGAATTTTCATTATTGGTTCTCCGAACTATTCAAAATTTCTGCTACTGGTTCTCCAGAACTGGTCAGAACCTGCTGAAACCCACCTCTGGTCCCATGGCCAGGCAATCCCATGAAGGAGCCTTTTCATAGAGATAGCCAAGAACCCCACAAAGAATAATGTCTTGTGTCCATTGGAGAGGCCCCGTGCGGGTAACAGGATGTAATGCAGATAGAAAAGAAGGCATCCATAATGTGATGCTTACAATGCTTGGAACAACTCACTCTTAAAGTGACCTTGTTCCATTGGAAACACCAATCTGTCAGCCTAGCAAGGTAAGCCAGGAAAAAAAATCAATGCGAAATAAGTCAAGACCACTTCTTTGTTGTAATAGAATTTTGCCAGTCTGAATGTGCTTCCCTACCTCCCTTTACCTTCATATGAACTAGGGAGGAGTTTGTCTGAAACGTTTTTCTCAAATTAGTTTCTGAGAAAGAGTGTTGTGTCTTGTCCGCTCTCACCGCCGCTGGGGTCTGCTTATCTGCTCCCGAACACGGAGGAATGTATGCCTCCCGGCCCCAGTTCTGGCTCCATGCCCAGACAAGCTGCAGAGGAGGGGGCACCTCCCGGTCCCAGCCCTGGCTCCATGCCCAAGCAGGCTGCAGAGGAGGGAGCATCCCCCGGCCCCAGCCCTGGCTCCATGCCCAGGCAAACGGAGCAGCTAGACCCTTCCCCCTCCTCCACAGCATGTGAGCCTGAGGAAAGTTTACTTCCAACAACTGCTGATTGGAGTGACCCTCGCATCAGAAGATTGGATAGGCGGAGGCAACAGAAGGAAGGGAGGGGCAGGCCTTAATGAGTGCTGAGTCATGGAGCCACACCCCATGGCCTATATAAAGGATCTGCTTTCTGGCAGTCTCTGAGTCAGGCAAAGTCGAACTTATCTTGCTGAAGTCACTTACTGGTTTCCTGCCTGCCCTGAGGACTTTGCTAGGACTTTGGGCAGAGCTGCAGAGGCAAGCCTGATTCGGATTTCCCTGACCCGGCCGTCAGCGGAGGAGTGGGACACGACAAAGAGTTTCAAGCCCCTCTCATCTTTTCCACCTCACCTTCAAGGCCATTCCCTATGCCTTCTTACATAATGACAGTACGGTGGAACTGGGATCACATGGGTACTTCTATGCCCAGTTCTCTATTTGTGATGGACTACAGACCTGGCCTTGAGAATGGGGATGGGATGAGAAACTATTATGAGAATAGTTTTACTTTTACTTTCATAAAAGATTACACGTAGTCCTCAATTTAGAACAGTTCATTTCACGACAGTTCAAAATTACAACGTCACTGAAAAAAAGTGACTTGTGACCACTTTTACACACTTGCAACCGTTGCTACATCCCCGTGTCACATCGTCAAAATTCAAGGCAGTTGGCAACTTACTCACCTTTATGAAAGTTGCAGTGTCCCAGGGGCATGTGATCTCCTTTTGTGACCTTCTGACAAGCAAAGTCAATGGGGAAGCCAGATTCACTTAACAACTGCAATGATTCACTTAACAACTGTAGCAAGAAAGGTCGTAAAATGGGGCAAAATTCACTTAAAAGTGTCTTACTTAGCCACATAAACTTTGACCTCAGTTGTGGTTGTAAGTTGAGGACTATCTGTATTCAGTTCTGAAAAAGAGAAAAGCATAGAAGAGATATTTATTTATTTATTTATTTATTTATTATTTAAATTTTTATACCGCCCTTCTCCCGAAGGACTCAGGGCGGTTCACAGCCAGATAAAATAAACAATAATATTACAATATAAATACTATTAAAATACAATTAAAAGACTTATTCAATTGGCCGAGATTAAAAGTTTAGAATAAATGATAAAAACCCATTAAAAAACCCACAAATTTAAAAACTAATCCAGTCCTGCGCAGATGAATAAGTGTGTTTTAAGCTCGCGACGAAAGGTTCGGAGGTCCGGAAGTTGACGAAGTATTATATTCAATATTCAAAACAATCAATATTATGAATCAAAACAATATTCAAAACAGAACAATCCAAACTAATTAATTTTATTTGGTAAAAAAGAGAGATAAAGTCTGATGCACTTTCCCAATTCTGCTATTTTTACCAAATAACAATAAAGAGGAATCCTTCTGTTGTCTGTTTCTTGCCCTTATCCATCTCAAAGCTGTTCATTGTATCATAATGGTCTTTAATTAGATTCTAGTGATACTAAAATGAAATGAGTAGAAAATATATTCTTGGTTTCCAATAAAAACTTCTTAGACGTGAATTTACTGCAGTAAAAGCTGCCTAAATTCATTGACAATTGCTAATGGCCAACTGTGGGAAGTAAATATTAACAGAAAATCCTATCCCTGGGTTAAATAGCATTTTCCCGGGATATCTGCTTTGCAATATGTTTTCTGATCAAGTAAGTTCCTTTTCCCTCCTTACAAACTGTTCACAGCATTGTCATCCAGTAGCTTTAGAAGAAGCAACTTATTTCACGTCTCGCTTTAGTACAATCAAACAGGAAGAATTTGTGGCATGTTGAATAGAGGGATTGCATTCTGAAGCCTCTGAACAAATTACACCTATAGAATAGTTGTTGCTTTCAAGCATTTTTAACATGTTCTGATTTCGTAATGACTAAATATTGACATCTGGGCAATTATAAGTCTGGAGGTATCAGCCATTTGCCTCTTTATCTGGAACCATCTTGCATATCAAGTTCTTCATTTAGACAAGCAGCGGGAGAAATTATTTATAGAGGTAAGGCATGGGATAAATCTACTGATCTTCTTCAAAGTTACTTTCTCCAAGCCAGCAATTATACATGAACAAGAAAAACAGCCCATGGAGGAACAGAAGGGGCATTAAAAAAATCTGCAGAAAAAGTTGTTTCCAAAACACTGTTTTCTGATGAAAGTGCATATTGTAAAGCTGTTCAGTGAATCAGATTCAGTTCCAAAAAGATGCTTCAGTGCACAAAACAGCATGCCTAAAACATGTGTTTGCAATTCCTCAAAGCAGTTTTGTATGAGTGTCTTTCCTGGCATCACATAGCAGGGCAAACCTATGGCGATTTTTGCCTCAAGAAAGCTTATAGCGCTTCTTGCATCCAAGACCATTGACTGGTATCTTTTGTAATCTGTGGCTTTCTTAGTAACCATCTCAAAATCCACAATTTTAAGGCATCTGTCTTCTTTTGCTTGCCTTTGGTCAATGTCAAGCTTTCAGAACCATCCATTATTACTGGAAAAAATGGATGGTTCAAACTGTTCTGATCTTTGTTGTCATAGAAATGCCTGTAAGATCTAAAAAATCTGTCATGAGGATTAATCTCCTGTTTACTTCTCCAGCACTTTGCCCATCTTCACCTATTCTTGAGCCCATAAAACAAAACTATTACCTTTTCTTCTACAGAAAATATGCTAAACATGTCAGATGACATTATCTCATTTTTAAGAATCTGTGTTTGCTCACTTGACTGGACAAGTAAACAAAGTAGAAGAGCTATGTGCATTCTTATGTATTTGTCTTTTCACTACCAGGGTATTTTTTTCACATTCCAGTCAAATGTAAAACCATATTACTAGCCCAAGAACATATACGTAATACCTGGTATGCTTTCAGTGCCAACTTGGGATGTATCCATTCACTCAGGATTTTAGGCTCATCTGTACTACAATGTCTTTTGTTCTGTTTCTGGAAAATAGAAATCGTGAAATATTTTCTATAGCACCATCTCTTGGTCACATAGACCTGAAGTGTGTATCTAAAAGTACCAGCATTTCTTTCTCCCTCTCCATGGGAGAGCGCCCATCTGATTCGAAATAAATTAAATCCGTCTTTATTTTTTTTACAAAAAGATAAAATATAATCCTCATTGTTAAGTTTAAATATTAACATTCAAATAGCCAGCGTAGGTAAAAATAAATGACAGAGCTGTTCCAATGAAGGAAGAGAATTACAAAAGTAAAAACAGAGCTCCGGGAGGACCCTATGGCTTGCTACAGATGGCTCATTTCCTGCCAAACCACTAAAGAGATCTCAAATGATTATTACAAATTGCAAGATGATTCCACGTAAATGTTATAACTTCATGCACACTCCCTGAAAAGATGGGTATAGGCTAAGGGTGGCACGCTTAATTCTATAGTTCATGTAGGAAAAACACCTGTAAGAGCTGTGGCGGCATACAGAGGTTAGAATGCAGTATTGCAGGCTGACTCCGCTCACTGCCAGGAGTTCAATCCTAACTGGCTCAAGGTTGACTCAGCCTTCCATCTTTCCGAAGTCAGTAAAATGAAGACCCAGATCATTGGGGGGGCAATATGCTGATGTTGTAAACAGCCCAGAGAATGCTGCAAAGCACTATGGGGCAGTATATAAGTTTAAGTGCTGCTGCTATTAGCACCACACAAACACACAAAAACCAAACTACAGCTATAGGGCAGAATACAAAGGTTATATGTATTAAATGTTCTTATTTCTACACAATACTCTTGAAATAAGATTTCCCCTCTTCATCCTTTATTTATTAAGTTTATACGCCACCCATCTCACTATCCAAAGTGACTCTTACCTGGAGTTCTGCTCAGTTTCCCGGAGATGGTCCATCCCATTTTTATTTTATTTATTTTTACAGAGAAAAGGATTGCATAAAGATCAAATGAACCTGGGAAGCTTGTTTTCCTAGAGAAAATACCAACTCTTTGCTATGTCCCCACCTGGTGGAAATATTGAACTAAACACACCTGACATCTATCACTGCAAATCTATCACTCTGCAATGAAATTTAACGAACGTAGTTTTGCATGGCTCAAAAGGATATACACCACTTGGCCAGGGTGTAATCTCTTAACTCCTGAAAAATCCCTTATGAGACATATGATCTCAACTTTCTTTATGATTACAAACAAAATATCATGGAATCCTGGCCCACACAAATGCCAAGGTGTGGCTCTACTGTATTCTTTAGCATAATATTGTGTTCTAAAGGTTATTTATTTCTTTATGTATTTACTTGTTAATCTATTTATTTAGCATATGGTATAGGGCAGGGGTAGGTTCTACTTACCTTTACTACTGGTTCGCATCATGCCCGCGCACATGGGCTTGTTTCTCTCACATGAATGTGCGCTCTTCTGCGCATGTGCAGAAGAGTTTTGATGATGTTTGGGTCAGTGGGTGGAGCCTCCCGCCGGTTTTACTACCAGTTCTATAGAACCGGTCCGAACCGGGGGCAACCTAACACTGGTATAGGGCAGTGGCTCTCAACCTTTTGGGCATCAGGGACTGGTTCTTAAGAGAGATGTTTTTCTGTGGACCAGAGGGGGCAGTGGTTTCATATGCTGCCTGCATCCCACAAATGGGGCTTCTCTTGTTCGCGCGGACCGGTTTCTGGCATGCCGCAGACCAGTGCCAGTCTAAAAACTGGAAGTTGGGCACTGGTAAGAGCATATGGTTAATGGTAATAAAATTATATAGAAGGAGCACATAATATTAAGGTACATGTATAATGGAATATGTAGTCAATTTTGTAAGATTTGAGAAATTTAACAAATAATATATAAGGTTGCTCTTATGAGCCACGGTGGCACAGTGGTTAGAGTGCAGTACTGCAGGCTACCTCTGCCGACTGCCGGCTGACTGCAATTTGGCAGTTCAAATCTCACCAGGCTCAAGGTTGACTCAGCCTTCCATCCTTCCGAGGTAGGTAAAACGAGGACCCAGATTGTTGGGGGCAACATGCTGACTCTGTAAACCGCTTAGAGAGGGCTGTAAAGCACTGTGAAGAGATATATAAGTCTAAGTGCTATTGCTATTGCTCTAAAATTTGTATTACATGAGAGATGCAGTAGATGCTGAGGAGTAGCATGAAGAATTCAGTAGCATATTCTAGATACCAGGTATCAGTGATTATGGCCTCCTAAGAAACTAGTTGCACTGCTTATTTCAGAAATGAGATGGTAGAAGAGGTAGTGAATATATAAGTCTCTGCTGCAATTATAGGGTTAGTCATCCATTTCAAAGTCATTTAACCAATATATCAATTGATTATTTCTTCTTTTTTGTTCAACTTAACGTTTAGATGAATTCTACCTGCTTTGTTATATACTTATGGTATTTCTGATTACTTAATAAAATAGAGTAATTCATGGGGATATGGAGCTAGACACAGAGTGATCCAACAAGACAGGAGGGCTTTTTCGTTCAGTACGCTGCCACAAAATTCCTTGCTTTGTCAGTGAACTGGCAGCTACATTATTTATTCCCCAACAGTCTGAAACAAGAGGCTTTCAGCAATGACATCTCCAGCAATAAAGGCATAATTTATCATTTTTCGTTGCTTAGTGAAGTTTTGACAAGAAACACAGGCATCCAAATGGTGTCTCTGTCTCAGGCACAATAAGTCAGAGGGCTGAAGGCATTTGATACATAAAATATGTTGAATAGGGTCAGGGTCAAGCAGCCATAAGCTAACTTAGCATGATGGGACAACAGCCCTACTGTCCATCTTAGTGAGGCATAAAACTGAAAAGGTGACAGAAAGAATGCTATTACTGTCTGTCTGTCTGTCTATCTATCTATCATCTATCTATCTATGTAATCATCTATCATCTATCTATCTATCTAATTATCTATCATCTATCAATCTATCAAATTTTATGACTGCCCATCTCACAAGAAGTGACTCCATGACATCATACATCAAAAATAAAGGCAAAATGGATTAAAAGGTAAAGAATAAAAGTAAGCTGTAGAAAAAGACGGGTTCTCAGTTTCTCTCTTCAGAAAAACACACACAAAAATGTTCTTATAACTTTCCCGCTGAGGCAAATGAATAAGAACTGAGGAGAAAGAAAGACGGCCTTCTCTAAAAGTTTCCTCAGCAATAGATGGATCCCAATAAACTTTCCAGACAGGCATAAAAGCCATATATGTGAAGCCAGAGAGCTCGGTGAAGAATTGTTGTGTTTTGCAAAACGCAGCTATAAGATGAATAAGTTTAGAGAGTCTGTCCTTGCTATGCCAGCAAGACTTGATTAGGATTTAAGGGACAAAGAACAAAATTAACTGAAGAACCTCATGACTTCTATAGTCCACTCTCCTAATACGAGAACTTGCTATATACCATTCTTAGAAAACTGCCTCAGCAGTTTGTAGAGGAATGGTGAAGCCATCTGTAATTCTTCTCCTCAAGTCTGAAAAATAGCCCAGAAAAGGTAGTAGAAAACCCACCATTTTAGAAAATGTGTAAAAGAAAAGCAGTAACTTGGGTGAAAAATTCATTCTGTCCTTGGAGAGATCTTACACTTAAATTTATACACCTCCCACTTCGCAAATCAAATCCAATCTCTAAAATCCTATAAAAAGGCTATGAAGCTCTTTCATGGTGTTTCCTTTTTTATATACTAAAAATTGGAATGTGTCTAAATATAATCATGATGTGACAAACTGAAACTTTTTCTTCAGATGTTCAGGTGCTAGGCAAATAATATTACTTGCAAATGTCCCTCAACTTGTGTTGGAATAATTTAAATAACTAGAAAGAAATCTAAAAAAATCTTCCAATGATATTGAACCACCAAGTTTAATGTTAAAAAGCAACCCCTACATTCATTTCTTCAAGATAGGATGTTCTGATCTATGAAAAGAAAATTAGAGAGTACCTTCTAGTGGTGCTCAACAGCTAATGACCAGTTCCGTGTATAAATTAGAGATGCTTTAATAATTTCTAGAAGTAGGTAATCATGTGAATAATAGTAGAAAAGAACTCCCTGTTATAGTAGGTGCTGTCCAACTAAATGTTCAAATTGTCATTTTAGCAGACTCCAATTGACTGGTTGTAGAAAAACGACTACTTCTGACAGCTTGGCTTTCTTTTTCATGTGCTGTTGCAAGCAATTCAGTCTATCATTGTGGGAATCATTATTATAAAGTGCTTTCAAAAACTACAGTTTTCATAGTCAGGTCTTTGTTAAGCCAAATTTATTAAAAAGGTTTCAGATACGTTTGATGGTAAGGATGATGATTTCAGCAATATTATTATTATCATTATTCATATATGCAGTGCTTTTCACTGCGTAAATAGTTCATATACATTTTCTTGTGATTAATCTGACCAACTTCTTTTAAGTCAAGTGAGTAGAAGCATTATTGTCATCATTCCACATTGTGCAACTATGACTAAGTCAGAAATGCAATATGCACCTGTCCATGATACAATCATGCTTTGGCAAAAGAATTTTTCTGCCTTGACGTTACCTTTTCCATGATTTAAGATAGGTGTAAAATAGCCTTAGTTAGATTGTTCATTATTCAACATCAAGTTGGTGTAGATTCTTCATGATCACATAGACAGATCTTCCCCAAGTTTATTTGTTCCCAATGTGGCCTTTCAAGTCTTCAAATGATTTAACCGTTACCGCTGTAGTCAAAACAATTTGCTGTTGGTTATCCTCTTCTTCTCTTCTCTTCACCTTTCCCAGCATTGTGGACTTTTCAAGGAAGATGGCTTTTCACATAATGTTTCCAAAATATGTTAATTTGAACCTGGTCAATTGCTCTGGACTGATTTGTTCTAGGACTCTTTTTTACTTGGCTATCCTTAGCTTTTATCAGGTAGCTTCTTCATACTGAAGTTCAAGACCATCAATACTTTTTTGATTCTACTTCCTTAAAGTCTAACATTTGTTTCCTTTAGTGTCACAGGCAAAACTACTGACTGCATGATTCTGTAGGTAAATACATGTCATGGTATCTAAATATCTCTTCAGATTTCCAAGGTTTTCATTGCTGCCTAGCTAAATCCTAGTCTGTGGCATATTTCTTGGGTTCTGATTTTTTTAGTTATTGAGGTGTAAAAACAGAATTATGGTCAATCTTAAAAGGCAGAAGCTACTATCTATAGGACTTCAGTAACTTCATTATCCATTCTATGGCTGATCTTTGTACATGTTGTCATTAGTTTGAGTTTCTAATGTTAAAAATCAGAAGCTATGAAAAAAGACTTGGGGGAAAATTTGGAACTTTGATATTAAGTATGTTGACAACAACAAAATTACTTTAGGCATAAAAATGGAAGGACACTTTGATCCCCACAATAGACAAATGGCTGCAAAAGTTGATGCACAAAAATTGAAGGACACTTCGATCCCCACAAAAGACAAATGGCTGCAAAAGTTGATGGAGTTAGCAGAAATGGATAAATTGACTGCTTTGATAAAAGAAAAAAACACAATTACTTTTGTTTCTACTTGGAAACAGCTTCTGGACTTTGTGCTTGACATGGAAAAAAATGAAACTTTGATTTTGTGTTCTACTGATTAGATAGATTTGTTGTTATATAAATGGCTAGTTTATACCAGTATGTAAAAGTAAAAAAGTTGAGGTTTGATGTTATTATCTTATTCTATTGCATGAAAGGAAGTCAGAAGTCAAAACCTTTCCTTTTTCCTTTCTTTTCTATACTTTTCTCTTCCCTTTCTCCTCCCCTAGTTTTCCTATTATTTGTTTTTATATTTTTACATTTTATATTATAAACTAATAAAAAGAACAACTCTTTAAAAAATCAGAAGCCAGCATGTCAGTATCTTTATTGTCAACTTTATGACTGCTTGTTGTATGTGTTGTCTTTATATGAGTCTTCTTCGTGCTTAATCTTACTTCTACTTTTTTCATCGTGCTTCTTATTTTTCATTATGAGAATTTGGACTCTGAGCTATTAGGGTAGTGTCGTCAGCATAACAGAAGATACTGATGTCACTTCTTCCAGCTTTAAAACTATGGCTGACAAACTGGTTGAGACTCAGTTTGGTCTAATGGTTAAGGCACTAAGGGGGAAAGCAGGAGATCGGAAGTTGCAGTCCTGCCTTAATCACGAAAGCTGACAGGATGACCTTGGGCCAGTCATTCTCTCTCAGCCCAACTCACTTCACTAGTTGTTGTGTGGAAAACAGGAGGAGGGAGGAAGGTACTCAGTGGTAAGATTCAGCTGGTTCACGCAGATTCGGTAGAACTGGCAGCTAAGTTTTTGTGCAGTTTGGCGAACCGGCCACGCCTTGCCCCTCCCAGCCACTCATCGCCTCACCACCCACTCGCCCAGATGGGCAGCGGAGTGAATAGCTGGGCATGATAAAGAGTGGCTGGGAGGGAAGGGGTGAGGCGGGGCCAGGCATGGCGAGGAGAGGCTGGGCGAGGTGAGGTGCCCCTCGATGTGAGTGATGCCGAGTTGGCCACGCCCACCCAGCCACATGACTACTCCTCCACACCTATCCAGCTGGTCATTAGGGCAGAGAACCGGATGTTAAATTATCTAAATCCCACCACTGAAGGTATTGTATGTTCACAGGCTGAGTTATTTATAAAACTAATAAAATAAATAAAGGTGAGATACAAATAAACAAACAAATAAATAAAATCTTCCAATTTCCCTCTGGCGTCGACATCATCCAAGAGTAGCCTCAAAGTGTATAAAATCTGTTTGGCCTTGTCATCTTTATTTTGGAAGAAAAGCATCTCATGGAAACAAAAGTAGTAGATGTAGGATAGCAATCAGCAAAGAGGATAACAAATTATATGACAATATAATTTTCTGCTGACTCAAAGCATTCTCAGCAAAGGGAAGGGGATAAAAGTGTGCAGCAGCTGCTAAAAAAGCCAACACAGTTCTGGGCTGCATAAACAGAGGGATAGAATCAAGATCACATGAAGTGTTAATACCACTTTATAATGCCTTGGTAAGGCCACACTTGGAATATTGCATCCAGTTTTGGTCGCCACGATGTAAAAAGGATGTGGAGACTCTAGAAAGAGTGCAGAGAAGAGCAACAAAGATGATTAGGGGACTGGAGGCTAAAACATATGAAGAACGTTTGCAGGAACTGGGTATGTCTAGTTTAATGAAAAGAAGGACTAGGGGAGACATGATAGCTGTGTTCCAATATCTCAGGGATTGCCACAAAGAAGAGGGAGTCAGGCTGTTCTCCAAAGCACCTGAGGGTAGAACAAGAAGCAATGGGTGGAAACTGATCAAAGAAAGAAGCAACTTAGAACTAAGGAGAAATTTCCTGACAGTTAGAATAATTAATAAGTGGAACGACTTGCCTTCAGAAGTTGTGAATGCTCCAACACTGGAAATTTTTAAGAAAATGTTGGATAACCATCTGACTGAGATGGTGTAAGGTTTCCTGCCTGGGCAGGGGGTTGGACTAGAAGGCCTCCAAGGTCCCTTCCAACTCTGTTGTTATGTTAAAAAAAAACCCACCTCACATATATAGCAAAGGCGAGATGTGTAGCCTCTGAGAAACTATGCCACGTAGCTCTTTTGATCCTGAAATTGTTCAGACCTTTTTCCTTTCCTTTCCATTAAGAGTTAATAAAATTGACATCAGATTTAGATGCACCAAAATCTTATATTGTGGGAGGAGGACTTCCTTATTCATGAAGAATAAAACTGCAAATCAAAATAAATAAAGTTTCAGCAAAACTGGCACTCAACTCATTACTCCAGCTGTATTGGTTTCCTGTTAGACAGAAATTTCTAGGCAGGAGATACTTAAACAGGGTTGTCAGTTCATAACAGGTTTGATTATCTTAGCAGCAGCAAGAGCAGCTTATGCTAAGAGAACAGCTCTAACCCACACAAACCACTGAACTGTACCAGATACATAACTAACCATTTGGGTCTCTTCACACATTCTGAATGAGTGAAATAAGCTTAGTAAAATAAAGTCAGCACTAAAAATAAAGAAAGTACAAAGTGAGAATTAATAAAGATTGGGGGGAACCTCTGGGGGAGAATTTTGTGAGGAAGGAAAAAGTGGGGAAAAATTATGTACTAGGACATTATTTGAAGAGGCTAAAGATTAAACCTGTTCGAAGTAAAAGGAAGGAATATAAAGTTGGGTTGTTTGATCAAGTTTTAAATAGATACATTATCTGTGGTAATCCTTTGCTGATATCAAGGTTCAAATAAAAAAAACTTTAAGAATTTGTTTATACTGTAGATAAGAGATGGGACGTGGAAAGACAAGATCACTTGTATTTTAAGAAAAAGTTATTAGTTACTAAAAATGTTTGTACAAGGTGTGTTATAATTGCTGTCCTAATTTCTTTATATATCTCTTTTCTTTTTCTTTACTATACTCTTACTTTTAATTTCTGCACCATCACTTTTTCTTTTGTTTGCTTTTATTTTTTGTGTTTGTTTTATTTTTATAATTTTAAGTTTTAATAAAATTACTATAAAAATAAGAGAGAGGGAAATATGGAAAAATAAGTGTAATTAAGGAACACTTAAGTAAAATTAGAGATGTTTAAATGAAGGAAAGATCCATGTCTGGAAGCAACTTTCTAAAGGATCAAAAGATGATGAATGCTCACCTAGACCCTACTTTAATACATGTTACCATATTACAGGGGTGTCAAACTTGCATCTTCAAGTTGTCGTCACATGATGTATTGCGACTTTTTTCCCCTTTGCTAAAATGGGGGTGGGCATGGCCAGCACATAACACATCCGGCCCATGGACCGCGAGTTTGACACCCCTGCCCTATTATATAGGTTACTATATAACCTGCTCTCCACACCTTGCTTCTTATTGTTGCAAATTACTTCGGGTAGATATGAAACTTGAAAAATATGATATTCTAATCTTCAGTTGGTTTTTATAAACATGTATAGTACAGGAAATAGCCAACTGGGCCTCTGGTGGCTCAGCAGACTAAGTCTGTCTGTTATTAATACAAGCTGCTTGCAATTACTGCAGGTTCAAGTCCCACCAGGCCCAAGGTTGACTCAGCCTTCCATCCTTTATAAGGTAGGTAAAATGAGGACCCAGATTGTTGGGGGCAATAAAAGTTGACTTTGTATATAATATACAAACGGATGAAGACTATTGCTTAACACGGTGTAAGCCGCCCTGAGTCTTCGGAGAAGAGCGGGATATAAATGAAAAAAAAATTAAAAAAAACTGTGATAAAGAAGATTACACCTACAGAGCTTGGAACACTGACACAACCTCTGTCCAATCTGAGGGTAAATCAATTGATTACAATTGCTTACAGTTCAGAAACTGATTTCCCAAATATATCTATTCATAAAATACAAAGAGTGCACTTATATTTTCCCCAGATAGCTTAGTATTTAAGGGGAAACAATAGTTCAAGCAAGCAAGCAGGCTAGATGTAACATGGCTTGAATTTCAAGTGTAGCCCTACCAAACCTATGAGTGACACATTTCCATGTTACGAAAACGTGGCTGCTCCCCAAGAACATAGTGGAGCACTATGTCCTTAATGCTGTGTCTGAAACAGAAAATGCACAATACTCTCTCTTTTTTTTTTTTTACAAGCCTCTAGAAAATGCTTCTTTTTCATTTTGTGATTTCTTCCGGCTGACAGAGCAGCGGGGTAACTGAATCCCTCCTGCTTTCATAGATCACTAAAAGATTCCTCCATCTGTTGCTGAAATTGGAGCAGTGAGGAAATACGAACTTTTTAAACCTTCTCTTCATGTATCTTAAATTAGACAGCACATCACAGAATTGCTGAGAGTCCTCAGGTGTCTCTTGTTACAAAGCAGCAAGAGTTTAAAGTGAGGGTTGGGGGGGGGGGTTGGTGTTTTTTTTACAATTGTAACTGGCAGCCTCTTTCACACACAATGGTGGTGTTTTCCCGTAAACATTGTTCCTTTCTGCTTTTAACCTTCTCGTTTCATATGCTGGATATTACCACGCTTCGATGCTGTTGTAATATTAGCACCCTTCAATGTTGTTGTAAAAAAACATTATGTTCAGCCTTTTGAGATGGTCTAGTTTGGGGGGAAAAACAATAGGGCGCCCTCTGGCTTCTTGCTAGTTGTGGTTTTTATTCTCCAGGAATGTCATTGAGTTCCATCTGGACCCACAGCAGGGAGGAAATGCTCCCAGTTCGGACCGGATCAGCCGATCCAGTAGCGATGGCGGCAGGTGGTTCGGAGAACTGGTAGCAAAAATTCCTCCCCACACCCCCGCCCATGCCCAGCTGAGCCACGCGATTGTCAGAGCCTTTTATTTTTTACTTTTATAAGCATTTTTTTACAACCTCTTCGGCCAAAGAGGTTGTTTAAAAAATGCTTTTAAAAGGTAAAAAAAAAGGCTCTGACAATCAGGCAGCTCAGCTGGGATTGTCAGAACCTTTTTTTTTAACCTTTTAAAAGAATTTTTTTACAACCTATTTGGCCGAAGAGGTTGTAAAAAAATGCTTTTAAAAGTAAAAAAAAAGATCGCACGCCACCCCCACCCCACCCCCATGCTTGCTGTTCTACTTATCCCATGCCTCCTTTTGGCATGCACTGCATGCGTGCACTTCGTATTTGGTGTGAGGCGCACACTGAGCCAGCAAACAGGTAGCAAACCGGTTCAGATTTCACCACTGACCCACAGTCATTCTTAGGCATAAAGAAGGCAGACATTTTGTACTTCAATGCATTTTCAGCTCTCTTATGATCCATTCCAAACAAAAAGAAATGGTTATGGCTTGAAATGGGAAAGTTTTTGGCTCAACAAGCAAAGCACTGGAAGTTAAGCAACGTAGCAGAAGGAAAATACAGAGGACAAGAATTCTGGTTGGGGTGACCTATCTAAAAGGCTTCTTAAAATTCGCCACTAAATTCGTTAACAGAAAAATCAGATGGACACTTTCTCCATATTTCTTCAAGGGAAAGAGACATTTCAAGCATTATGTAAGGGGTTGGGCCCCAGTTTAACAGTGACTGAATACCATTTCTGAAGAGACTCCATGGGTTTCCTTTGGAATTTAATTGTTGTGAGGAAAATAGGAGACGAGAGCACTTATATATGCCACCTTGAGCTCCTATACAAAAGGAAGGCTATAAATTTATCAGCAAATGAATAGAGAAGCCAAGAAACATTATGGTATAATGGAAGAGGACATTGGCAGAAACATTCCTTGGCTGCCTCATAACCGATAAGGGATGCCACACTCTGTCCATCGAATTTCTCTTAACTCTTCTTCTCCTTTGTAAGAAAAATGTTCTTTTTCAATGAGGACTGACTGGGGGGGGGGGGGGGGCGGGAAATGCTGGATAACTTATCTGCCTGGTTTTAGATTGCACAGCATATACAAAAAAGAAAGGAGCATGAGCTAAATGAGGTGGAATAAATGAGTTAAGGAGATCACAAGGCAACAGGAAAAATGCCAGAAATTTGTGCAGATGTTTGGGCATGAAGTGAGGGGAAAACAAGAGAGTCCTGCTCTGGAGAATGGAGAGGAATGGCTGACTTAGTTGGGTCTTATATGACGAAAGCAGAGGCTATGAGAAAGTGCCAAGAATCCTCAACGAGAGCTGTGGGTTCAAGAACATGAAATAATGGAAACCCTGTGGTTTAACCTTATTTAATGTCATGGTCTCCAGATGTGTAACCTCCATAATCTTATGCAGGTAATCTTCGATTATGAGCACAATCAAAACCAAAATTTCTTTTGCTAAGTAAGATGAATGAATGACGCCTGATTTTATCAGCTTTCTTCCCACAGTGGGTAAACAAATCACTGCAGTTGTTAATGAATTACATGGTTGTTAAGAGAAACCGGCTTCCTGCATTGACTTTGTTAGTCAGAAGCTGGCTGAAAAAGTCACAAATGGTATTCACATGATCCCCCAAGATGCTGCAAACATTATAAATACATTCCAGGTGTCAAGCACCCAAATATTGATCACGTGACCGTGAGGATGTTGCAATAGTCATAAGTATGAGGACTGGGTGTAACTCACATTTTTTCACTGCCGCTGTTACCACAGAAAAAATGGTTGTAAGACAAGGACTACCTATATAGGCTCAGAAAGAGGGTTCAACACACCTCCGCAAACCTGCTACACTGCCTCTTTATGGCAGATGGGTATTCCTGGGAAGGATGACAGAACATCTGGAATGAACGCCAATATCAACCCTGAAGCGAACCTGTCTGGGGCTATCTTTGTGGCTTCAAGATTTTCACTAAATGGGAGGGGGAGGAAAATAGTTAACTGGGGTTTTACAGTCAAAACAAAAGGTTTTCCTGTGGGAACCAAGGTCATTCCAACAGGTGGCTGGGAGAGGAGGAACGAAGTAACCAAGCAACTGGCCAGCACTTCTATTGGACCATGTGACTGCTGACTTGGGGAAAGGGGAAAATTTTCACTTTTAATTATGTGAAAACCATGGGAACTTTGAGTTGGTTTTCACCATTTGTGCCAATATGATGTATCCAATAAATTGTTCTTTGAGGAATCTACTACATGCCTCGGAGTTCTGCTTTCAATGGGTATTGACAGCCAAGATATTTACTCTCAAGGCATGAAGATCATCTCAGCTGCCCAGTTAAAGCAAGCAAGTACCTCTATCAGGCAACAGCAATATAGGAAGATGATGGAAGCAGACAATCACTTTAGCAACGACAGCAAATACATGATTTCCTTACTGAACAGATGAAGACAATGGAAAACCACTTCTTTCCTTTACTAAGAAAACCACATGCATATACAATTTAAGAGATTGATGATATAGTGCCGGATGATGGCCCCCCTCAGGTTGGATGGCACTCCACATGCTATTAAGAAAACTGAGCATCTCTCAGAGTATTAATAGTGTTTATAATGTAGCTAGATTAAATCCTTCAGGAAACCTAGTTGATGTTGCATTGTAGGGAAAGAAAATCTGAAGCTGCAAAGACCAAATTACAGTGGGAACGTGTAACATAAGAAACATCACCATGGGAAAACTCGAGACAATGAAAGAGGAAATAAATCTACCACACATTCACATCTTAGGTATTAGCAAATTGAAATGATCCGGAAATGGACACTTTTAGTCAGATCATTCTGTTTACTACTCAGGACATAAAAAAGAAAAACAAACAATGTTGCTTTCATAGTTAGAAAAGATATAGTAAAGGGAAAACTATGCAGTCAATTAATTGACTATGCAGACAGTTATCAAATAATATTATAGAACTTCACAGAGAACCATTTTATCCAAGCTTATTCTCCATCCACTGATGCAGAAGAAGAAAACGCTGAGGTTTTATGAACAAATATAATTTGGAATGAACAGGATGTACAAGCAAGATGTACTGCATGTGGTTGAAAATTGGAATGCCAAAGTTGGAAATACAGGTAGTCTTCAACTTATGATCACAATTGAGCCGAACATTCCTGTTGCTAAGCAAGACAGTTGTTAAAGTGAGTTTTATCCCATTATACCACCTTGCATGCCACCTTTCTTGGTAAGTGAACCCCTGCAGTGGTTAAGTTAGTAACACGGTTGTTAAGTGAATCTGGCTTCCCCATTGACTTTGCTTGTCAGAAGGTCGCAAAAGGTGACTCACATGACCCCTGAGACACTGCGACCATCATCAGTATGAGTCAGTTGCCAAGCATCTGAATTTTGATCACATGACCAAGGGGAAGCTGCAATGGTTGTAAGTGTGAAAAAACAGTCATAAGTCACTTTTTTCAGTGCCATTGTAACTTTGAACAGTTACTAAACAAAAGGTGGTGAGGACTATTTGCAATAATAGTTGGGTTTGCAACTATTTGCAAACAATTTGCAAAAAGTTGGGTTCTATAGTCTGGAAATGGAAATGAAGCAAGAACATGACTTACCCGATTCTAACAATGCTATGATTTCTTCATGGCTAACATATTCTTCAAAAAGCCAAAATAACACCTATACATGGATATCATGAGAGGAAGTACACAGAAATCAAATGGGTATGAAAAGGTGAAGGACCTCAGCTGTAATCACAAACAGGGCCCGGCTGAGGAACAAATTGTGCACTGTTCATGTGTGCAAGGTCCAAGTCAAACTAAAGCAGAAAACAAATGGATGTCAGAACAAACAATAGAAACTTCCAAGAAGAGAAAAGGAACCAAAGCTTGAGCCAAGGAAGAGAAAAATCTCAGGGTAATTTAACAAAGACTTTCAGAAGGCTCTTAGAAGAGGCAAGAAGTGGCATTACATGAACATCTGCAAAGACGTCAAAGATAATAACAGGGAAAGAGAAAGAAAGACTTTTGAAAGGTCCCCAAACTCAGAAGGAGGTTCCGAGTTCAAATTGGCATGCTAAAGGATGTCAACGGACAGATGGCAGCTGATTCAAAGAAGAAAGACCAAAAGGAATTTCAAAGGACTAAAAGGAGTATATTGGAGAGGAGGTGCCCAAATGCAAGTTAGTTTAGAACATATTCCCTGCTTACCAGAACTTCTAATTGAAGAAGATGAAGTTAGATCAGCATTCTTTTTATTGCCAAGACAGAGGGCCACAGAATCTGATGCGGTATTTACATAAATATGCCAAGCAACAGAAGAAAATGATATAAAGATTGTAGCCAAACTCTACTAGCAAAGCTGCAGAATGACACAGTGGCCCATAGATTGGAAGAGGTCGTGTTACAATTTTAATAATACCAAGGAAATAAGACTTAACAGTGTGTGCAAATTATCATACACTATTCTTAATTACATATACTAGAAAGATATTTGGAATTAACCAATACAATTAAAACCACTACATTGAAATAGAGATCTGCCAGCTGTTCATGCTGATTTTAGAAATGGCTGAGGAACAAGAGATATATTATTGCTGATGTACAATGGATAATTGAGAAAGCCAAAAATGCCCTCAAAAGTCATTGTGTGCTTGTTGCTTTTTGGAAGGCTTTCAACTGTGTCAATCAAATTAGGCAGTGAAATGTCCTTAGGAAAGTGGAGATCCCAAAATATCTAATTACCGCAACAACCTACCACAAGGACAGGAAGCTACAGTAAATACTGAACAGGGCTAAAGCAATAAGAGAAAGAGGGGATCAAAGAGGCCATCTATGTTAAAAATGAACAGCTATCCCTCAATAGAGGGGGAGGGATATAATACCACCTATCTTCTGCTTACAACACAATCCTTTCAGCAGTTCCAAGAAGGTTCCACACCCATTTGCACTCTGACTCAGGTGACTCTGAAGATCCAGTTAAATCTCCAAGTGGCCTCAATGATTCTCAGAAAGAGTGCTAACAATCAGATGATTGCAAGGAATATAAATCCTTCCATTCTCCACCATTTAGCCAGAATTGAAAATGCTTCTTGGATGAGAAGTGAAATGTCTTCAAGACAAAACAAAGAAAGTCCATTTGTCCCTTGAAGAAGCATCTTTCATGACCTGGATGACTGAGCATCTCCACGCACATTGTGACAAAGCTATATACTCTCTTCTTTTTATTCAACCTAAATGCTGGATATATAGAAAAGCTAGATTTGAAGATGAGGATTTAAAAAAAAAAAGTGAAGAAAGATCAATAACCTGCGCTGTGCTAAAGATACCCCTCTCATAGCTGAGAATGCAAATGAAAAGCAAGCTGTAGTGATGACAGCCAAGAACTATGACCCACACATTATATTGCAGGAACGGCAGTCGTTTACAATTGTGGCAAGATATAGATATCGTAAGTAAATAAATGCCAACTTGATATAGAGATTAGACTGAGAATCAGGCTAATTCTGGAAAGAAAACACTCTAATCCTCTCATAGTCATGGAGCTCACGCAGATCTCTCAGCTTGACTTAGAATTCTTATGAAGATAAAATAAGAGAAAGAGCTGTGCATATCACCTTGCGCTTCTAGGAAGAAATTTGCAATAGATTGAAAACCCCTTTCCAGGGATTAGGAGAAATTCTAGGGAATGAAATGAGTATCTCAAACCCCTGCACGTCCTAAAGCATCCACAGAAAGCTTTCAAACTGACTGAATCATCCAACACATGTAAAAAAAGTGAGGCTGATATATAACCCCTGAGGTGCTACAGGCTTCCTAAGTGGTGCTTGGAGACCATATGCGGCTTATAGGCTGCCCAAAACATTAGAGAGCTAGATGAATCAATCATCTGATTCAGCGTAAAGCTACATATACATATAGCCTTGAGGCATTGGGGAAAACAGCTGTTTCTCATGACAGCAAGGAAGCAAACTTTGTGTTTGGTTTACAAATTAGAATATGCCAGCACAGTTTTTCAATCTTCGTTAGGCCACAGCTGCATCAAACAGAGATCATCATCTTTGTATGATATCATCCAGACTAAAGCAGCACCTATGGGCTCAACTTTGTTTTCAACAAGTTTCCTTTGTTGTTGTTGTTAGTTGAGAAGTCATGGACAACGTTCCTCCAGGCTTTCCTGTCCTCTATCATCCTCTGGAGTCCATTTAAGCTCACGCCGACTGCTTCAGTAACTCCGTCCAGCCACCTCATTCTCTGTCGTCCCCGTCTTCTTTTGCCTTCAATCTTTCCCAGCATTAGGCTCTTCTCCAGTGAGTCCTTCTTTCTCATTAGGTGGCCAAAGTATTTGAGTTTCATCTTCAGGATCTGGCCTTCTAAAGAGCAGTCAGGGTTGATCTCCTCTAGGACTGACCGGTTTGATCGCCTTGCAGTCCAAGGGATTCACAGGAGTCTTCTCCAGCACCATAGTTCAAAGGCCTCAATTCTTTGGTGCTCAGCCTTTCTTATGGTCCAACTTTCATATCCGTACATTGCAACTGGGAAAACCATACTCCTTACTTACTTTCTCCTAATTACCCTGACTGTTAAAGGCTGCTGTTTGGGGAAAATGTTTCTACCGTGTTCTGCTCTCACCATAATTAGATTGATGTTTTATGAAGACTTGTTTTGTGAATCAAGTTTCACAAACCTTCCCTTCCATTTGGACTCACCTGGTTTTTTGAGATCATGTCCTTCTGATAGTGTTAAAGGAAAGGAAAGCTGAAGTAAAATCATAAGCACAGCCATGGTCATGTGATTTTTCATTTAGTGGCTGTTTCATTTAATGACTGAGGTGCCATTCCCAATTACATTCACTAAACAGAGACTGCTTGTACTGTAATGATTTATCCTACTACTTATGTTAGAAATACAATTATATATGCAGGTAGTCCTCGACTTACGACCACAATTAAGCCCAATGTTTCTGTTGTTAAGCGAGAAATTTGTTAAGTGAGTTTTGACCCATTTTATGACCTTTTTCATCACAATTGTTAAGTGAATCACCAAAGTTGTTAAATTAGTAATGAAGTTGATAAGCGAATCTTGCTTCCCCATTGACTCTGCTTGTCAGAAGGTCAGAAAAAGTGACCACATGACCACAGGACATTTTAATCTTTATAAATATGAACCATTTGCCAAGCATCTGAATTTTGATCACGTGACCATGGTCTTAAGTGCAATGGTCTTAAGTGTGAAAAATGGCCACAAGTCAGTTTTTTCAATGCTGTTGCAACTTTGAACGGCCACTAAATGAACTGTTGTAAGTCGAGGACTACCTGTACATATAATAAGATATAAAACCACGGTCAAGCAGGACTACACAGACAACATTCATTTGAAGGAGGCAATTTTTCTCAGGGCGTAACGAAAGAATATTTAATTTGAGAGCCATTACAACCCAAATTGTATAGGTTTCCTTAGAGGATCTAAAGACACTGAAACTGAATAGTATTCTGAGGAGAAAAAATCAATGAAACAGAAATAAGTTTATATGGGAGAACCTCCTTGCTGCCTTCTGGGGTTTTTTGTGCTTTTTTAAAAAAATCTCATAACCTTCCCCCACCACCCAAAAATCCCACATCTGAAGAGAAACAGCATGAATTATACATTCCTGAGAAACAGGAAATTATACGCTCTAGAAGATATCCAGCTACCTGCTATGGAAATAGGACAGAGAAAGCATAAATTAAATAGTGTCTAGGGTAGAAATAGAAAATGAAAACATATTCAACATTCAATTGCAGAAAGAAGTATTTTAGATAAATTTTATTCCACAAGCAGCACGCCTCTTTCTTCCTATTTGTTATTGATACAAAGTTGCATTAGAAAATAAGATAGGCAAAATTCAATTTACATTTCAAATTGTCATTTCTCTGATTACTTTGGACTGGCTTCAGAAAAGACTATATGTCCTAAATACATAGTCAAGAAGAATACATAATGTTTCTTTGGAGTGTAGAGAAAAACAATCTCGAACCATCATTTTCTTGCAGGCTTAAAGTGAGATTTGCCAAATATTGTAGCTCTCCAAACTCAGATGAAAGCGAGGGCAACAGATTTTGCAGGTTAGGTTATTTTCAGACTTGCCTTTTGTTCTCATCCTACCATCTCACCTCTATTACGCTATATATAAAAGCTTTCAAACCATCACAAATGATGGAATATAATTTCTTATTGTACCAGCAGAATGAAGTTTATGGTAAAAATTCAGTAACCCAACCAGGCTAAAAAATATAGTTTTGATGTTTGATATCTGAAATTTTCATCCCGGGAGCGGTATTGAATATTGGAGGCTTTTCTCTCAGAAAAATATCCGTTCATTTGTTTTGTACAGTATCGCCTGATACAAAAGAGGCTAGCAGAGGCTATGTTGCTACGCTGAGTCTGATCTTTAGAAAATCTGGTTATATCTTTCAAATATTTCCTCTTATCACCAACTATATTCTGGCCAGCCCACAACCCTCAGCCCACCTCCCAGGATTGGTGTCAGGCATTTGCTTCATCTTGGAGCAAGGTTGTTCTAGCCCTGTTCACACACTTACCATAATCCGTGAATAGTTCGTCACAAAGGCAATATCAAATATCCTTGTCCAAAATTCTCAAGCCCATAGATACGCTGGGACTATATCTCCCATTATTCCAAAGCAATTCGTGGCCATGCTGAATTCTGGGAGTTGTAGTTCCATCACATTTGAAGGGCCATATTTGAAGGCCCCTGTTTTGACAAAGTTATCAACTTTGTTTTTAAACCTCGAATGTTTAGCACTTGATTTTCTGAGGGACCATTTATACTGTTATGAGCCTATCTGGGTGCTGAGACATTCCCTGTTAAGGATGTCCCCGTTTTCAGGGATTATTTGTTTATGTATGCAGGAAAAGATCTATATTTCTCCCAAGCTGAGGAAGGTGAGCCTCTCGTCTCTCTGCCATTAGAAAATGAGTTTTACCAAACTTTTAAAATGAAATCATTTAATGTATCTCTATCGTTGTTTATTACATTATGTTATGATTCTTGTTTTCTGTTAGTTTTAGGGTGTAGGAAGCGCCCCCCCTCCCCGATTATAATATTCTTTATTCTTAATATTAAAAAGAGGCAGAATATTATATTTCTCCAAAAGAGAAATGGAGAAAAAAATCTTAACAAAAGCAGAAAGGAGCTCCAGTTTTCCTGCCATAGAAAAACAGCTTCAAACTAAGAAATTTGAAAAGCTGACCTTTAGGAATGCAGATTTTCTATCCATTCATAAAGACTGGGCCAATCTATTCATAAACAAAATACCTTCAGCCACAGCTCCAGCCTTTGGTGGGATCTGATGGGATTAAGAATTTACATTTCCTCACCCAAATTCTAAGGACAGGACATGACCTTTAGGACAAAATAGGTTTAACCGACCACCATTGAAATAGTAAAAGACACAAGACTTACTACATTGTACAACCCCCTGGAGCATCTCAAACACTAAACTCAAAACCCTATAAAGAGCCATCCACTCACTCAGCCATTTTGTCAGCCACCTCAGAAACATGCTGCTGTCACTGAAGTTTCTGGAAACCAAATAGAGACCTTCTTTCCTTGTAGCCAACTTCCATTGATTTTTTTTCTCCCAGCTTGGAACCAGACTGGATTTTTCTTCCAACAATGGCAAATAAGGTTTAGCCACTTCATTCTTTTGGATGGAAAATTAAATAAAAGAAGCAGCTATTAAATGAAATGCAAGCACAATTTTTTCCTACCAAATGGCATAATTTCATGAAGGCTTAGCATCAAGGAATGCTTTTTAAATCTTTATATTTGGGGTTGTTGTTCTTTTTTTTATCCTATGCGTGGAATTTGGAGATTTAAGAAACGTACTTGTTCTCACTTAAATTGAAATAATTATTGGATTAACATTTTCATTATATTGTCACATACTATACACAAAATGTATATAATTCTAATATAAATTAAAATTAGTTCATGTTGGAAGATGTTTCCTCTGCCTAATTATGTTAAAATTCAAAGGTTATACCTATCGAACAAGAAACCTGAGTTTTTGTTTCTTCCAAATTAATACAGCTAACCCTTTTCATAAAAAAGCTTTTTTCAAAACTTCTTTAGAGCTATGGTTTAGACTGTTGTCATTAATACTAAATAGGTATCTGTGAGATATGCAGCTAAAATAGGGATTTAAATAGGATTAATTCAAATGAGAATTAGACTAAGGAATTGAAACCTATCTTCATACATAAGGATTAGAAATGTAACCTAGCATATGCATAATGGGGAAAAAATTACTTAGCTGCCAGAATAGTTTTGTGTCTCGGAAACTGTTTCAGTGAAATTCAATTACTCATTTCTAATTAATAATAATGAAAAATATGTTCTAATGTTTTCTATTCTGTGAAGTTTCAGGGATATGCAGAATATAAAATAGCATCCACATTCTCTTAAATCATAACATATTGATATACTGTATTGTACTTTAGATTTTATATTCTAAATAAATTATTGTTTAAAGATGCTTACAAATAATGATTCTTACTGATTCAAACAAAAAAATTTAATAAGTTCAACTTTCTGATTCTACTACTGGTTAAACAGATGACCTTAACCAGGCAAGAAACATTAGTAATTTCCCACACACTTACTATGTTTTACTCCTGCAGTTTTCAGATTGATATGTTCCCCGGTATTTCTCTCAAATATGTCCATAAAATGAATGCCGTCTTAAGGTAGGGCATGAACCTAGGAATTTTGTAGAAGATTGTTCCAGAGGAGTCCTTATTGCCTTCCTGAAACTTGACCTTTCTAAAGAATTAGATGTGTTCTCTAAGCAACAAAGAAGCAATTCCAATTTATTTAATCTACAGAAGGATTTAAGATGGCCTTTCTCAGTCTGGTATCCCCCCAAATGCGTAAGGGTGGTTGCTCATACAATTCTAGCCAGTGCAGCCATGCATATTTAGCAAATTTCTGTGGCCATTCATGGAGCATCTACAGGGCAGGCAAAAGTATTAAAAATAACATGGGACGGTCATGTAATCCCTGATGGCAATTTGTGACCCTAGAAATTCAATTTTATTTCAGAAATCCTCTGGAAGCAACCAGATAACTAGTAACAGCCCTCTCTTTTTTGTGTGGTAGTGTCAGGCACAAGCAACCAGGTCCACACATGTAGAGTTCAAGCTAACTACTTTATTATAGTCTGCTTCATTACATGGGAATCTTCCCAGACTGCTTGCCTTCTGTTGGGAACAAATATAGAAGGCTCAATGAAGCTTGGAGAAAATCAATTCTGGATTTCTTGAGGCTAGGTAAGGATTCAAGGCTAATTCCTCACTTGAGTCCTTCTCTCTGCCTGTTTGGCTGGGTGCTTTCCAATGGGTAGTCTATTGGAGAAAGAGAAAGAGCAAGGAAGGGAAAAAAGGGAATAAAGGAAATGAAAAGGGAGGGAGGGAGGGGAGGAAGGAAGGAAGGAAGGAAGGAAGGAAGGAAGGAAGGAAGGAAGGAAGGAAGGAAGGAAGGAAGGAAGGAAGGAAGGAAGGAAGGAAATAGTGTGCCTTTTTTTCCACTGCTGGCTTTGGCCTCATCTCCTGCCAGCTTGTAGCTTAGTCAGGAAAAAAACTTATCCTAATATACAGTAAACATTTTCTATATGGAGGAAATAATCTTCTCAAAGGTTAACACAATAAGAGCGTTGCTAGGTTGCTAGGCTGTAGACTTAGCAATAGCTTAGCATCGGCTGAAACCTTTGCAGAGGACTAACAGCAGCTAACAGTATGATTTTTTTTTAAAAAGTCACATATAATTGCCATGCTCCATTATCTCACCAGTAATGATGTTTCTAATTACTTCCTTCATTTGCTTTCTTCACTTTTTTTTTTTTTTTTGCATTCTATCCAGCTTTTTTGGTGCAATCAGTTTTTGTTTTTTAACTGGTAATTGCATTGTAACCGGGAAATCAGACCGTAGTTATTTGCTAGGGGACAAGTTTTGACTTAAAAGAAAATACTTCACATTCTGAATTGCAAGAATGTAAGAGTATGTAAGAATGGTTCCTTAAAAAAAGAAAAAGAAAGAAACTATTATCATTCAAAGAAGAAAAATACATACATCATAGCTTTATTCATATGATCAGACTCTACTTGTTCAGATAATAAAATAATTTATTGTGGCCTGTAGCAGTATAAAAGAAAAAGTAATGCTTTTTTTCCCCCAAATAATATAGCATTTCAAATGTGTTTTCTAATCAGATTGGCTGTTTGTTTCCTTTCAGTTCTACTTTTTCCCATTCACACTTCAGCAGATATAAACTTTCTAGTAGAATCCTTTTGGGGGGGGGGGAGGAAGAGAAAGAAACCTATAACACTAATCTTATATTTTAGAATTAGCTGGTTATACCAAGAAGCATAACACACACAGGTAAATAATTATAATCAAGCCACTCACTTCAATTTGCTTCAAAATTTGCCACTTCAAGCTTTATTACTTGCTTCCTATCCTGTTGGAAAATAGCTTGGTTCTGTTTACCCCAAAGCAATTTAAAAGAAAATTATGACTTTATTGCTCCCTGATGATATCCTAGAGCCAAACTCAATCCAACCCATCCCTTGAACCATTTAATACTGATGATATTACTCTATGCTAACAATAACAATTATAAAGTAATATAAATAATAACGGTAATAATGCATTATTACAGGGCTAATTTCTAGAAAAGATTAAGGGGAAGGGGAATTAATATAAAACCTGGCCCTGGTTTACAAATGGACCATTAAACAAAGAAACTGAAGAGACCATTTTGGTTGTGCAAGAGCAAGCTATTCAAACAGATACAATCAAGGCCAGAAATGGAAAAAAAATCATCAAATTATTCAAAATGCAGATTGTGCAAAGAAGCAGAAAAAACAGTAGATCATACATTCAGCTTGTGCAAGATTGCACAACCTGATTTATTTATTTATTTATTGAATTTATATCCCGCCCTTCTCCGAAGACTCAGGGCGGCTTACACAGTGTTAAGCAATAGTCTTCATCCATTTGTATATTATATACAAAGTCAACTTTTATTGCCCCCAACAATCTGGGCCCTCATTTTACCTATCTTATAAAGGATGGAAGGCTGAGTCAACCTTGGGCCTGGTGGGACTTGAACTTGCAGTAATTGCAAGCAGCTGTGTTAATAACAGACAGACTTAGTCTGCTGAGCCACCAGAGGCCCATTATAAACAACGACATAACACAGTTGCCAAAATAACTCAGTGAAACATCTGTAAAAATTATCATGCAGGAATGAACAATTGGTGGGAACCCAGGGTTGAAAAAGTGGTAAAAAATGAGCAGGTTAAAATACAGGTAGTCCTCAAGTTACAACCACAATTGAGGCCAAAATTTATGTTGCTAAGTGAAAATTTTGTTAATTTGCCCCATTTTACGACTTTTCCTGCCACAGTTGTTATCTGAATCATTGCATCTGTTAAGTTAGTAACAAGTTTGTTAAGTGAATCTGGATTTCTCATTGATTTTGCTGATCAGAAGGTCACAAAAACCGATCACATGACCCTGCGACACTGCAGCCGTCATAAATATGACTCAGTTGCCAAGCATCTGAATTTTGATCATGTGACCATAGGGATGCGGCAATGGTCATAAGTGTGAAAAATGGTCATAAGTCACTTTTTCCAGTGCCATTGTAACTTTGGTCACTAAATAAACTGTTGTAAGTCAAGGACTACCTGTACAAACTGATAAAGCATTGGCTCATAACCCACCAGCTATGACCGTGGTTGAAAAGAAGGAAATGTGGATAATTGATTTGGCACTACCAGGGGATAGTAGAATAGAAGATAAAGACCTGGAGAAGATCACAAAGTATATAGAATCTGAAAATTGAATTTGAAAGATTGTGGCTTAAACAAGGCATGGTGGTCCTAATGTTTATCAGCACATTGGGTGCCATATCAAAGAATTTTGGATGGCACTTAGAAAAATATGTGCATTAGAAAAATTTCCATCCATCAATTGCAAACAGCCAAACTTCTTGGATCCACACACATACTAATTGATCCACACATATACTAATTGATACAATATCCTAGATTCTCAGAGAGAATTCAGTGTGTATAAAAGCCAATGCTAGCTAAAGAACTGCCAGCTGTGATTTCACATTGTTGATATAATAATAATTCCTCCAATATTCTTTCTTCCCGTTGTTAGTGGTTTCATCAGAAAGAGGAACAATAAGCAGATCTTTTCCCTTTTATCTTTTTCTTCCTCTCATGAAAAATATGAGAGGTCTTTTGAGGCAGAAATTCAGAACACATTCATCAATTTGACCTGGAATGCAGCAAGGTTAAAAGAATAAAATAAGTTGAATTGCCATCTAAAGAAGACCCTTCTATAGGACTCAGAAAGCAAAATATTTAACTGTATCATTCTCTGTGGAAAAGAGGGGGGGGGGAAACACACTACGGTTTTTTCCTCTTAATCCTGCTGTAACAGTGTTTCCCAACCTTGGCAATTTTAAGGTCTGTGGACTTCAACTCCCAGAATTGAATATTGGGGGGGATGGGATTTTGGAAGTTAAAGTCCACATAATTTGATAGTATAGTGGTATACCATCAACTAACTAGGAAGATGTAGAAAAGGCTAAGGGAGACAGCAAAAACATAAGAAGAAAAATAGATTTAAGTAGGCGGCAGAAGATAGACATTATTTTCCTGGAATACTCAAGGGTATATATCCTGCTTCCTCCTCACATTCAGCAAGGTGCCAACTTCGACATTCTTAGTTAAACAAAAGGAATGGCAGTGGCATTATGGAGGAAGATGGGTATTGAAGAGATGTTGCTTGCAATGTATCTCATCTTTAGAATGATTTTACTCTTTCTCAGTTTGACATTGTCAGGCAACATAGCACACATTTTGGCTTTGTAGAATGAAATGGTTTCCAAATAGGAATCATTTGGAAAAGACTGTGTTGGAATGGCTTATGAAAAAAAATCAAAAATATGACCCTCTTTACACAACCCATAATGAGCCTTTAAAAACAAAAGTAAAGGGTGAGAGTTTTTCTTTCTTTTCCCCTGCTAGGTTCTTTTTACTATAGAGCACGGGCGTGAAACTCGCAGCATCACCTTGCCGTCACCTGATGTTTCACAATGTTTTTTTTCCCTTCACGGAGTTGGGGTGGGCATGGCCTGCACGTGATGCATCCGGCCCACGGGCCGCCACTTCGACACCCCTGCTATAGAGATATGAGATGGGCTTAAGGCTGACATACAACTTCCCATTGTCTTATGCACCTCCTTTGAAAGCAGGGTTTCGTGTTTTCTTTAATTTCAAATAATTTGGAGAAATTCTTTAAAAAATTTCCTGGGAGAAAGATAGATACATGATACTAGCAAGCAGCTGTTGGAAGAAATGTCCTTCTGGGTTCAGTTCCAAGTGGGGCAAAAGACACTGGATTCATGGAAGTTGCTTGGAAAGAAGGTTTATTGATGAACAGAATCACATGGCTTGAGATCCTGGGCAAAAAAATGGGAAGAGATGCTGAGAGTCCCTGGGTTTTATACCCTCTCTGGCTTTGAACTTCCTGGGGCACAGGAAGAGTATCCTGACTGGTTGCTGTCAGAGGTCATGGCTAGCTTTGTAGGTTGTTTGTGTGCTAAGTTTGGTTGAATCTTGCTGGGTGATGCAATGAAGGGAAATTAAATGGCTCTGCCTGAAGGAAGTAGATCTTCGTTATGTAGAAGGGACTGGCTCAGGCCTTAATGGCCCATTAGCAAAGGGGGGGGGCTGAGTTTCTGCCTCCCTTTTAGGGAAAATATTCTGCCCTTTTAATATTTCCTAAAATATTTCATTTTTCTAGGAGAGGGGTGGGTTTTAACTTCCTAACAACAAAGTTACTTTCAAGATTTTTCATGCGTGTACCACCATTTTGCTTTGTTGTAACATGCATCTTCTTTCTCATGCCGAAAAGCACTTAAAACTGGAAACAGTGCAGAGTTAGAGCTCCTTTGAGGAGCGGGAAGAGATGAAGGAATCTAAAACCATCAGTTTAATCTGCATTCCTTTTTCTACTCTACCCCCATTTGCTGCAGCAAAACTAAAATGGCAATCCAAGTGATATATATACGAGCAACAATAGTAGAATTCTATGGATCTTATGGGTGACCATGAATGCCAGTCAGATTTCTGGGTTTGTAATTTTAATGTATGGAATATGATGTGAAGTATAACAGAATGTAGCTGATTTCTCCCAAAATCTAAGCAGTTCTGACATTCTTTGTATTTGGATGGAGGCCACTTGAATATGAACGAAGTTACCAGGAATCACACTCAACTTATTCCAAATGTCAGATTTTTATAAATCTCCTCTCAGCGAGCTGTAGCAGCAGTCAATCAAGGTATAGAGAACTGTAAAGGTTGGGGTGTCGAAGAAAAAGATTTGTACCATGCCATACTTTTAAGATTTCAGACGCTTCTTAGTTGTGAAAGACGGAAAAGCTATGTTAAATTTGTTCCTCTAACCATTTATAATGAGGCTGGTACTCAAAGTATGTATTAATGCATGTGGTTCCCATTAGTATGTCAGCAATTCTATCAGAAATATTGCATTTGTCAAGTTACAATCCATGACCAACTACTAGATGAATAAAAGGAGCCTGTGGTTTTCTCATCTTCCTAAGCCTCTGAAAAGCAGGAGTTTCAAGCGGATGAGCATTTAGAACTCATTGCCCTAAAAGCCGATTTTCCCCAAATCCTAATTTTGCAGCAAACTAGAAACATCACTCCAGGATATAGAGGGCTGGATATGCAAAAGAGTATGATTACAAAACATACACACTGCACATATGTATACATAGCATGTGAATAGATATTGAACTTCTTATCATAGAGCCAGTCCATGTGTATACATACATACATACATACATACATACATACATACATACATACATACTAACAACAGAGTTGGAAGGGACCTTGGAGGCCTTCTAGTCCAACCCCCTGCCCAGGCAGGAAACCCTATACCATCTCAGACAGATGGTTATCCAACATTTTCTTAAAAATTTCCAGTGTTGGATCATTCACAACTTCTGCAGGCAAGTCGTTCCACTTATTAATTGTTCTAACTGTCAGGAAATTTCTCCTTAGTTCTAAGTTGCTTCTCTCCTTGATCAGTTTCCACCCATTGCTTCTTGTTCTACCCTCAGGTGCTTTGGAGAATAGCTTGACTCCCTCTTCTTTGTGGCAACCCCTGAGATATTGGAACACTGCTATCAGGTCTCCCCTAGTCCTTCTTTTTATTAAACTAGACATACCCAGTTCCTACAACCGTTCTTCATATGTTTTAGCCCCCAGTCCCCTAATCATCTTTGTTGCTCTTCCCTGCACTCTTTCTAGAGTCTCAGCATCTTTTTTACATCGTGGCGACCAAAACTGAATGCAATATTCCAAGTGTGGCCTTACCAAGGCATTATAAAGTGGCACTAACACTTCACGTGATCTTGGTTCTGTCCCTCTGTTTATGCAGCCCAGAACTGTGTTGGCTTTTTTAGCAGCAGCTGCACACTGCTGGCTCATATCTAAATGGTTGTCCACTAGGACTCCAAGATCCCTCTCACAGTTACTACTATTGAGCAAGGTACCACATATACGGTACCTGTGCATTTTGGGTTTTTTGCCTAAATGTAGAACCTTACTTTTTTCACTGTTGAATTTCATTTTGTTAGATAGCGTCCAATGTTCAAGTTTGTCAAGACATACATACATTCATGTAACTATGATTAGATGATGGTACATTAGCATGGATTGGTGCCAAGTTTTTGTTGCTTTTTCATATTTTATGTCTTAACTGGTCACACTTTATAGTTTTTAAAATGATGTTGTATATATTTTTTAATCCTTGGTTGGACAGTCACCTAGAGTTAACTGAAAGATGAGTAGCTACAGAAATGTTTTTTTAAAATAAATGAATGAATAAATAAATAGATAAATATCTGGCACAGTGGTTAGAGTGCAGTACTGCAGGCTACTTTTGCTGACTGCCGGCTGACTGCAATTTGGCAGTTCGAATCTCACCAGGCTCAAGGTTGACTCAGCCTTCCATCCTTCTGAGGTGGGTAAAATGAGGACCCAGATTGTTGGGGGCAATATGCTGACTCTGTAAACAGCATAGAGAGGGCTGTAAAGCAGTATATAAGTCTAAGTGCTATTGCTATTAAAGTTGTCAAGGTTGAAAAATACTGACTTAGATCATTACAAGGCTCTGTTCTATTGTTAGTTCTGCTGTCCAATCAAAAGGTCAAAAGTCAATGCTGCAGGAGTAGTTCTCACGTCCTTCTCAGTTTTGTCGATAAACATCTTTACCATTGCTCTAGGTGACTCTCAAATTCTTAGAAATGCTATCGTATTATCTCTTCAGAAATGCTCACAGTCCTCCAAATTTCATGAATTTTCCTCAGTCAGATTCTCCTGTATCAGTAACCCCTCTTTAAAACAATCCCGCCTGCATCAAAAACACTGTATCTTAAACGGTTACAGTCACATCATTATTATAATATTTTATCCATCCTATAAATATCAAAATAGCAAATATACCTAATACACCTGCCTCCTATTTTCCCCACAACAACCATGATCTTGTGAGGTGGTGGGGCTGATAGAGGTCCACTGGGTCAAATGGGCCAAAGTCCTTCAGCCAGTTGTCATGCATAAGGGAGGCCTAGAACTCACTGCCTCGTATTTTCCAGCCAGCACCTTAAATGGCTCTCTTTATACACTATATCCAGCTATTGCCATTATGTTTTCAAGATAAAATGTGTCTCAAAGTTAACATCTAGAAATGCTTACAATCCAAGCATAATTTGTAATAATTTTCCATGCTTTAAATGTGCCAATTTTGTGTAATGATTAAGGTGTTAGCTGGAAAGTAGGAGACAGTGAGTTCTAGTCCCATTTTAGGCATGAAAGCTGGCTGAGGTATTTTGGCCCAGACTGTCTCTGTCAACCCAACCCTCCTCACAGGGTTTTTGTTGTGGGGAAAATGTGAGGAAGGAGAAACATTATTTATAAAAATAATAATAATAACAATATAATATTATTTATAAAAATAATAAAAGCACGATAAAAAGATACTAAAAATAAATATATAAATGTGCAATGTATAATATTTATGCTGTGCCAGATTTCTGAGAGAAACTGTCATGTCCTAGTATGCGAAGAAGAATGGAATTCTTAAGATGCATCTATAAAGTACTTGCTACTAAAAAGATAGTCAATATCTTCATGGAGTTTATCTAATATAGCTTTCCCAGACTTAGTGCCTCTGAGGACTGTTGAAATATAACTCCCTTTTCCCACAACCAATATGTTATTTGGCTGTGCTGTGTGGGAATGAAAAGAGCTCTAGTTCAATACAGCTGAAGATCACCGGTTGAAGAAGCAGATCTAATCCTAGTACAACTAATCAGAAGTTTTTATCTTCAATCAGCTACTACAACAGGTGAAACAATTTGGTTTCAGAAAAAAAATATCCTGTAATCTACAACTACTACATTGCAAAAACATATGGACTATACATCTCGATCAGGGCAAAGCAATAGACACAGTTTACATAGACTTCTGTAAAGCTTTTGATTCAGTGGTACACGACAAATTACTTCTAAAACTAAAATCCTATGGCATTTCTGGATTCCTACATAAATGGATAGCTGCCTTCCTGTCAAACAGACAACAAATGGTCAAAATAGGAAGCGCTCTATCAAATCCTGTACCTGTTAACAGTGGTGTTCCCCAAGGCAGTGTTTTAGGTCCAACACTCTTCATACTTTACATAAATGATCTTTACGATCATATTAAAAGCAACTGTGTTCTCTTCGCTGATGATGTTAAACTATTCAACACCACAGACAATGCTGCTACCCTTCAAAAAGATCTTGATTATGTGGCAGATTGGTCTAACAAGTGGCAGCTTCAAATCTCAACAAACAAATGCTCTGTCTTGCACATTGGCAAAAAAAATCAAAACATAAAATACAAATTAGATGGACATGACCTTATAGATGACCCTCACTCTGTCAAGGACCTTGGAGTACTCATTTCTAATGATCTATGTGCCAGAGCCCACTGTAACAACATTGCCAAAAAGGCACTAAGAGTTGTTAACCTAATCTTGCATAGCTTCTTCTCTGGTAATATTGTACTACTAACTAGAGCATACAAAACATTTGCTAGACCAATCCTTGAATACAGCTCATCTGTCTGGAACCCGCACTGCATATCGGACATAAATGCAATCGAGAGAGTCCAGAGATATTTCATAAGAAGAGTCCTCCACTCCTCTGGTTGCAATAAAATACCTTATGTCACCAGACTCCAAATTTTGGGCTTAGACAACTTAGAACTACGCAGACTTCAATGCTGACCTAAGCATAGTACATAAAATTATCTACCACAATGTCCTATCTGTCAATGATTACTTCAGCTTCAACCACAACAATACACGAGCAAATAATAGATACAAACTAAAGGTAAACCGCTCCAAACTTGATTGCAGAAAATATGACTTCAGTAACAGAGTGTTCAACGCCTGGAATGCACTACCTGACTCTGTAGTTTCTTCCCCAAACCCCCAAAACTTTAAGCTTAAACTGTCTACTGTTGACCTCACCCCATTCCTAAGAGGTCTGCAAGGGGCGTGCATAAGTGCACCTGCGTGCCTATCGTCCCTGTCCTAATATTCCTTTTACTTATTATTTTCATGTATCCAAATTATGCCTATACTTTTACCTGTTATCTTATATGTGATTGACAAAATAATAAATAAAAAATAAATAAAATAAATAAATTTGGAACAGGTAACAGGGCAAATCAAAGAAGAAATTGCCCTGATTACCAATTCTTCCTGTTAGTAAATATAAATTCAAAACTCTTTACGGAAAGAGACTAGACATCACTGGGGGCTTTAGAACTAGTCAAGATAACAGCACAATTCACATTCCACTCCATAAAGCCTGACAGGAAGATTTATGTAAGCAGTTATAAATGTAATGCTCTGAAGCAAAAAGTTTTCTTGCAAAAAAACAGCTGATAAGTGCTAATGTTTTGGTGATGAGTTTGAGGTAGAATAGTTCAAAAAAGCACTGAGGATGGGCAGAGATGCTGCATTTCTCTACATCAAGGGAGGAGGCATGGAAGATCTGTTGCTGAAGCAGGAAATAAAGCTGAAACCTGGTCTCAAAAGAAAGCAGGACGTGGACATTGTCACCTGCAGAAAAAGATATGGCTCCATTGGGTGGAGACATGAAGAGAGACTAGGACCCTCAGATGAATTCCAGAGGATTATTAGGTTTCAATTCATATTTCTTAAAACCAAACCATTTAAAGGCTGTCTTTAAATAGGAGGCAACTTTCAACACGTAAAATGCATTGTGAGCCATGAGTTCAAAGTATAATAAATTTTCACTAGGAAAATTTTTCTATGTGTGCTAGCTTATCAACACCATTATCCATCAAATTTTCATTATTTCCCCAGAATTCATTAGATGTAGACAATTACTTTAAGGGGGTGGGAAAAAGATGAATATTATCCAGACACAATCTGTCTCAGGTACCCAGATCTGCATTATTACACCAGAGACTGCATCGCAGTCTGTTCCTATTCCCTAGGAATAAGTGTTCTATTAACTTTATTTCCAAACTTAATTACTATGTGAGGGAAATGTGTGATAAAGTATAGTACTAATATATGATATCTGAATATGAATGTATCCTTTATGGACTGTAAAAATGTGAAATGGAGCAGATGCAGAGTATACAGTTTCATGAGTTCATTGAGGGGATAGTATAGAGAAGACAAGAAATAAAGTTTATTTCTCTTGATTCGCAGGGAGATTTATTTCACGGGCTCGTCAAATTCTTTAAATGTCCAAGCTACCGATAAACACAACCTGTATTTGTAGCTACAGTTTTGCAAGAACTTGCACAGATAAAAGCCAACCTTTACAGGCATAAATTAGAATAGGCTGAAACTGATTACATAACATGTTCTAGTTTAGTGGACCTTGCTTAAAATTAGCATGCTGGACATGAGAATACTAGGAAGAATCAGCTATGGGATATTTTTGCAATCATCTCCAAGAAACTTTCTTCCAAATATAAACACTGATTCTTTTACACACACAGCCCAGTTATTTGCCATATGATCAGAAAAGTAAACAAATGGTGTAATGTATCTTTAAATGTTTTGGCGGGAAAAAAGCACGTTGCTGATTGGTTGAAGCCTCCGGCTAAACTGTTTTTAAGGAGAGGTTTTTCCCAGCCCGAGTTGCGGGGTTCACCCTATAGTAAAGAGCTGTTGTCACTATCCTGGTCTCCTGCCTCGTTATTGCCCGAATCTAACACTGGCGACGAAGGTGGGATCTAGAGGCTAAGAGCGCCAGGAAAAGAGCTGAACTCACCAGGAAGACGCGAACCCAGCAAAACAAAGGCGGAAAGCAGCGATGTCCGGCTACACACCGCCAGCGCCATTCAACCCAGCCAAGGAGAAATGGGGGTCATACATGGCTCGCTTCGAGTGTTTCCTCGAAGCAAACGAACTTCAAGGGGTTTCCGACAACAGGAAACAAGCCTATTTTCTGAGCCACTGCGGTCCAGAAGTTTTCGACACCGCAGAATCCCTGGCTGAGCCAACGCCGGTACAGTCGGTACCGTGGCAAACTCTACAAACTCTGCTGAAAGCGCATTTCGCACCGATGCCATCCAAGTATGTGCAACGGTTTGAATTCGGGGAGCGCAGACAGCAAGAAGGCGAGTCCATTAGTGCATACATGGCCGCCCTAAGAAAAGCCTCAAAACATTGCAGTATCGAGACTTGGGCGAGGCATTGCTGGAGCAACTCATCCGCGGGGTCAGGGACATCCGTTTGCGAGGCGGCTGTTGGCTAAAGCAACCTAACGCTGGCAAACGCCCTGGACGAAGCCAGGGCTCACGAGATGTCCACCCAAGCGGCAGAGACCTTACAGAAGCAGGTCACACCAACGGCTGGTGCGAAATCAACCCCGGTCCACAGTGAAGAGGTCCAGGCTGAAGCGGAGGGGGAGGACGAGGAAGGAGTCTTCCACACCGGAAGGCGGAGAAAGACGACCGGGGCGACTGCGCGAGTTGCGGAGGGCAACACCAACGACAACAATGCAGATTTAAAGACGCAACATGTCGGCGATGCGAAAGGAAGGGGCACCTAGCATAGGTCTGTCGAGCTCCCCAACCTTCCCGCCAAAAATTCAAACCAGCCAATCAGGCGCGGGGCAGCGAGCGGCCTGCGAGTGGTCAGTTTAAAAAAGGTGCGAAATTAAACCAAACTGTCGTGAGAGTGGGTCACGCATCAACTCGCCTAGAAAAGAAAATCTTCACAAAAGCAAAAATTGAGGGGGTGCCGTGCCGACTGGAGGTGGACACCGGCTCATCGATCACGATCATGTCCTGGGACAACCTCGTGAGAGCCTTACCCGCCATCGTAAAGCGCAAGCTGCAACCACAAAGACTAAAAGTACAGGACTACCAGGGGAATCGCATCCCTGTTCGAGGGGTGACGTCCGTCCACGTCGTATATGGACACTACAAGAAAACTCTGCCCATCACCATCGTCGATGGGACCCTGCCAAGCTTGTTGGGACTGGACTGGTTCCGAGCATTGGGCATGGGAGTGACCGGAATCTTCAGAAACGAAGTCGACCTCAAAGACGCACTCACGAAGGAGTTTGGGGACGTTTTCAAAGACTGCCTGGGCAAGTACAAGGGGACCCCTATATCCTTTAACTTAGACCCCCAAGTTGCCCCTATCCGCCTAAAGGCTAGGAGGGTCCCGTTCGCCCTAAAGCCCAGGATTGACAGGGAACTGGACAAACTAGTAAACCAGGGAATTCTAGTGCCAGTTGACCATGCTAAGTGGGAGACCCCTATAGTCACCCCAGTCAAACCGGATGGATCGGTCCGGATTTGTGCTGACTACAAGGCAACACTTAACAAAGCGTTGCAAAAGAGTGCTTACCCCGTTCCGGTGGTACAGCACTTGCTGCACTCAATGGGGCAAGGGCAAGTTTTTGCCAAGCTAGACCTGGCCCAAGCCTATCAACAGCTGCCCGTAGACAGCAGCACAGCGAGCGCAGACAATCGTGACTCACAGAGGCGTTTAAGTGTACCGATTGCAGTTTGGGGTTAGTGTGGCTCCAGGGTTATTTCAGAACCTGATGGAGCGGCTATTGCAGGGCCTCCCAGGGGTGGTACCATACTTTGACGATATACTGGTATCCGCTGAAAATCTAGAGGAATTAGGGGTAAGGCTGCGAAAAGTTTTGGGCATTTTCCGGTCTGCCGGTCTCACGGTTAAACTAAGCAAATGCCAGATCGGGGTTGAGTCTGTGGAATTCCTGGGCTACCGGATAGACAGGGAAGGGATTCACCCCACTGAGAGCAAGGTACGGGCCATCAGGAAGGCCCCGGTTCCAAAAACCAAAACAGAGTTACAGGCATTCTTAGGTCTGGTCAACTTCTACGCAGTATTCTTAAAGAATAAGGCAACAGTAGCCGAGCCGCTGCATAAATTACTTGCAAAGTCGGCTGCATGGTCTTGGGGAAAGGCGGAAGCTAGGGCATTCGAAGGGGTAAAGAATCTCCTAACGAGTGATAGCCTCCTTATCCAATACAATGGCACGCTGCCATTAGTGTTAAGCTGCGATGCATCTCCCTATGGGGTGGGGGCTGTGCTCAGCCACCGGTTACCAAATGGCACAGAAGCCCCTATTGCATACTACTCCCGAACCATGTCATCAACTGAAAGGAATTATAGCCAGCTTGATAAGGAAGCCTTGGCTATAGTCTCAGGGGTGAAGAAATTCCATGAGTATGTATTTGGTCGTGATTTTGAAATCATCACGGACCATAGACCTTTGCTAGGTCTGCTGGCAGGCGACCGCCCAACGCCCGTGGCACTTTCGCCAAGACTGACCCGATGGACTATATTCCTGGCAGCGTATTCTTACAAATTGCTACACCGGCCAGGAAAGGAATTAGGGCATGCAGACGCACTGAGCAGATGCCCGTTACCAGAGACTATTGAAGACCCCACTCCGGGGATACCAGTTCTGCTAATTGACTCTTTGGACTCTGGCCCAGTCACATCCAAAGAGGTGGCTCGGGCGTCGTATAAGGACATAACAATAAGAACTGTAATTGGTTGGGTACAAAGAGGTTGGCCCGCTGCGCCGGGCGAGCGTTTTAAAGAGTTTGTAAAAAAACGTGGGGAACTCTCGGCTCAAGGGGGGTGCCTGCTATGGGGGGATCGAGTGGTGATCCCAGAGAAATTGAGGAAAAAGGTATTGGATCTCCTTCACGAAGGTCACCCAGGGATCGTGAGGATGAAGGGTCTAGCGAGAAGCTATGTGTGGTGGCCTTTAATGGACTCAGAAATTGCTGAGAGGGTAGGGAAATGTCAGGCCTGCCAGGAGTCCAGACCGCTACCCCCAACGGCCCCGATTCGGGAATGGGAGAAACCCCAAGGGCCCTGGTCTAGGATCCACATCGATTTTGCCGGCCCCTTCCACGGCCAAACCTTTCTGGTGGTAGTCGATGCCTACTCCAAATGGCTGGAAATCATTCTCATGAGATCCATGACAGCCGAGGCAGTGATCTCAGTCCTACGGCACCTATTTGTAACCCATGGGTTGCCCGACACGCTAGTATCCGATAACGGCCCGCAATTCACGGCAACCCAGTTTGAGGGGTACTTGGCAGAAGAGGGCATCCGGCATGTCCTCTCGGCGCCTTTCCACCCTGCGACGAATGGCCTTGGAGAGCGTTCCGCTCCGGGCGCAAAAGAGGCATTGTCCAGAATCAAGCCAGGCGACTGGCAAACAAAAATCGATACCTTCCTGGCCGTCCAACACAGAACCCCCTGTGTCACAACTGGCAGAAGCCCAGCAGAGTTATTAATGGGTCGGAAGCTCAGGTGCCCACTAGACCGTTTAAACCCGAACTACACACCAGACGGTTACAAGGGGGCACTCGATAAAACAAGAGGGATGGCAATAGGCGACCGAGTGTGGGCACACAACTATAGCGAAGGCCCGACCTGGTTAGCAGGAAAAATCCTAGAAATAACAGGTCCCAAATCATATTTAGTGGAGATAAAGGATGGCCGGGTATGGAAGCGCCACATAGACCAAATAAGAAAGCATAACCGAACAACCCGAATTAGGCGAAACAGGCCCTGACTATACAATGTTTGAATCCACAGCTGACTCAAACCCGGGCAAGCGGGACTTATCTGACTTCCAGGAGGTCCAGCGGCAACAGGTCCCGTCAGAAAACAGCAGGGACGACTCTGCAAATAATCCAGGGCCGGATGGCCTAGAGGAGGAGCTGAGAGGAACAGACAGTCCCTCCGGTCAGCTCGACTCACTCCCAGAGAATGAATTGCGCAGGTCCGAAAGAGTCAGGAGACGCCCAGTCTACTTGCGTGATTACGTTGAAAAGTAATATGTAAATCTCATGTAAATAATGGTAAAGTGTTTTCTGGGAGGGAAGGAGTGTAATGTATCTTTAAATGTTTTGGCGGGAAAAAAGCACGTTGCTGATTGGTTGAAGCCTCCGGCTAAACTGTTTTTAAGGAGAGGTTTTTCCCAGCCCGAGTTGCGGGGTTCACCCTATAGTAAAGAGCTGTTGTCACTATCCTGGTCTCCTGCCTCGTTATTGCCCGAATCTAACAAATGGAGCTCAGGATCAGAAGGAAAACTGTGAAGTACATTTTAATTGATTTGGTTGAACAATGTAATAGTGTGTAGGAATGTTGTTGGAAGACAGAAGAAAGAGACTGGACAACCATCATGGGAAAAAGTATCTCAGCCCACAAAAGCAAGGAGGGCAGGGCAAATATGTCAGGAGATACACTCCCTAGTTTTCCAAAAAAGAAAAAAGAGATGAGAAATACTTCAGTCTTGCAAGATTCTGTTACTGTAATCTTACAATACAGGAAGTATTAATAGTTGTGATTGAGCTTCTTGTTTGGCCTACCTCAAAGGGCTGACAAAGACCAAGAACGTATTTCTTTTTAAACAAAATATTTGAGGTACTAAAATGCAAGAGTGCATAAAATACAAGGTGTTTTTATTTCCATTGGAAGCAAATTTTGGCTTTGGCCTGGACCCTAAACTAGCTGAGATTATTATTTTAGAAGACACTTTCCTTTTGTTATACTTTGCCTGCAGAAACTCTTATTGGAGTGACTGAAAGAATTATTTGGAAAATAACAGTTATATGTTGACCCATATCAATATGAAATAAGTTTTATTTCAATGGGACATTGAAATAAAGCTATGTAATATCCTCTATAAATTTTTGTTCTGTTGTATAATGGGGATTGCTGTGAAGTTCCCTGTGGATGGGCTCTAGCCGAGTCCGAAAGCTTGGAAGACTAAATCTCTGTTCCCAGTGACTGACCCAGACTGGATCCTGCAACATTATCCTGGGACATGTATATTCACCTTCATTTGTAAATGTATTCATTTCTTTTTAAACAAAATATTTGAGGTACTAAAATGCAAGAGTGCATAAAATACAAGGTGTTTTTATTTCCATTGGAAGCAAATTTTGGCTTTGGCCTGGACCCTAAACTAGCTGAGATTATTATTTTAGAAGACACTTTCCTTTTGTTATACTTTGCCTGCAGAAACTCTTATTGGAGTGACTGAAAGAATTATTTGGAAAATAACAGTTATATGTTGACCCATATCAATATGAAATAAGTTTTATTTCAATGGGACATTGAAATAAAGCTATGTAATATCCTCTATAAATTTTTGTTCTGTTGTATAATGGGGATTGCTGTGAAGTTCCCTGTGGATGGGCTCTAGCCGAGTCCGAAAGCTTGGAAGACTAAATCTCTGTTCCCAGTGACTGACCCAGACTGGATCCTGCAACATTATCCTGGGACATGTATATTCACCTTCATTTGTAAATGTATTCATTTCTTTAAAATGTTCATAATAAAAGTGCACTTGTTAAGTTTTGAAGTCTTTATAATAATAATAACAATAACAACAACAGAGTTGGAAGGGACCTTGGAGGCCTTCTAGTCCAACCCCCTGCCGAGGCAGGAAACCCTACACCAACTCAGACAGATGCTTATCCAACATTTTCTTAAAAATTTCCAGTGTTGGAGCATTCACAACTTCTGCAGGCAAGTTGTTCCACTTATTAATTGTTCTAATTGTCAGGAAATTTCTCCTTAGTTCTAAGTTGCTTCTTTCCTTGATCAGTTTCCACCCATTGCTTCTTGTTCTACCCTCAGGTGCTTTGGAGAACAGCCCAACTCCCTCTTCTTTGTGGCAACCCCTGAGATATTGGAACACTGCTATCATGTCTCCCCTAGTCCTTCTTTTTATTAAACTAGACATACCCAGTTCCTGCAACCGTTCTTCATATGTTTTAGCCTCCAGTCCTCTAATCATCTTTGTTGCTCTTCTCTGCACTCTTTCTAGAGTCTCAGCATCTTTTTTACATCGCGGCGACCAAAACTGAATGCAGTATTCCAAGTGTGGCCTTACCAAGGCATTATAAAGTGGCACTAACACTTCACGTGATCTTGATTCTATCCCTCTGTTTATGCAGCCCAGAACTGTGTTGGCTTTTTTAGCAGCTGCTGCCCACTGCTGGCTCATATCTAAATGGTTATCCACTAGGACTCCAAGATCCTTCTCACAGATACTACTATTGAGCAAGGTACCACATATACGGTACCTGTGCATTTTGGGGGTTTTGCCTAAATGTAGAACCTTACTTTTTTCACTGTTGAATTTCATTTTGTTAGATAGCGCCCAATGTTCAAGTCTATCAAGATCCTTCTGTAACTTGAGCCTATCTTCTGGAGTGTTGGCTATTCCTGCCAGCTTGGTGTCATCTGCATTTGATGAGTTCCCCATCTATCCCCTTTTCCAAGTCATTGATGAAGATGTTGAAGAGTACTGGGCCTAAAACAGAGCCTTGGGTACTCCACTGCATACTTCCCTCCATGTGGCTGTAGTTCCATTGAGGATTACACGTTGAGTGCGGTTGGTCAGCCAGTTACGAATCCATCTGGTGGTGGTGCTGTCTAACCCACATTTTTCTACTTTATCTAATAGTAGGTTATGGTCTACTTTATCAAATGCTTTACTGAAGTCCAAGTAAATTATATCGACAGCATTCCTCTGGTCCACTAATTTTGTCACTTTTCAAAGAATGCAATAAGATTAGTCTGGCATGATCTGTTTTTGAAAAACCTATGTTGACTTTTGGTTATTACTTTGTTTGCTTCTAGGTGTTCGGTGATTCATTGCTTGATTATCTTTTCCAGAATCTTTCCCGGTATTGAGGTTAGGCTGATAGGTCTGTAGTTTCCTGGATCTGTTTTTTTTTTCCTTTTTTGAAGATGAGAACTACATCAGCTCTTTTCCAGTCCTCTGGCAGTTCCCCTGTGCTCTAGGATCTTTGAAAGATATAGTTCAGTGGTTCTGCGATTTCGTCTGCCAGTTCCTTCAGAACCTTGGGGTGTAATCCATTTGGTCCTGGTGATTTGAACTCGTCTAGGGTAGACAGATGTTCACTTACCATTTTCTTCCCTATTTTAACTTGTGTTCCTAATCTGTTTTTTGTGATGCTGTTTTTGATAGGTTGGATTGTTTTTTCCTTTTGTGTAAAGACAGATGCAAAATATGAGTTAAGTAGATCTGGTTTCTCCCTGTTGCTTGTCACCTTCTTGCCACTTCCTCCCAGCATTGGGCCAATTGTTTCCTTGACTTTTTTCTTGTTTTTAACATGTTGGAAGAAGGTTTTTTTGTTATTATTTTTATTTTTGTTATTATTATTTTACATTTTTAATACCTTTTTGTTCTCATCTTCAAGAAAGTTTTCCTTTCTTGAAATGAGTACACAAATTTATATATAAGTTTTTTTCCTAATGTACAAACAACTTCTGTTCATATTAAGCAAATGTCTTACATTTAATTTTTAATATGGAAAAATATACTGTTAGGGATACTCTTGAATTTTTAACTGTTTTTATTTTTACTTATTTATCATCTATAGATAATAAAGTTAAACATTCTTTTAAAAACCTGAAACCTTCCAAAAACAGGAGCTTATTGTGTTTGAACCCAAGAATTATCCTTTGCAGAGTAAACATTATGGAAAACTTGGACAACTCTGTTGCTGTTTCATTATTTTTTAAAATCCATTCACATTGGCAGCAGCACTCTATAGCAGTAATGTTGTAGCAAATACACAAGTGTGATGTGGTTTTGCTCTAAATAAATGGCTCCCATCCTATTTTTTTTTAAAAAATCCAATGTTCCTTCTAAAAACAGGTGACAAGAATGTAGCAATAGCATTTAGACTTATATGCCGCTTCATAATGCTTTAGAATAGAATAGAATAGAATAGAATTTTTTATTGGCCAAGTGTGATTGGACACACAAGGAATTTGTCTTGGTGTATATGCTCTCAGTGTACATAAAAGAAAAGATACTTTCATCAAGGTACAACACTTACAACACTTAATGATAGTCATAGGGTACAGATTTAACACTTAATGATACAACACTTAATGATAGTCATAGGCTACAAATAAGCAATCAGGAAGCAATCAATATCAGTATAAATTGTAAGGATACAAGCAACAAAGTTACAGTCATAAGTGGAAGGAGATAGGTGATGGGAACGATGAGAAGATTAATAGTAGTGCAGATTTAATAAATAGTTTGACGGTGTTGAGGGAATTATTTGTTTAGCAGAGTGTTGGCGTTCTGGAAAAAACTGTTCTTGTGTCTAGTTGTTCTGGTGTGCAGTGCTCTATAGCGTCATTTTGAGGGTAGGAGTTGAAACAGTTTATGTCCAGGATGTAAATATTTTCACAGCCCTCTTTTTGACTCGTGCAGTATACATGTTCTCAATGGAAAGCAGGTTGGTAGCAATTGTTTTTTCTTCAGTTCTAATTATCCTCTGAAGTCTATGTCTGTCTTGTTGGGTTGCAGAACCAAACCAGACAGTTATAGAGGTGCAGATGACAGACTCAATAATTCCTCTGTAGAACTGGATCAGCAACTCCTTGGGCAGTTTGAGCTTTCTGAGTTGGCGCAGAAAGAACATTCTTTGTTGTCCTTTTTTGATGGCGTTTTTGATGTTACAGCCCTCTCTAAGCAGTTTGCAGAATCAGCATATTGCTCCCAACAATCTGAGTCCTCATTTTACTGACCTCAGAAGGATGGAAGGTTGAATCAACCTTGAGCGGGTGAGAATTAAACTGCTGGCAGTTGGCAGAATTAGCCTACAATACTGCATTCTAATCGCTGCACCATCTTGGCTCTTCAAGGCTTCTTTGGTGGATTTAAGGAATAACTGATTCCTTAATGTTCCACTTCTCCAGTCACAGTCCTTTTATGACATCCTTATCTCTGAAGCATGGACAGTTACTTCAAAGCAGTGGTGAAATCTCAACCGGTTTACTACCGGTTCACTGGTTGTGCATGCACAGTGCACACCACACACCAAATGCAAGGTGTATGTGTACACAGTGCATGCCAAAAGGAGGCATGGGGTCAGTAGAACAGCATGCACGGGGGGGGGGCGGTATCAGCTGTGGCGCACAATCTTTTTTTTTTTACTTTTAAAAGCATTTTTTAAAAGAAGCGGCAAGCGGGGAAGCAGGCGACCGGACATTGGGTGGGCATGGGCAGGGGGAGCGGTCAGGGAATTTTGCTACCAGTACTCCAAACCACCCGCCACCATTGCTACCGGATCAGCCGATCTGGTCCAAACTGGGAGCAGTTCACCCCTGCTTCAAAATTACTGCGACTGGAAAGTACAGAGCGTACCAAATATGTTGCTCTTAGGGATTTGGGAGAAAGTTGCCTAGCTCATAAAATCCATGAAGAAGACACTTTCAATTTGTTATACATTTATACCTTTCCAGCTTTGAGGACAGGCAGGGGAAGGGGTGAGGGGATGGTTTTGTGGGACAGCTGGCAGGCTGAGGTACGCATAGCTCTATTTGCGTGAGCCACATGCACGTGTGCCCACCACTCATGCAAATGGAGTGTGTGTGCTGCTGCTTACACAAGTGGAGATGTGCATGCACGCTCATACATTTGCATGCCCTTTCCGCGGCCCAGACATTAAAGACCCCTTCTATACTGTTATATCATTTGTGGTTCAGGCCCTGGGTGAGAACCCTGGATTTCTGGAATCCCGCTCACATTTGTGTGCAGATGACATTAAACTAAGTGAACCAATTGCAATTATCTATCTTCCATTATGGTCTAATATAAATGCATGCATTGTTTAACATTATTTACATCAATTTACCGTAATATAAGCTTGGACGGTTATTTTATTGCTCAATGAATCTGCTTAGTTATGTATTTAGCTTTCCCTCTCAAAACTGAGGAGTTATAATAAATGTTCCGGATAAAAAAATATAATGGCAACGAAAAAATAAGAAACATATACTACATGGTTCAGCAACCTTAATGCTAAGTTTACATATTTCCCTGCAGAATCAATATACAGTATTTATATATACAGTATAGCAGGAGTCTCCAACCTTGGCAACTTTAAGCCTGGCAGACTTCAACCTCCAGAAGTCCACCAGGCTTAAAGTTGCCAAGGTTGGACACCCTTGCAGTATAGAACAGAAATGGGGGAAGCTTTGATGAAGTCAGGGCCAGCAGCCTTTTACTCCTTCTCACCTAAGGAAGTGCCTACATTTGCTGTTATGGTTTCCCTCTAGCAGAAAACAAAGGAGAACTCAACAAAAGAGCTCTCGGGAATGACATTTGTTGACTTGGTAACTCAGGCAAAAGTGTGGTCCTTTGACAACTTTGGCTGTTCAGTTTCAAAACAGAGTTCAATGGCATGTGAACTGAATGGAACAACAGAAAAAGCAGTGGGTTCTTGTGGTCTCTAAGCATAGTTGTTTTCTTGGAGATGTTTCATTACCCAGCTAGGTAACATCATCAGTGTTAGAAGGGAACAGTGCTCTCCGTTTATATACAAGTAGCTTGCCCAGTCAGTGTTGGTGAAAGTATTCTTGATATTCCTTGATTGGGATATTGACAGAAAAAAACATCTCATAAATATCTGAAAATCTTAACAAGATGCATTTTTGTGTTACAACTGGAATTTCATGAAATTTAAAGGTTGTACTATCAGGTATTTAGACCACATGGAGATACGGTGTAGGAAGAGCTCCTCATGAACCGGTTTTCCTGTTCATATCTCCACAGTTAACATACAAATAGTTCTCTCCAATCAAAACCTGGCCTGATTTTGCCATTATAAATGAAGGTCCTATCGATGTCATTAATGCTTACTTGTATTTCTATGATTAGCAACACTTAAGAGGGCTTTACAGATTAACCTATGTGTCAACAATAATAAGGGATGTGGTGGCTTAGTGGGTAAGACGCTGAGCTTGCCAATCGAAAGGTCAGCAGCTCAGCGGTTTGAATCCCTAGTGCTGCTATGTAACGGGGTGAGCTCCTGTTACTTGTCCCAGCTTCTGCCAACCTAGCAGTTCGAAAGCATGTAAAAAATGCAAGTAGAAAATAGGGACCACCTTTGGTGGGAAGGTAACAGTGTTCTGTGCGCCTTTGGCGTTTAGTCATGCCGGCCACATGACCACGGAGATGACTTCGGACAGCACTGGCTCTTCGGCTTTGAAACGGAGATGAGCACCTCCCCCTAGAGTCGGGAACGACTAGCACGTATGTGCCAGGGGAACTTTTATCTTTACCTTTACAACAATAATGGCAGGCTTTGTGCAATGAGTGTACACCCCTGCATATCAGGTTTGTATTTGGCTTCTGACTTTTAATTTTGAAAAATAAAGTACCATGTGAGAAGAGGCCCCAATCCTTCCTGATCTCCATCAGCATTCTTAATAAATGTAAATGGAAGATGGCTTAGTCCTTGGTTTCAAAATATACCTGCAGTTCCAGGGAAAAGAAGAAGAAACATAGGATAGTAAGAAGCATGTTGAGGAATTCTAGAAGACTATTAGGAAGAAAAGAAAATATGCTCTGGGCTGCCCCTCCTTAAAATACTTTTTTAAAACTTTTTTTTTCTCTTTTCATTTTAGCTGTATTGTGTATGTGATGGGTGTTTTGCCTAAATACAAATTTTCCCCCTGATCATTTCAAGTTTATTTTCTATCAAATGTCATGTGAGACATACCGGTGGTCTTGAGCCACATATTCAGAATCTGACTTTCCAGCAGAAGGTTCATATGCAGCCCACCTAGATTATCTTCTTTACTTCAGATAAGAATGAAGACCACAAGACCTGGCTGTATCTGAGTTTAATTTCCAGCTTTTCCTTCCAGTTTTCTGACACAACTGATAACTTTGGTGTTCTCTTCAAGGTATGCGGATATTCTCTCAAGTCTGGGACAAATATATGTTTTGGCATCTGATGCTTAAACACAGCTTCTTGGCCAAATTACTTGCTTTTGAGTTTTCTCAATTTGTTTTGTGAAATCAGCAGACCCTGGAATCAGAGGTCAAAAGTCTGACTTTGTATTTTGGAACTCAAGAGTCCCTTCAAACATTTTTCTTAGTCCCTCAGTGGAAATTGATAGTATTAACCATCTCATTTCCAATCCAGTGGTTCTTCAGTTTTCCCGCACTATACGTCTATAAAGGAAAAGCCATCATTTTCTGAAATGCACAGTGTTACTAACGTTGATCGGCCAGTAGGAACATCAGTAGCATTTCTGCAGCTGAGGGAAATACAGTAGTTTGTTTTCCATGAGAGGGTCTTTTCACCATTCCTGGGTGACTTATTTATATAGATTTATATCCATCTGAAAGCAGAACATATATAGTGGTAAAACTTCTCTTAATCCACAGACAATTGAGAGACTTGTTTAGGGAGCTATGACATTGTGGTCTTTGTGTAAACATTTATTCCTCTTATTTTCCTGGGCTGATAGCCACTCAGATCTCATTGTTGGTTCTACATCCATGTTTTACGCTCTACATCTCCTCATATTTCTTCTAGTCTTACTAGTTTGAAAACTGAGTGTGTTTCGTTACTGGTTGCATGTACAATAATGCAACAACAGCAACCATTTTGTGAATCAGCAACTTCCTCAGATATAATCATTTTGTGGGAATATCTACTACACACTGAAAATTCCACATGTATCCCTGCTTGACATATAATCATGCATTTAAGTCAAAATTAAAACAAAGAAATCCAGAGGAAAAAGAAAAAAGAAAGAAAGAAAGAAAGAAAGAAAGAAAGAAAGAAAGAAAGAAAGAAAGAAAGAAAGAAAGAAAGAAAGAAAGAATGCAGAATACTGGAACCAGGAGCACTATTCAGATGACTCTTAAGACACAAATAAACCTCCAAGTGCTTCAGCTACCCTCTAAAAGGATGCAAATGACCAGCTGCCTGCAGGGAATATAAATCCTTCCATTCCCCACTATCCTATCAGAGCTGAAGAAGCTTCTTAGATGAGAAGCAAAACATCTTCCGCTTGGCTCCATCTTTCTCGCTGGGTGCTAATTTATGGCACTCCGCGCTAGATAACTGTAAAAGCTGGTGTAAATAGCTTTTGAACAGCTGTTCCCGACTTAATTTTCCCTCTCTGGTTGAGAGAGCAGGGGAATGAGCAGGGGGGAGAGAGGTAGATTCCCTTAGGGGCTTTGTTTTTGTTATGCAAAGTCCTGGAAGGTGAGTCCCTTCGAATCCCTCCTACCTCCATTATCCAGCGTGTCTCTTGCAACAGCAGGAAAAGAGGAAGGTGTCCAAGTTCTGCTAACAATTGATTTCTTTTTGTGGATTTATAAGCAGGCGGAAGAAGCATGAGTGAATAATTATTGGTTTGCAAGTATTGTTGATTTTCTGACTTCCTCCTCTTTTTAAAGAGAGAAAAATTATTCTTTTTTTTCCTTCTCTTAAAATGGCGTTTTAGACTAACTGCAAATAGCTTGCTGCGAAATCGAAACTGAATGGAGACATCATCTTATTGTGTTGGATTCTGGTTTGTTGGATCATATTACGTTGTTTAAGTATTTCATAAGGGGATTTTCAGCAAGAACTTTGTTATGAAGGTTCTTTCAGAAGAATGGATTCGTGACTTTATACAGGATTACACAGAAAGAATGTATTTAATTACTCAAAAATACGAACTGAAACAGGACTTAAATGCAATGGATGAAGATATGATCGTGAATAAACAAGTTGATGTAAAGAAGTTTCCTTTAAATAGTTTGGATGAAATGTCAGAATTAGTGCTACAGGAGGCTGTCTCCCGAACTGAAAAAACTTATAGGCTTAATGTTTATCAAGAATTCCCTCTTTGGACTGATGGAATATATGGTAGTATTTTGTGGATTTTTGAACGTAAGGATTTACTAGGCAATATTGTGACTGACTTTTCAAAAGGAGAAATGAAGGAAAGACAGAGATTAATGCATCAAAAAAAAATGGCAAGAGACAAAAGTACTATTCTTTGAATTATTAATATACAAAAATATTATTGTCCCTGAAAGACAATGACGAAGACCTGGAAGAAATGGGTTGATTATATGTTTTATATCTAGTATAAAAGACTAGGTATTTGGATTTATACTGGATTTTGACGAGGATGGATTAAATTTGAATAGCTACTGTAACTCTTGGTATTGAAATTTTATAATGTGTTGTATTGTATCTTGAATAGAATATTTTTGAAAGAGTTTATGTAAGGAAGACCTGGGGGGAAAAATTATATGGTTATAGAAGCTATAAGGGAGATATTTTATGAATTGGATTGGTTTTTTATGTTTTAGTTGGTTTTAAATACTTTAGGATTAATTTGTTTTATTGATTTATATATTTTGTTATTTTTAATTCTTAATTTTCTTATTTTTTATATATATATTTTTTTCTTCTTGAAGGATTTTGGTTGTGTTAGGAGGAAGTCAGAGCTAGAAAGGGAAAATTGGTATAATAGTTTTGGGGGGAAATTTTCTTAGCATATGTTTGTTTTATTTTTAACTATACCTTGTGCTTCATCCGGGAAGTCAGGGGGGAGGGGGGAGGGTTTAGTGAAGGGAGGGGGGTTGGGGGGGAAAGGGGGGGATTTTTTTTGTAAAACGTTTTGAATAAAAAAAAAGAGAGAGAGAAGCAAAACGTCTTCAAAAGAAAAAAACAAGAAAGTCCATTTACCTCCTGAAAAAGCATCTTTGGGACAATTACAATAGAAAGCCTAAAACAATTACAGTGGAAGGCCACTTCTGGAGTTGTAAAGACTTTGATCCTGGGTCTCTCTTTGAAGTATGTAGCAAATGACACTCATATTATAGCAGATTTCTCAACACTTTGTTGCACTGCCATCTGTTGTGACCAAGGCCCAAGTAGTGATTACTAAACACAATTCAGTCCTCAACAAACTTATTTTATTAAAACAGCTGAGAATTAATTCATTCTCAGCTTCGTCCAAAACAAATTTTTCATAAACAGTCTGTTGGTCTTATCACCAACCTTTGATGTTTTTGGCAACGGCTTTTCTTGGCAAAACTCCCACAAAGTTCAAGAAACGCTGACAAGAAGCACGGAAATCAATGTTGCTTTTCTACCGAGAACCCAACGGCTCGTTGCTGCTCTTTTAAGCTTTATGGGAGTGGCCAATCATCTTCAGGCCTTACTCCTGTCCTTTTTTCTTCAGCTGCTCTTGTCTTCTGGCAGCTCTTCACATGTGTGCACTAGGAACTGGCTCCTCTTGTTCCTCTGCCTCTCTGCTGTCCGCCTCTGGAGGCTCCGGAGTCCGTGCATCATTCCCAGATGGCCCTGACCCCATCTTTGCCTCTGATGCAGAACCCTCGTCCTGGCCTTCCCCTAACTCCAGGACGGGCCCATTGTCTTCCCCAGCCTCCCCTGACTCAGTTGCCAGTTCTGATTCCGTTGCCAGGTCTTCAGGCTGCTGGCGGACCACAACACCATCAAAACAGTTGACTGACTGCTGAAGAAATAAACACATCATGGAGTAATCTTTTCTAACCATTAAGAGTCCCTGCTGACATTTAAAAAAAACAAACTAATAATATTTTTTTTTATTTTATTTATTTATTTGTCAAGTACGTATTAGATAATATATATACGTATAAGCATGAACTGAATACATAAAATGAATACAATTAAAGGGAACATTAGGACAGAGACAGTAGGCACGCTGGTGCTCTTATGCACGCCCCTTACAGACATGAAGATATGATCTTCAGTAAATCCTAACCTATCTAGGTTGTCATAGGTAAAAATTTCTTTAAAATGAGGCATATCTGAATAGCAGAATCAGAATAAAAAGAACCCTCAAAAAGGTGAATATCCACCCTGAACAAAGATAACCATCTTTCCTCATCACATAGGGAATGTTAGATTGGGGGCTGGAGACTTTTCTGTCTCATTTTTTGTACTCTTAGCAAATCTAAGTTGACCTTTACATTTTTAAGGTAAATTACTTTGGAGGTGAAAAAACAAAACAAAACTAGATTTCCTTCTTTGGAAGGAAGGAATACACAATTTGCAGAGATCAAATTAGCAGATACAGGGTTGAATTTGTACATGCATTTGGGAAAAGGGCAATACAAAATGAGAGTCAATTGTCAACAGATAAATAAAGTCCATAAAGTTTTATAAAAACTTTAGTTACACTTCTCCTCTTCATTTTTGGTTCAGAAATTTATCTTTATTTATTTGTTACATAAAGCTGCCCATCGTTGCCGCCTGAGGCATAGCTAAATAAAATAAATGGAATAAAAAATAGAATAATAAAATAAATCTGATTCGAAGGCCAGAGGAATCTGGCAAAAAAACAAAATCCATACATGCCACTACTGACTGGCTCCTTCTAGAAAGATTGAGCTGTAACTCCTGTCACTCCCAGCTGACAAAAGTGATGGGCATTGTAGTCAACACACTTTGGTGGGTGAGGCTGGGGAAAGATAGTTTAAGCAGCTGTTTTTTATTCTTGGCGAGAGATCCCTGAATTTTCTTCTTAACTGTCATCTAGTTATCTTCCACAGACCAAACTCAGACGGTAGCTGCTTTAGAAAATGGGTTTGGTAGTGCCAATATGTCACTGCTGCTATTAAATTTCATGTATTGAAGCATCTTAACAAGAATAAATATTACAGAGGGGTTTACTAGGCCCTCTGCATCATCAAAGGAGCATTACTCGGAAATAATACCTTTCAGAAAACAGGACACTTGCTTTCATTTATTTTTCAGTTCCAAACAAAAAAGCGGGCAGGGGGGCAGAAGTGGAACAATCTCATAAATTAATATCACGTTCTTAAATAATAGCTAGTATTCTCATCAGTGTAGTGTCTTGCATTCTGAACATACAAAGGTGTCTTTTTAAAGCCTCCATAAAGACAAAAATGGAAAATATTAAACACACAAAGAAGCATTAATCAAATGCTATTGACTCAGAGTTAAGAAACAGCCTGTGCTATTCAATATGAGAACCAGGAATGCTTATTTATAAGGGGGGGAAAAATCTTGTCTCTTAAAGGATAACAATTATATTAAGCAGCAATTTGACCATCATTCTATTGTTATGGACCATTTGTCATGGAAGCATTCACTTAAAACCATGCCCTCAGCTAATGTCCCTTTATATCAGCTCCTATACAGTACATATTCATATATTTTCTATTAATCTTTATAAAAGAAAAATATTGGAGTGAAATGTACACCCATTGCCTAACACATAAGCACTTCAAGGATCCTTGCTTACATAGAAGTTGACATAGGTACAGTTCAGTGGTGGGTTTCAAAAATTTTTACTACTGGTTCTGTGGGTGTGGCTTGGTGGGCGTGGCATGGCTTGGTGGGTGTGGCTTGGTGGGCGTGGCAGGGGAAGGATACTGTAAAATCTCCATTTCCTCCTCATCAGCTGGGACTTGGGAGGCAGAGAATAGATGGGGCAGGCCAGTCAGAATTTTTACTACCGGTTCTCCGAACTACTCAAAATTTCAGCTACCGGTTCTCCAGAACTAGTTGGAACCTGCTGAAACCCACCTCTGGTACAGTTGTAATACACAAATGTCATTTGAGGAATCCAATTGGTCTAATGCCTAAAGTGGGCTATTGTTGTAGCAAGTTCAGAAATAGTAAGATACTTTCAATAGATACTAAAGAGATAGATCTCCATTCCATCAAGAATAAATCCTATTACCAGAATAACTTTGACTGTTTTGTTATTGGTTCAGATTCTCATTTGGAATGAGCTAGGACTGGGATGTTCACATTTGCACATACAGACGGAAAGCATGATTGAACTACCAACTAAGTAACTAAGAGTAACTAAGAATCCAACCAGCTAAATAATTAACAAGTTATATTGCCTAAAATGTTTTGCAATATTACCCAAATGTTTTGCCATATAGCAAAAAGGCTTCTCGCAGGCTTTCCCAGGTTTTTTTTTTCTTTTGGCCTAATATAACTGGCTTCTGGTTTACAATGGCTTCACAGAACTAAGTCAACTTGGAAAAATAACCTGAGCAAATTGCTCATGTTTTGAAAACCTTTAGTACCCTGTTTCCCCCAAAATAAGACATCCCCTGATAATAAACCCAATCGGGCTTTTGAGCACATGACAATAAGGCCAAACGTTTATTTCAGGGTTCAAAAAAATATAAGACAGGGTCTTATTTTCAGGGAAGCCCTCACCTTTTCAGAAATTTAGGCACCTATTCAATATCATTAGTCTCGGTAGTTATTCTCCACAAAGTCCCTCAAAGAGTCAAAGTCATGAACCACTTCCTTCTTTGAAAGAAATGATTTATGACTTTGGGATCCTCCTAGCTTCTTAGATCCTGCTAAAGCATTAGGTGGATGCTGTAGCTAGGAGGTCTTAATCCAGCTCAGCTAGTAACCAGTTACATTCTTACTTGAACCAAGAATTCCCAGGCAACAGTAACATGACTTGATCATCACTTGGTTGGGCTACTGTAAAAAACTCTTACATAGGGCTTTTTTGGAGATGACCCAGACTCTATAGCTGGTGAAGAAAATGCAGCTAGATTAGTGGTGGGAATATTCTATCCGGCTGGTGTAACACTGTGGTGGAATGTAGTCTGGAATTGCAGGAGGGAGGGCTTCTTTCCCAGAGGGCAAACAGACAGCAAGGCTTGGAATATCTGGTAGGCATGAAAAGAGCAAGGTTGGACCCTCCCTGACAATTCACAGAATTTATCTATAGTTATTGCAGATAATTGCTTTAGTCTGGCAAGATTCTGTCTGTAGGCGAGCATTAATAAAGGAACTGCTCCAAAGTAACTTTGTGCGTCATTCCTGGTTTTTTGGGCTTCACAAACACCATATTTTAAGTCGCTGCATTGGTTATCAGTATGAGCCCAATTCAGATTGATAGTTATACCTTTTAATGTACAGCACTGGAATATATCAAGCAGTCATGCTTAAATATTGTCTGCCTAGTCTGGATATCTAGAAAGGTTCTGATGGGTTGCCCCCTTCCTTGCAAGGTTTGGGGGTTCCAGGTAATAGGTATTCTCAAGGGTGGAGAAGTATAAAGAATCCTAACTCTACCTGCAATTTGTAAATAAATGAAAACCATCTATTGGTGCATATTCTCAGTCCTTGGTTGGTTTTTGTCCCTTGTTACGAGTTTTATGTTTTTGCGAGTTTTTTTGATATTGTATCTTTTATCTTGTCGTTATCCACCAAAAGCCAGCAGGATTTAGGCAGGAAATAAATACTGGAAAATATTATATAAATAGATGACACCAACAATAAATTAAATGGCACGAGGCCCCAGGAAACTGCACTTAGCCAGTTATTCTTTCATGCCCTGCCATTTTATGTATTGTGTATTGTGGGCACAATGCATGACAGGGAAGAAACAGATACATAAATAAGAGATTTGCAAGCTCCTTTTAGAAAAGACAGCATCCGGTCTTGGAATACTTAGAATCAAGTCATAAAAATATAATCACCTTTATATCATGTATCTATACCGCAGAGAAAAGAACACAGTTATAACTTATGTAGCAAGTTAGACTTGCTGATGATTTAAATTATCTTCTCCTGCTTTTGGCAGGCTGCAAGCAATTGGACAGGAACAGTCAGCCCATTGTGGCAGGAAACTTCAAGCGTCTCTTCTCTTTTGTTCTCCTGAGAGGTTCTGAAAAACCTTCCCTCATGGTCTAACATCTTTGGAAGCTTTTTGGTGTGTTCCGTTAAGATGGCCTTCGGGAGCCATTTGGCTTATTGGAAGACTTGCAAGTGAGGAAAGGAAGAAGGGGGTTGAAAGCATGGCTCATTTATTACTTGTCATATACAAGGAGACAAAAGCCATGTTTTCATCTGGAGTAAAGGAAATTCTTGAGAGAGTGGAGAATTCAAATTTCCCAAGTGTCTCCTTCAAGTAAATAAATGACTCACTGCTTGTTACAATAAATCTAGCTCACGGGTGTAAAACATTTCAGTAGCCAGGAGTGCATCAAAAAAAAATAAGTAACTGGGAGAAGCAGTGGGTGATACTCTACTTTCACCAAGCAGATGAGACCTTGTTTTGGCCTTTGAAATATTGTCAGGATGTACTCGAGGTGGGATAAGATCAGTGGTGGGATTTAGCCGGTTCGGACCAGTTTGGGCAAATCGGTAGTTAAATTGCTGGGTGGCCCTGCCCTTCCTGCCCCACCCCTTCCAGAAGTCCCCATGTGCCTCATTTTGGCTCCTGGGTAAGTGCAGGGAGGCTTCCTAGGCCCAAAATGGGTGGTGGGGCACTGCCCCCCTAGCCCATTTTCACTCCCAGGCTTCAGGGAGGCCTTCTAGGCCCAAAACAGGGGGCAGGAGTGGCGTGTTTTTGCTCCCGGGGGGGATGCAGGAGGCCAAGTGCTGCCTGTCATACCCCCTGGCCATACCCACCAAGCCACGCCCACAGAACCAGTAGTAAAAAGTTTTGAATCCCACCACTGGATAAAATATGCTAAGCCAAAGAGAATACACACTATTTTTTTCACTGCACCAATTGCAATGGCTCTCAGGGATTTGCTCTTGAAACCTAGCAGTATAACTGGCAGTGGATGCTCTGGGAACTTCAAAAAATCAAATTCAGGGTCAAATACATATAATGAATTATCAATTGCCCATTCCTGATTTTAGAGGGGATTGTTTTGGTCCCTTTGAGTTAGAGGTGATTCCTGGAGACTTCCTGGTTAAGTCCCTGCAGTTGTTTTGGCAAATTTCAGAAGTGGGTTTGCATCTACCTCCTAGGGCTGAGAGACAGTGAGTGGCACATGGTCACCCAGATAGCTTTGCAACTAAGGTAGAACTAAAACTCCCAGTCTCCCAGTTTCTAGTCTGATGCCTTAACTACTACACCAAACTGGCTCTATCTCTGATCTGGAGAACATTTATTTAACGATAAATACAGCTGATAGAATTTGATGGCATCCTTCTCATCTGTGCTGACAAGGTACTTCAAACCACAGAGGTTTCTGTAAATTTGACCCACTAAAGTGTTACATTGGATCAATGCTTCAGTTGTCATTCTTATGCATCTTCTCTGAAAGATCTCTTTTACAGTGAAATTGTGTGATTCCCTAGTAAAGATCTGCCGTAGCTCTAATTAATACATAGAACTTGGTTATATTTGCTGTTCTTGTCTCAAATCATTTACACGATTATGCAGACACTTATATATTGGTGAAATATGTCTTAAACTGTATGTTTGGGAAAGCTCTATTCAGTATAAGCATATATTATGGGAAAATAATATAGGTTAAGGGAAGTTCAAAGCAATATTTTCTGCATTGGGAAACATGGTGTAAAAATGTGTAGAAATGTGTATATTTTAGGAATAGCTGTGTGTGGGAAAAGACACAAATGGTTTTTACACTTCAAACATAATAATTTGCAAAAATATCTGCAAAAATATCAGATAGAATATTACAATAAAATGGAATGTTTACAATTTAGAATCATGCCCACATACTTAATCATAGCATGACCTAAAAATTATCTTAGTCTGGAAATATAAATCTATATTTGACAAGGGATGCACAAATGGACATGTTTCATCAATATTCAATTGCAAAGTAGATTACTCAATATACATTTTAATAGTTTTAATGTTTAAAAAAAGAATATTTGTTGGATATGAATATTTTAAATCCAGAGTTCTTTTTGATTTGGTTTAGTTTTTTACTGTAGAACTGCCAATATTTACCTATGTTTTTTTTTTAAAAAAAGATTTGATTTCAAAACATCTCAGGACATCAACTAAGAGATCTTGATAAACAATATAGCAACTGTTTCACAGCTGTAGAGAAAATGTTTATACTGCTTTATGATGTTTAAACCCATATCTTTGCAAAGAGAAAGTAGAAAACATAAATCCTTTGAGAAGTCTGAAGCAACAGAGATGTTGTTAGTATTCCTCAGATGAGTAAATAAAAAAGCAAGTCAGATAGCTAGGATAAATGGGGTCTTCAAACCATCATTTTCCTGCCAATAATTTGCAGCTTATTGGAACTACTAAACAATGAGTAAGTATTCTTCAGAATCAAAAAAAATTTCTTAAGACAAAACATGATCGTGTACGTATAAATGTCATCAGATAAACTAGCATGAGTTGGGGGAGAAAGGGAAGAAATTACAAATTATTTGCAATATCTTGAAACTTATTATTTTAAAAAAAAATTATTTGCCAGGCAAGCTCAAGTCATCTAGCTTTAACATCAATCTGATTCCAACTTAACATTAGATCCACTTGTCATTCCCTTTACATAAATCATTTTAAACTTTATCTCTCATGAATTGTGTCTGTATCCATTGACTTGGGGGGAAAATTGTTATTCTATCTCTTCTTTCACGAAGAAAGCAAGAGTGTTTTTCTTTGAAGTATGGCTGTTCACATGAAAAAGAACACGTAGCATTTCCAGAAGCTTCTGACAGCTTTTAAGCAACAGCTTCAATGGGAAAACTCTTGTACAAATGACATGACAAACCTGGAGCTTTCATGGTTTCACTATGCGCGGTTTAAACCGCACACACATCCGCATCCATTTGGAGGGGGGAGAAAAAACCCTTGAAGGAGAGTAGTACAAAGTTAGAGCTTACAAAGCTAAGCTTCAAGTATTGTAATCATGGGGTAAGGGGTTATAAAAACAATACCACTTAAAATAATGAATCAACAATGGATAACGCCATTTGTCTTCACTGATTATATGCCATCAAAACTGCTGTTGACTCTCAGCAACCTGGTCTTTCAGATATTCCAAGTGTACACCTATGGCCATTGTTAATTGAGTCTACCACCTTACTGCCGCTCATCCTCTTCTCTTTCTTTCCATCTTTCCCAGTATTAGAGCCTTCTTTGAAGAGCCAGGTCTTCCTAAAATGTGTCGAAAGCTGCCAAGCCTCATATATTGATGATGGCAAGGCTAAAGCCAAAAAAATGGCCCGGCCCATTGACTTTCTCCATGCTACTCTTTCTCCTTCTCTCTCCCTGCTTTTCCTTTCTTCCCTGTCAACTGCTAATGGACCGCTGTAAACAGAAGTCAAGATAAATAAAAAAAGAGAATGTTTTTCAATTAGGCTGAGAGGTGCATAATAATAATAATAATAATAATTTCATTTTTATACCGCCCTTCTCCCGAAGGACTCAGGGCGGTGAACAGGCAAGATAAAAATAATACAATACATTACAATAAAAACACTATTTAAAAAACTTATTCAATAAAGCCTAAATTTAAAATACAATACAAAATATAAAATAAACCCCAATAAAATCCATATTTAAAAACCCTATTAAGCCAGTCCTGCTCGAAAGAATAGATATGTTTTAAGCTCGCGGCGAAAGGTCCGGAGGTCAGGAAGTTGTCGAAGTCCTGGGGGAAGCTCATTCCAGAGGGTAGGTGCCCCCACAGAGAAGGCTCTCCCCCTGGGGGTCGCCAGCCTACACTGTTTGGCTGACGGCACCCTGAGGAGACCCTCTCTATGGGAGCATACCGGCCGGTGGGAGGCATGTGGTAAAATAATTTAGGTCAAGGGATGGAGGTTTCTATCCGCTGTGTTGCTGCATCAAAGAAGGCCATAGATCATTTGCCATTTCCGCAGCATAAAGAGTGGGTTAATTAGTCAGAATTTTCACTGCGTGTAGGTAAGATCAGAAGAAGTATAAAAATTGGTAAGTGGCCACTTTTCTGAAGGCCCAATTATTTCTCTGGGATATTATGCAGGTTGCGAGTAAGAAGCCAGCAAAAGTCTCAGCAGCAGGTTATCCCTGGAAAGACATCTTTGCGAGGCCAGACGATCTATAGTCACCATTAATTTGAAAACTGGGACTGCTTAAAAACTCTTGCCGGGATAGTTATTTTACTGGGATTTCTTAATTGTCTTCTATTGTGGAAAATACATCAAAGCAGAAGTTTTAAATTGATTAGGAGGGAGCTTGGGATGTGTACAACATTATCATTGAGCTGAACAAATGATTGCTTAATTGATAGGTTATTTTGCAATCAATTATTTGTATGTGACAGATTACTTAAGTGAAATCAATAAGCATGGAAGCAAAGCGATAGTAGATTTTATTTTATTGAGCTACCGTATTATGTATTGATTTGGGGGGGGGGGGTAGAATGTATTGAGATAAGTTTATGTGACAGGAAAGGACTGGAAGGACAGAAATTGACATGAGACTTATAGAATAGGACAATGACAGTGAGAGGCGGAGATACTAACTTTCTCCTTAATTTATATATGGGTTCATTTCCCAGTCTCATAACACTAGTTGTTACTACAATCTGAAAGTATTGAATGATTGTTTGGTTGGTTAATGGAAGCACCTGGTTCTCTCTAAATTTATTCAGGAACTGAAAGGGGAGGGAGGGAGGGAGGGAGGGAAAGAACAAAAGTAGGGCAGGGAATGGAAGGGAAGCTTTCAAAAGTCATTAAGCAAAGTACCATGGTTACTAAGTAAAACCTCACATGACAGTAACTTCTGATTTTAAGTCCACCTTCTCTATTAATTCTGGTTGTCATAAGCCCATTGTGAAACAAGTGGTGATCATGTCACTGTGGGATGTTACAATAGTCATGATTTGTTGCAGTTATTTTTTTTAACATTGTTGTCACTTTAAATGGTTGTTACACAAGGCGGTTGGTAAACAAGGACCAACCGTATATCTGAACTGCAGGTCTCCATGTGAGGAAGAAACCCTGGAATAGCTCTTGACCCAACAGAAATTACAGACTTGTGGTTTGGACTCTAAAAATGATCAGACCTTAATTCGTCATCTTCAGATGCAGTTGTTATTGAAGATATTCAGCTTCACAGTAAATTTCAAATGCACAGAAGCAAGCTTAACTTGTCATCAATGGTTTCAGTGCTGTCCAAAATTTTAAGCAAACCAACGTGTTTTCCCCTTGCCCTGTAAATAGAACAAGAATGGTACAGATATCTCTCCTAGTGAAATATTTCTATTTCTCATGTTGCATTTGAACATGAACAGTCTCATTATCTTAACAAAAAAAGCTTCCCTGTCAAATATTATGTATCACACTGAATTAATCAGAGTCATGTATCAAGTTTTGATGTGTAATGTTTTATTTGAACAGTACTGTTCTGTAATTAGTTTTGTTCATTGATCTCTTATAATCAGATGTCTGACAAGAACTCCGTACATATAACTTTTTCCTCCATGCACACATTTCTATCTTGCCAATCATTTTTTTTTCATAATTGTACTTTCCATAAATCTAGTAATACCTAACTCTCTTCTGATAAGTGGAGCCTGCAATTTTTTTAATGGGTACTTAATCATGTCATTATAAAACCAGTGATTTTTTCCTGTTTCAACATCCATGTATCTTAGATGATAATTATAATTTTTGATCACAACAATTTTGCTAAGCGATCACTAGCTATTTTGCTAATTTTAGGTGTGACGCTTCCAATGAAATTATATTTTTTCAGCATTCTTAAGTCAGGGGTGGGTTCCACTTACCTTTACCACCAGTTCACATCGTGCCCAAAATATCTGGGCACAAAATACCTGCAGGGGTCTATTAAGAAAAACTGAGCCTGCTTTCTGTCTTTAAGAGCATGTTTCTCCATTTCTCCTTTAAGGGAAATATTATTCTGCCTTTTTAATATTCCCCAAAATATTTCATTCTTCTGGGGGGGGTGGCTTCCTACAGGTGTGTTTGTCTGTAGGTGTATGTTACAAGGAGAGTGATCCTTGTTTATTATTTCAATGATCAGTGATCATTTCAATTCCCCTTTATTCAGCTGCAAATCATGTCTTGAATCTTAACACTGTAACGAAGGTAGGTAAGATGAATAGTATTTTTAACAAACAATAATAAATGTGATAGAAGGAGCTGAACTACAGCTACTCAGTTTGAATGAACATAAAATGAGCAAATTGCTACTGCAAATTTCTGCCACAAGACCCTTTAAAAGTATCTCACTTCTGTTTGCTTTCAGCCTCAAAAAGGATGCCTTTCATATTGTTCCATTTTCCCACAGAATAAAACCACCAAATATCATAGTGAAGCCAGAATGCATTGAGTGTTTAGAACAGTCACCTGTTATTATCTATTTTATATAGCTATATTAGATGTGTTTACTTGGAAGCTAAACAACATTTGCAAAGGCAAGATAAAAACAGGGAACCATTCAAGACATTGTCAAGAAGGCCTGAGATAAGAGAAATGCAATTAATTGCAACACAAGCTTATTGTGTTAGCAAGAGTTGGAAGCAAGAGTCGGGCACATGTGTGTGTGTGTGTGTGTGTGTGTGTGTGTGTGTGTGTGTGTTTCCAAAGATGCCTAGTGAATTATTCATTACTTTGGATCCAAAATGTGAAGCAACTGTTAGACTGACAACATTAAATGATGCATTAACTCCACACATTTAATCAGACATTCTCACAACAATGAAAATTTATAATATGTGACAATTTATCCTATCTTTGCAGATCTTGTTAACGTTGTCATCAGTTACAGATATCATTTGTAATTATAGTGGTACACAGGGAAGCTAATGCTCTTGTCAATATGTGTTTCATGTCTCAAGGCTGAAACAAGTGACCTTGTCAAAGGAGGACGTACAAATGGAATGTTTAGAAACAAATCTGCATTTCACACATTTATTTATTTTTCCCCATCAATTAAAAAAATACTATAGATTAACAAATTATGTTTTTTTTTAAAAAACCTAGCATTTAAACAATGAAACGTTTTAAGGCAAATGTGTGTTTGTGTGTAGGTGTGTATGTCAGGATCTTAAAAGAATATCAAGATGTAGTTTATACCCAAAAGGTCTGACAGGTAAGAGTAATCTTCATTGCATACACAAAGCTGTCAGTAGATACTAAATTAATTTTTCTACAGAAGCATGCACTTATTTATTTATTTTTTTGCAAAATACATGGCTGCCCTCTTGTGGATATCAGCAACAAATGCTTTGTTGCCAAATTTTTATTTTTCGCAGTGGCAGGCATGGTTCCTCTTTTACTCCATGTAGCCCTAATCAGATGTGAGCATCAGGAATCTTGAGGTTGCTAAATGGCAACAAAAAGGTAGATTTTTCTATACAATTCTGCCGCTCTAGTCATCATCCATATTTTTGTAATCCAGATCTGGAAACCAGATCTTCTGCCTAACACAAATGTGGAAGTCACTGTACATACAATAATACAAGTTATTGATTCAAAGTAATACAACGGCTGCATAGCTGGATAGGCATACTCTATCACTTCTCTCTTATTAATGAACATTTTATGCCTACAGAATAGTAGCTTTCAGTTATTCAATTACTGAAAAAAAAATTAAAGACCAAGAATGGAGCTGATATCTAGCTTCATTAACACCTGTGTACTTGTAACATTAACTTACTATATAACAGCAGGAGTAAAAATTATGAAGATAGATGTCAAGAGTAGCCAAATGATTAATGCTCACATACGTGCCATGAGGTCAGTTAGCCTGCTGTTGTACAGAACTACTAAGATATATGTGAGTTACTCTGCACATTTGCAAAGCACGCACAGTGTTAAATTAAGCCCTATGATATCCTTCCTCTTTGGAAGCATAGCATAGCAACTACTTAACAATATGAAGATACGGCTGAAAACAAGAGTTGGAATATACATAGTCTAGTAAAGTAGATCTACCAAAATCGGTGCACTGATATCAAGACTAAGTTAAAAGAAACCAAATAAAAGTACATTTCTGACTCAATAGCACATTTTTTTCTAACAGTAGCTTTCATTCAAATGTATAAATCTCTCCTTTCTTTTTTTCTTTTTCTTTTTTCTTGCTTGCCGGATCTATATGAAGATAAGCAGGGCAGCACAATTTTCGTCTTGTAGTGATTTTCTTTTCTAATTGTTGTACATAGAAGGAGTACCAGGGGTTCTATTATTCACACACACACACACAAACACACACACACACACACACACACACACACACACTTGTGACTGTAAAAATATAACATATATGTGGTATAATTCTACCGCCATATTTCCACTGTCTAAAGTACAGATTTAAACTGCACATGACCACTGGATGGGAGCAAAGATTAAGAGATTTCTACAACAGTTTGCTCTCATCCGAGATTACCTGGAATTTTGCAATCCTGGAATTAGAAGGGATTCAAAAAGATAAGGGTTTTTTTTTTAATCCAAGGACATACTCTGATGGACTTCAAATCGACCATCCCAAGAACAGAAGTATACCACCACAGTCTTTTGCGACATATTCTGGTGACTGGCACAATTTGCTAATCTAGGCTAAAACCTACGTTGGGTAATTTGTAATACAGCCACTGTGTTAGAATGATCTATAAATCCAATTATTAGATAAAGGCAGAATATGGTTTATTTATTAAATACAACATATTAAAGGTTCTATATTATACAAATGCTGTTTGAAACAGCCATTATATTTTGGTAGCTGGGATTGATAATTTCCTTTTATTTATTTTTATCTTGACTTTGTTATTTTGTTACTTGTTATAAGAGAGAGCGATGGCTCACTGAAACAGCTGAGTTTATCAGCTGGAAAGCTGACAGCATTTCAGACCCAAGTGCCACATGATGGGGTGAGCTCCGGTTATTTGCCCCAAGTTCTGCCCACCTAGCAGTTCGAAAGCATGCAACTGCAACTAGATAAATAGGTACCACTTTGGTGGGAAGGTAACAGTATTCTGTGCACCTCAACATATAGTCATGCTGAGGGGTGTGGCTGGCATTGCGACAAGACAGACGTGAACCCCTGGGGCTCCGGGCAAAGTGCCAAAAATCCCATCATAATGGGGGTCCATAATGGACCATAACTGTCCTGCAGGAATAGCGAAGAAAGAAGGAGCCGCCGGAGCGAACAGAGAAGTTGCAAATTCCCTGTAGCACCGGCCATTGTCCTTCAACCCAGCGATGAGGACCGCAGCCAACACAAAGTCGTGCAGGAAGTTGAAGCGGTGAAATTGGACAAGATATTGAAGCCGGGTGAGTGATCGTCAACTCACAGAGAGGCATTTTAATTGATTTTTGCAATAAGCTTTTTTTAAAAAAACCCTGGAATAGCGGCTAAATTGAAAAGGACTGTAAATGAAATTGTAAGAAAGAAATGGAAACAGTACCCAAAAACCTGACAAGAATTTGGTTTGGAATTGAAGTCTAGAGCCTTTAAACAAATAGAGAAAAATTGGACTTTTAATTAAAATTGGAAATTTGGATAGTCTTGGAAGTTTTTAATAATTGATTAAGGACTATAAACAGGAAAAAAAGAAAATAAAGGAGGATTTAAAACTGGACTTTAATGGACTACCTCCTATTTCCTCTATTCTCTAGAGATCTGGATTAAGTAGTATTAAATTGAAATTATCTATTTTAAACAGGACAAATTGGACAAAAAGGAAAAATAAATTGAAACAAAATACGGCGCAGCTCTAAGCAAAGGAAACAAAATGGATACTTTGTTAATTGTGAATTGTAACTGTGGACTAAAGAGTGACATCTAAAGGCGGAAGAGGAACTACAAGCATTTGGTTGAAAAGCTCCTATGACCGAGATAAGAAACTGTGAGAACTTTAAAGGAGGTTTTTACCAACAAGCTGTTTGACCTTCATATGAATAAGATCTACAACTTCAAAGAACAAAGCAGAGAATTACTGACAACAAGAGAAACATATAAACAACGTCTAAGCAAGGAACACAAGAAACCATTATAAGACTGGAGTAATAATAATGACCTAGAAAAAACAAGAGCTGCTCCTAGCAGTAATAGTGAATAAAGAATTTATGATGTTAAAATATAATTTAAAAGATTATGCAGAGGTTACTAGAGAGATATAAAAAAGGGGGGAGAGGAAAAGGAGAGTTAATAGAAATTTAGGATAATGTAAGAAAATATGGAATTTTAAGCGTATATAATAAAACTACAATAACTTGAGAATAAAACTTCTAAGACAATATGCAAGTATAAACATGAAACTTTATGAAATAAGAGAAATGTTTGCTCCTTTTCACTTTTGCTTTTCTATTAAGAATACATAATTTTAAAACTGTTATTGATTAAGAAATGATTGATAATGAAGTTACGGATATGAGCAGAACTTACTGAAATACAATAATATAGTTTTTTAAAGCAAGGAATTTTAAAGGGAAACAAGAAGGGAATTAATATAGATCAAGATTGAAATATTAAGGAGATGAGAATTAAATACATAAGAGACTTTTTTGAAATATTAAAGGTGAGAATTAAATGTGTAAGAGACTTCTTGAAATAATGAATGTTAGTTGATAGTAATTTGTTTTTTTCTTTTTTGTCATTGTTTTTCTTTTGATAAAATTAAGAATAATTATTTCTTTGTTTAGTGAAATGTAATGACTATGGATATTGATTATACAGAGTGAAAAGAAAGAAATTTGTGATTGGGAATATGGGCTTTTGATGTAGAAGGGAGAGATAAGAAAGGGGGTAAAAGCGGGGGAGACTAGATTTGATTTAAGAGTTAAATTCAGGATAAGGGTTAGAATGAATTTTATGTTAGAGATACGCAAACAATGAAATTTAAAGAGGGAAAGGGAAATCCATTGGATAAACTATACAATGAGGGTGGTGGAAAATTGAATTGGGTTTGTCTATGTACCTGATTGATATTTGGTTCAAAAACTATACTGTATGTGGTTTGTTTTAAAAAAAAAATTTTTTTAAATTCAACATATTGTCATGCTGGCCAGATGACCACAGAAAAATCTTTGGCCACGCTGACTTTCTCAGCTAACAAATGAAATGTACACCACCCCGTGAGTTGGACATGATTGGACAGGGAAATATTTACCTTTTGTTATTTTAAAAAATAACTCAATAACATACCTAACACTGCTTCCTCCTCCTATTTTCCCCACGACGACAACCCTGTGAGGTGGGTTGGACTGCGAGAGAATGAGTGGCCCAGTCATCCAGCTTGCTTTCATGCCTAAAGTGGGACTAGAACTCACAATCTGTCAGTTTCTAGCATGGTGCTTTAATCACTAGGGGGGAAAAAAACCTGCTTTTATTTAGTATATGTATGAATTCAATCATTATGTAAGTCCCATTCTGACTTTTAATTTATTCTACAAAGAATTAATTTGAAGGCAAATTTAGAACTTCATATCACTCTGTTTCCCTCCATAAGTTCTTCCATAGGAGATGTGAATAACCCAATCCATAACAACTTTTCTGAAAAGGAATTGAGTGCAGCTAGCAAACCTAAAATAGATGTAGTAATTTCTACCAAGCTAGCTCCACAATGTCTCATGACCAACAATATCCAAAGAGTTGAGTCATTATCACTACCTCTGTTTTTAGAAGAGCACCCATTACATAGCAACTGAATCACCACACAGCATTTCACTAATCTGCAAAATATTTTCTTTCCCTCAAAAGACATTGAAGAATTTTACAAAGAAAACCAAACAAATCACGTAAATATGAGATGGGCAGGTATATAAATCAAATAGATATATAAAATTAAATGGCAATTCGTATTTTACTAATAGTAAATATCATTAGACTTATGGTATTAGACTGGCATAGTTAATTCAATTTTAATTTTGTAATAAGCTCCTTTCCATTTGTTACTGCTCCAATATTCACATTTCTTTAGTCTAAACTATATGCCTAAATCATAACTTACAATATAATATTTATAAATAAATCAGTCCCATAAATAATTCCTTGGATTTGAGTAATTGCTCTACTTGAGAGAGAGAGTATTATTTATCAGCCATAAATCTTACACTCTTGTAAGGATCATCTGATGATTATGTACCATGAAATCAATGTTGACTCCTAGCTGCCATGTAAGTAGAACATCTCCAGGACAATCTGTACTCAGCTTGACTCTTCTGGTCTTTCAACACTATACCCACTGCTGCTATAATCAAGTCTATGAATCTTGCTATGGGCCATATTTCTTCTTCGTTTTCCTTCCACCTCTCCCAATATTATTCTTCAGAGATCTCTATATAATTTATTCAAAATCTGGTAATTTAAACCTGGTCATTTGTGCTTTGAGTGAAAACTCTGTGTTGATTCATTCTAGGTATGACCAATCTTGGCTGTCCACAATATTCTTAGCAGTCATTCATTCATTTTTCATTTATTTGATTTTTATACCGCCCTTCTCCCAAAGGACTCAGGGCGGTGTACAGGCAAATAAAAAACAGACAAGACAATATTCTATAAAATGCAAGATTAAAAAACTTATTATAATTTGCCTAAAAATTTAAAATATATAGAAATTAAAATCCCGTTTAAAATTAATAATAAAAACTATAAAATCCATAAAATTTAAGCCAGCCCCGCGCGAATAAAAAGATGTGTCTTCAGTTCGCGGCGAAAGGTCCGAAGGTCAGGTATTTGGCGTAAACCCGGGGGAAGTTCGTTCCAGAGTGTGGGGGCCCCCACAGAGAAGGGCCTTCCTGGGGCCGCCAGCCGACATTGTTTGGCGGACGGCACCCTGAGAAGTCCCTCTCTGTGAGAGCGTACGGGTCGGTGGGAGGCATATGGTAACAGTAGGCGGTCCCGTAAGTACCCAGGCCCTAAGCCATGGAGCGCTTTAAAGGTCATAACCAAAACCTTAAAGTGCACCCGAAAAGCCACAGGTAGCCAGTGCAGTCTGCGGAGGGGTGTTACATGGGAGGTACGCGACACTCCCTCTATCACCCGCGCAGCTGCATTCTGGACTAGCTGAAGCCTTCGAGTGCACCTCAAGGGGAGCCCCATGTAGAGAGCATTACAATAATCCAAGTGAGAGGTAACGAGTGCGTGAGTGACTGTGCACAAGGCATCCCGATCAAGGAAGGGGCGCAACTGCCAAACCAGGCGGACCTGGTGGAAGGCCCCCCTGGAGACGGCCGTCAAATGGTCTTCAAATGACAGCCACTCATCCAGGAGGACACCTAAGTTGCGCACCCTATCCTTTGGGGCCAATAACTCGCCTCCAACAGTCTTCTCCAACACCCGTAGTAGAAGCGTCAGTATTCATCCTATCCTGCACACTTAAAGCCAAGCTTTCATTACCAGAGTATCATAGGGGAAATCATTGTCTGCACAATTGAGATCAATGTTGGTATAGATATGTCATGGCATCTGAATATTTTGTCCAAGGCCTTAATTCTAAAAGTGTTAATCTGCAGTGTGTTTCTTGAGTGCTAGGTTTCTTTTTATCATTGATAGACAACTCTAAAAGATAAAACCTAGGCCACACTGGATATTTTTATCGTCAGTTCTAAGGCTGGTTATTGCACCTGTCATCATTAATTTGACCTCCTTTATATTTTATCTTACTCCTGTTTTTTTCATCATGCTCCTTGGTTTTTGTGCTGGTTGTGCACTTTCAGTATCAGAATACTTCATTAGATACCATCAAGATGGTATTCAGCCGGTTCAGACCAGTTCGGGTGAACCGGTAGCTCCAACAATATGTTGGCCCCGCCTACCGCCCCCGCTCAATCCTGTCCTTTATTTCCTGCTTTCTAGCTCATCTCAATCGCACGGCACAGCTGACTCCCCTCCCCCTTGTTGTTCTACTTACCGTTGCGGACTTGGAAGATAAGCATCTGAGCTTCTAAATGCTCCATTTTCAGTGCTATGCACAAGTGCCTTAGGTGCGTGCACAAAGTGCGCACTTACTGAACTGGTTGCTAAACTGGCAGCATCCCACCACTGGATACCACAGGACATTGATGTCTCCTCCAATTTTAAATTAAAATGATCTTATTCCAATTCAGCTTCCCCTCAATCTAGATTCCACATATAGATTGAATAAATTTAAGTTGCAGTGGCTTTGAATGAGTAGTATTTATGATCAATCATCAAAGTTCCAGCTATTCTCGCACCTCCATGGTCAGCTGATCATGATGTGGACACTTGGCAACCAGCTCACACTTATAATGGTTGTAGGATCACCATTTGTTTGTTGGCTTTCCAGAAGTAAAGTTAATGGGGAAGCCGTAAGTCATTCTGGTAAGTTGCTCACATTCTCTCCCACCTGGCAACAATTGCCGCAGATAGACCACAGTATGTGTCCCCAGTCACTTGGGATCTCCACCTCATAGCATCCATCCCCAATTATGCCAGATTGCACCACATATTGCTGGCTACTTGTGCAGCCTCTGCTGCTCAGCAGTAGCCATCTCTGGCCCTGCTGCATTAACGCCACACCAAATTTGCTGCATAAGTAATTAGAATCTTTATTAATTATTATTATTATTATTATTATTATTTATTTGATTTTTATACCGCCCTTCTCCCGAAGGACTCAGGGCGGTGTACAGGCAGAATAAAACGAACAATACAAAATACAATTAAAATGCAATTTAAAAAACTTATTTAAATTAGCCTGAAAATTTAAAAATTTACCATACACTAAAAACCCCATTTAAAATTAATAAAATTTGACATTTAAAATTCAGTTTAAGCCAGCCCCGCGCGGATAAAAAGATGTGTCTTCAGTTCGCGGCGGAAAGTCCGAAGGTCAGGTATTTGGCGTAAACCTGGGGGAAGCTCGTTCCAGAGTGTGGGAGCCCCCACAGAGAAGGCCCTTCCCCTGGGGGCCGCCAGCCGACATTGTTTGGCGGACGGCACCCTGAGAAGTCCCTCTCTGTGAGGCGTCTGGTCGGTGGGAGGCATGTGGTAACAGCAGGCGGTCCCGTAAGTACCCAGGCCCTAAGCCATGGAGCGCTTTAAAGGTCGTAACCAACACCTTAAAGTGCACTCGAAAGGCCACAGGTAGCCAGTGCAGTCTGCGCAGGAGCGGTGTTACATGGGAGCTACGCGTAGCTCCCTCTATCACCTGCGCAGCTGCATTCTGGACTAACTGAAGCCTCCGAGTGCACTTCAGGGGGAGCCCCATGTAGAGAGCATTACAATAATCCAAGTGAGAGGTAACGAGTGCGTGAGTGACTGTGCACAAGGCATCCCGATCAAGGAAGGGGCGCAACTGCCGAACCAGGCGGACCTGGTGGAAGGCCCTCCTGGAGACGGCCGTCAAATGATCTTCAAACGACAGCCGATCATCCAGGAGGACACCTAAGTTGCGCACCCTGTCCTTTGAGGCCAGTAACTCGCCTCCAACAGTCAACCGCGGCTGCAGTTGACTGAATCGGGGTGCCGGCATCCACAGCCACTCCGTCTTGGAGGGATTAAGCTTGAGCCTGTTTCTCCCCATCCAGACCCGTACGGCTTCCAAACACCGGGACAGCACTTCAACAACTTCATTGGGGTGGCCCGGGGTGGAAAAGTACAGCTGGGTGTCATCAGCGTACTGTTGGTATCTCACCCCGAAGCCACTGATGATCTCACCCAACGGCTTCATATAGATGTTGAACAGCAGGGGCGAGAGAATCGACCCCTGCGGGACCCCACAAGTGAGGCACCTCGCGGCCAACCTCTGCCCCCCTGTCAACACCGTCTGCGACCGGTCGGAGAGATAGGAGGAGAACCACCGATGCACGGTGCCTCCCACTCCCAATCCCCCCAACCGGCGCAGCAAGATACCATGGTCGATGGTATCAAAAGCCGCTGAGAGGTCTAATAGGACCAGGGCAGAGGAGTACCCCCTGTCCCTGGCCCGCCAGAGATCATCCACCAATGCGACCAAAGCTGTCTCCGTGCTGTATCCGGCTCGAAAGCCGGACTGGAACGGGTCTAGATAGACGGTTTCATCCAGGTATTGGGGTAGCTGTCGCGCCACAGCACTCTCTACAACCTTCGCAACAAAGCGAAGGTTGGAGACTGGACGATAGTTACCCAAAATAGCTGGGTCCAGGGAGGGCTTCTTGAGGAGGGGTCTCACCACCGCCTCTTTCAAGGCGGCAGGGAAAACCCCTTCCAGCAAAGAAGCGTTGATAATCCTCTGGAGCCAGCCTCGTGTCACCTCCTGAGTGGCCAGTACCAGCCAGGAAGGACACGGGTCCAGTAAACATGTCGTGGCGTGAAGCCTCCCCAACAACCTGTCCACGTCCTCGGGAGCCACAGGGTCAAACTCATCCCAAACCGGCTCAACAATTGTTTTTCTTTTTCTTGCCATATTTATGTAAGTACAGGTAGTCCTCAACTTACAACAGTTCATTTAGTGACCGCTCAAAGTTACAACGGCACCAAAAAATGTGACTTAGGAACTCATTTTTCAGTTACGACCTTTGCAGCATCTCCATGTTCATGTGATCAAAATTCAGATGCTTGACAATTGACAATCTCCATGGCATAGGGCCGGGCTACTTACGGGACCGTCTGCTGCCACCGATTGCCTCTCACCGACCCGTGCGCTCTCACAGAGAGGGACTCCTCAGGGTGCCGTCGGCCAGGCAGTGCCGACTGGCGACACCCAGGGGAAGGGCCTTTTCTGTGGGGGCTCCCACCCTCTGGAACGAGTTTCCCCCAGGACTTCGCCAACTTCCTGACCTTCGAACCTTCCACCACGAGCTTAAGACACATCTATTTATTTGCGCAGGACTGGACTAGGATTTTTTAAATTTTAAATTTGGTTTTAAATGGGGTTTTATTATTTATATTTCTATTTTAAATATTCGGCCTATTGAATAAGTTTTTTAAATCAATATTTTATTCTGTATATATTTATGTTCTTATCTGGCTGTAAACCGCCCTGAGTCCCTAGGGAGATAGGGCGGTATAAAAGTATGAACAAATAAATAATAAATAAATTGACTCATATTTATGACCCTTGCTGTGTCCCAAGGTCATGTGATCACCTTTTGTGAGCTTCTCACCATCAAAGTCAATGGGGAAGTCAGATTCACTTAACAACCAGGTTACTAATTTATCAATCGCAGTGATTAATTTAACAACTGAGGCAAGAGAAATCATTAAATGGGGCAAAACTCACTTAACAAATGTCTCACTTAAGAACAAAAATTCAATTGTGATCGTAACTCCAGCACTACCTGTATACCACAATTCCTTTAGCCTTGTGAAGTGGTAGTGAGCAGGGTGCTGACCTAACTTCATCTTTTAGCACTATGTTGTTATAAATAGGGAATAGATTTAGAATTGTAAGCCACCCAAAGTCACTTGATAGAATTGGGTGGCTGTAAAAATTGAATGAATGAATATTAAAATTAAATTTTATCCACAAGTAAAATAATACTTGAAGGTTAATACATGACCAATGGAATAAGGTTCTGAAATATCCAATCATGGAAAAACAATGGCCTCAAAATGTTAAGAAATATTAAATACATTTTTATGATTTAGGGGTGATTTTTTTAAAAAAAAATTGTTTCGTTTTAAAAGATTATCCGAAGAATATTTAAGGATGGGTAACAGATTTTCATGTTGCAAGAAATTTGGCAGCTCTTTGACTCACATAATTTGGCTGTGCTCTCTTCCAGCCCCACTCTGGTCTCAATTATCCTATATGTTAACACAGTTTTTGGGGGGAAATACTTAAGATGTAAATGTTATGTTGAACTATACTCAAAAATATGGAACCTTGACATTCTATTAAACCCTTTGTTTCTATCATACCTGAGAAACAACTAAGAGAATTATTTTATGAAGATGGACCTTCCGTCGTGAGCTTAAAACACATCTATTCCTTCAAGCGGGACTGGCATAATAGTGTGGAATTTTAATTTTGGGGTTTTGTTAATATTTTAAAATTTAAAATTTAAATTTTAATTATCAGCCTTTATAATTCTGCTATGTTTTAATTGTTGTTTTAATTGTATATATTTTGTGTTTTTATTTTTGGCTGTATACTGCCCTGAGTCCTTCGGGAGAAGGGCGGTATAAAAATTTAATAAATAAAAAATAAAATAAAAATAAAAAAAAATATTTTGAATTTTCAAGAATACATTCAAAATATTTTTTGTTGTTTGGTTGTTTAAAATATCTTCATAGTGTAGAAAGAATATTACCTTGCTATATAATTCACCGATATGTTGGGTGCACATTAACAGTGCATGTAGATTTTTAAGAGTTTCAGTTTATTACTATTGTATGCATATTTCTGTGTTTTGTTTGCATTATCACTACTGGATTGTTTTGATTTCTGTTTGTTAATAAGTAAAAAGGTAGGAGGAAAGAAAGCAGTCAGTTCAAACATTTGACAAGAACAGTCTCTTTAATCTAGGACTCCCTGTCTCTGAGTTATCTATATTAGGCATGCTGAGAACAATCAAGCAAGGGAAAACTGGAGCTAAGGAATAGAATAGAATAGAAGAGAAGAGAATAGAAGAGAAGAGAAGAGAAGAGAAGAGAAGAGAAGAGAAGAGAAGAGAAGAGAAGAGAAGAGAAGAGAAGAGAAGAGAAGAGTTGGAAGGGACCTTGGAGGTCTTTTAGTCCAACCCTTTGCTCAGGCACAAAACCCTGTATCATTTCAGATAAATGGTTATCCAATCTCTTCTTAAAAACTTCCAGTGTTGGAGCATTCACAACTTCTGGAGGCACGTTGTTCCACTGATTAATTGTTCTAATTGTCAGAAAATTTATCCTTCATTCTAGAGTGCTTCTCCTCGATTGGTTTCTATCCATTGCTTCTTGTCCTGCCTTCTAGAAATCTAGAATCTAGAAAAAGTCAGAAAGGGGCCTTCTCTGGAAGGTTCTCATGATACTCTTTCCAAACTGGCTTCTTCTCCCAAAGCGATTCTGACCATCAAGTTTTTAGGAGCCAAATAGGCCATCCTAGCCTATTGCAGACTTTCACCAGAAGTACTCTTCATTCCTGAAGACCAGGTAATAAAGTGTGAATATTTAATATTGGAGGATGTGATAGAGAGGTTACCCAAGTCTAGACAAAACTTCAATGAAATTATTTAGGGTATTGAAGGAGTTTAGCGTTCTCATTTCACTGGGTTTCTTGGAAGGGCCCCATTCTTCCCATTTTGGGGCTATCTCAGAGGTTTCCAGAAAGTAAGTGGGATCTTGGGATTCTCCAGTGGTTGTCCTCTAAGAGGGGAGAAAGAACAAGGGAAAGTGAGAAAGAAGAGGTAATTGCCTACATAGTTTCTAATTCCGTTCATGGCATGATGTTTCAAGATATACGTTGCCCAGAGTCACTTGTTGAGATGGGTGATTATAGAAATCAAGCTAACAAAATAATATATACTCACTCAGCATATGGTCCTTACTAGATTATCCCTGAGGAAACCAAGCTCTTAATGTTAACAACTGGAAATACACAAATAATTGGGAGGCGTCACACTCAGTAATGGGATACCAAAACAAATTTAAAAGTAGAAATTCATAGTGGACAGGGGGATGCAAAGGAGAAAATGATAAGGATGTAGGATACAATCATGCATATGCTGCAACTTACATGTTTGTATCGGACATACTGATGTAATTGCAACATTTACGTGATTATGTCATTCTTCATGGGTCATTTAGATGGGTCACTGCAGTTTGCTGCAATTACAGTTGGGTGAGACCAGGATAATTCAAATTGATTCGGAAACGTGAAACTGAATAACCAATAGCCAAACTGAATTGATTTTCCACAACAATCTGAGAGACTATAATCATCATGAACCACAAGCATGGGCTTTCCTCACTGCTGCTCCCTTTTGGGATATTAATCCTCCCGAGATCAAACCAACCTTGTTGGGGTTTAGGAAATCCATTAAGATCAGAAAGCTTTCAACAACTGATGTGACTGGATATCCTCCTGCAGTAAAAACACAGTGATGGCTTATGTGAGTATTGAGCTATAGTTCCTTGGTGAAGTAGGGTGAAAGAAAATTACTGCTGTTCATTTTATTTATGGCTCTAACCTTTTTAGAAAATTAGGAATGTAAGTTGCTCAAGACTAAATGTTCTATAAGCCAAAATAAAAGTATTTCTTTAAATATATCTTCTGAGCTGAATCAACTACTCAAATTCAATTTTGCTTGGTTTGCTGGGCCTTAATTAATCCAGCTGCAGAGAATGATTTGAATAGAAAAAAGGACATGGATAAGAAAAGGACCAAAGCAGAATTAATCTCCCACAGCTGCTTTGATATATATTATGTATATATAAATTAGATATCACTTGAGTTAGCAAAAACAAATGCATGTAATACAACATGGGGACACTGAGTGGCAATAGATAGCCATTTTTGCTACTTTTACCTATCACTGTTTCTTAAACCAATTTAAAGATGGGAGAAAAGAAAAGTTAGCTTTCTGAGTATGTGCTGCAAGGTTTTCGATTCCTCGAGGGCTATTCACTGAGCCTTTTCAAAAGTGCAAGTACTTCAGGCCCTACAAAGTGGTAGAAATGATAGGACAGCTCGCTAACATTAAGGCTCTGCAGTATTTTATTGATCAGCAATAACCATCAGTGAATGAATGAATCCTTAGAAATACTTATTTATCATACTTTACTTCTGTGCACTCCAGAAAAGCATGTCATATCATTGTGTTTTGAATGCTTAGAAACTGGTACACTTTGATGGCTGTTTGCAGCATCCCAGGGTCACAATCTTAATTTTCAGCTTTTTTTTAAACTTTACTTCCAGTTGCCAATGGGCAAAAAAACAGCCATTGAGGAAAACAGATTTGCTGTTTTCATGGCATCTGTTTAATAACTATGGCATTCGCTTAACAAATGCTAAAAGGATTATAAAATCATCATGGTCATATGGTAATCCGCTTAATGGCCACCATAATGTACCACCATAATTCCAGGCTCAATTATTGTCATAAACCAAGGACTACCTGTATAATGGAGTTGATGCTATAGCAATGGAAGAATTGTGTGTAACTCATTGCAGAGTTTAGCTGACTTTTTGGGATTTGGGCTTTACTGCATAATTTTGTGTAATGGACCAGAGACGCTTTCAAAATGACTAAATCTCATGGTATCTGAATGGTCTCCTTCAGAAATCACTTCCAATGAAGCTAAATTGGTAAAATCTTAAGTGATATTTGGTAATTTTGCAAGATTACATCCTTTTCTATGACTTTACTTTATGAATTAGGATAGGACCTTCCTAAATAAACAGGTGTGACATTAGCCATGGTTAATACAAGGATAGGAGACCATCTGAGAATTCCTAGAGATGCTGGTTAGAATGTGAAGCCAAAACAATTCTGGAAAAATGCAATGGCAAATTACTTCCATTACTGAGAAAACTGCATAAATGCAAGAATCAAGAGTCAAGCTGAGTTCAAGCACCTTGTTAAATTTTGAGTTGCAAGTTCTGAAATTCTCTCACCTGTGCACCTGCTGAACAAAGTTCTCACTTTAATGCAGACAATAACAAGATAAGATTATTCACTTTGCATCTTCAAAATGATTTTCCAACTATTTGAGAAAAATATTTGTTATCAATCAGAAATTAGTAGAGTGGTCTTTGAAAGAAAAGAATTCTTAGCACTTGCTCCATTGCTTTATCGCTGCACCAGAAAGAGCTTGGCATTCACATACTTGTTTCCACTCCCTTTCTCGTTCAGACTTGCTTATACTTTACTTGAGCCTTTCCTCCCACCCCTCGCCAATTATTACCTGCCATTTTCTCCTTTTCACAACAGAGGCTCATTTCTAAACAGCCGTAACGCTAACTACCAAAGTCGCCTATTGATCGCTTCTCACCCTCCCAGGGTTTAAACAAATCCCTGCTTATAACAAAACCTGAGCTCTTCACGTCAGAATGTGTGGGAAATTAAGACGGTCTCATTTATTTCGCCTGGCTCGAAAGTCGGCGAGGCAGCCGCCTCCGTACAACCGAAAGAGTTGGTTTTTGGGTTTTTTTTAAAGGAAAGTTAAGTTAGGAAAGTCGCTCATTGACGATGCGGGATGCGCGCGCAGCCTCTGCATGGCATCTCGGCTGGCGGCGCACAGGCACCCTTCTAGTTTGCGCACCACCTGCCGCGCGCGCCCCGCCCCCTTTCACCCCCTCCCCCCCAAGCTCCTTTCCTGCGAGCAAAATGATCCGCTGCTGCTGCTGCTGCTCCAAGCTCAGAAGCCGACTGAGCTGCGGAAGAGCGCCGCCCACCGGTCGGCGGCGCAACACAAGGCGCGGCCAACGCCCAAAGAAGCGCCAAAGGGAAGGCTGCGCCCGGCGGGTTTCTCCCTTTCCTTGCTCTTCCCACCCTTCGCTTTCCTCTGAAAGCCTGAGGGGACGGATTATGCTTTCTACCACCGACGTGCTGGAGGAAGATCTGGGTGGGGGACCAAGCGTGTCGTGTCATTCCCCTCCCCTCCCCTCTTTCAGATCTCATTATCTTCTTTGTCTCTATAGATCGACATCACCAATGGGACCCTTCCGTTTATGGCTATGGAGATTCTCAATCATCCAGGTCGTGGTTATCCCAAAGGTGCTTTTTTTTTCAAGAGGCAATTGGACTTTCTAGTTTTTCTTTTGAAGACCTTTCGCTTCTCATCCAAGAAGCTTCTTTGGCTCTGACTGGATAGTGGGGAATGGAAGGATTTATGTTCCTTGCGGACAGCTGGTCATTTGCACTGTTTTTAAGAGAGCCACTTGGAAGGTTTTCCTGTGTCTGTCTGTGTGTGTGTGTGTGTGTGTGTGTGTGTGTGTGTCTCTCTCTCTCTCTCTCTCTCTCTCTCTCTCACTTGAGTAGTGCTTGCATCTCAAACTGAAGTTCAAATGGTTCCTGTAGTCTGCAATTTTTCTGGAAATCCGTCCATACTCTTCCGCACCATTCGAAGGAGGTTCATCCCAAAGTGCATAGCTAAATGTCAATGGAGATTCTCAGTCATCCAAGTCACGGTTGTACCAAAGGTGCTCTTTCCATTCCCCGTCATTCAGTCAGAACTGAAGAAGCTCCTTGGATGAGAAGCGAAACGTCTTCAAAGAAAAACAGGACAGTCCAGTTGCCTCTTGAAAAAGCACCTTTGGGACTTTGGTTTATGGGTCTTGGTGTTGTTTTAACCACGTGCTAATGAGAAAGGGACTCTTCCTCAATTTATATTCACCAACCCACTTCAATTGCTCCTTCCCCACCTCACTACTTTGGCTTCCACTTTAATCTGTAAGGATAGTATCATATGTTTTTAAAACAAGTATGTGGATTTTTAAGGGGCCAGATAAGAGAAAAATTGATGAATATAGGTAGTCCTCAACTTACGACCACTATTGAGGCCAACGTTTCCGCGTCTATGAAACATTTGTTAAGTGAGTTTTGTCTCATTTTACAACCTTTCTTGACACATTTGTTAAGTGAGTCACTTATTTATTTATCTATCTATCTATCTATCTATCTATCTATCTATCTATCTATCTATCTATCTATTATTTTGATTTATATACCGCCCTTCTCCCGAAGGACTCAGGGCGGTTTACAGCAAGGTAAAAAACATGAATACAAAAATTAAAAAACTGATTCAATTTAGCTGGAAATAATTAAAACTCTAATAAAACTGTAATAAAAGTCCCCATTAAAACTGTTACGCCAGCCCTGTGCGATGGAACAAAAATGTCTTGAGCTCGTGTCGAAAGGTCTGCAGATCAGGGAGTCGACGTATCCCTGGAGGCAGCTCGTTCCAGAGGGCAGGAGCCCCCACAGAGAAGGCCCTTCCCCTGGGGGTTGCCAGTCGACATTGTCTGACTGATGGCACCCTGAGGAGACCCTCCCTATGGGAGTGCACTGGTCGATGGGTGGCAATCGGTGGCAGCAGGCGGTCCCGTAAATAACCCGGTCTTCAGTAGAACTTCAGTAGTTAAATTAGTAAAGCTATTAAGTGAATCTGGCTTCCCTACTGACTATCAGAAGGTCGCAAAAGGTGATCCCTTGACCCCAGAACATGGTCATGAGTCAGTTGACAAGCGTCAGAATTTTGATCATATGACCACTGCAATGGTCATATGTGAAAAATATCATGAAAAAAGTCACTTTTTTCAATGCCGTTGTAACTGAAAGAACTGTTGTAAGTCAAGGACTATCTGTATCTTTCCTTTCTTAGCACAGTTTACCTAGAATGTAAAGGGAAGGTATGGTGTGCTGGAGAATCTTCCATTGGTAATAATAGGTTGCCTACTGATATAAGAAACCTCCCAGAGATCTCGTAGCCAAGGTCTAATACTTTGTCCCATTATGACAACCAATCTTTGTGCCAGACAATCATCTGGCAAATCTGCTTGGAAAACTTTCACACACATTACATATTGTACTGAACTGTCTAACAGACAAATTGATTCATGAGCAAATCCACCTGGCGTTCCTACTTCAAGCACAAATGACCAGACTCAAATTATCACATTTTGGAAACGTTCTGTGTCCAGTTATTTTGAGAAGTCCATAGGAAAGAATAGAATAGAATAGAATAGAATAGAATAGAATAGAATAGAATAGAATAGAATAGAATAGAATAGAATAGAATTTTTTATTGGCCAAGTGTGATTGGACACACAAGGAATTTGTCTTGGTGCATAAGCTCTCAGTGTACATAAAAGAAAAGATACGTTCATCAAGGTACAACATTTACAACACAATTGATGATCAATATATCAATATAAATCATAAGGATTGCCAGCAACAAGTTATAGTCATACAGTCATAAGTGGAAAGAGATTGGTGATGGGAACTATGAAACGATTAATAGTAGTGCAGATTCAGTAAATAGTCTGACAGTGTTGAGGGAATTATTTGTTTAGCAGAGTGATGGCCTTCGGGAAAAAACTGTTCTTGTGTCTAGTTGTTCTGGTGTGCAGTGCTCTATAGCGTCGTTTTGAGGGTAGGAGTTGAAACAGTTTATGTCCAGGATGAGGGATCTGCAAATATTTTCACGGCCCTCTTCTTGATTCGTGCAGTATACAGGTCCTCAATGGAAGGCAAGTTGGTAGCAATTATTTTTCTGCAGTTCTAATTATCCTCTGAAGTCTGTGTTTTTCTTGTTGGGTTGCAGAACCGAACCAGACAGTTATAGAGGTGCAAATGACAGACTCAATAATTCCTCTGTAGAATTGGATCAGCAGCTCCTTGGGCAGTTTGAGCTTACTGAGTTGGCGCAGAAAGAACATTCTTTGTTGTCCTTTTTTAATGATGTTTTTGATGTTAGCTGTCCATTTGAGATCTTGCGATATGATAGAACCCAGAAATTTGAAGGTTTCTACTGTTGATACTGTGTTGTCAAGTATTGTGAGAGGTGGAAGTATGGAAGGGTTTTTCCTAAAGTCTACCACCATTTCTACGGTTTTGAGTGTGTTCAGTTCCAGATTGTTTTGGTTGCACCACAAGGCTAGTCGTTCGACCTCTCGTCTATATGCGGATTCGTCATTGTCTCGAATGAGACCAATCACTGTTGTGTCATCTGCGAACTTCAGTAGCTTAACTGATGGATCATTGGAGATGCAGTCATTGGTATACAGAGAGAAGAGAAGTGGGGAGAGCACATAGCCTTGGGGGGGCCCTGCTAATTGTACAGGTATTTGATGTGATCTTGCTTAGCTTCACCTGCTAAGGTGGAAGTAGAAGGGAAAAGACCAGCAGCAGCAAAGGGTATGGATTTGATTGCAGCAGCAGTGAATGCACCTGAAGAGCCAGATTGAGGATCTCCAGATCATTTTAGAGGAGGGCTATTTATATGGTCTTTAAGAGGGACACTGACTTAATGGCACATAATAAAAAAAATCCATTTGTCTAAGCTTTTAGGTACTGTGCCCCTATCATAACTGCTTCTCTTTAAAGCTCCTTTTATCCCCAAAGTGAAAACATTTATGGAAAATACTGTTCTGCTCAGCGAAAAAGGCAGTTTGTGTATGCTCAGAGACAGTGCTTGATGTGCAGTGCTGAATTATACCTCCCAGCAACTCCAGTCCAGTCAATGATGAAAAATGCTGCAACCTTGCAACCTGTAACCTGTTGCTGGCAATCCTTATGATTTATATTGATATATTGACCATCATTTGTGTTGTAAATGTTGTACCTTGATGAAGGTATCTTTTCTTTTATGTACACTGAGAGCATATGCACCAAGACAAATTCCTTCTGTGTCCAATCACACTTGGCCAATAAAAAATTCTATTCTATTCTATTCTAACCTACAATGTAGACATACTGAAAAGGCTGAAGATTTTCAAGAGTCAGCCATATATTACAAGGAATGCATGCAGATAGCACTAATAAGAGACTATGCTACATACTATACTCCCTTCAAATACTTAAATTTTACCCAACAGAATGCCTGGAGATTGTGATACCTATATATGCAGTTTGAGAAGCGTTACAAAGAAATATTGACAAATGTTGAGGATAGAAACCATATTAAGTCCATTTGGTTCTGCCCACGTTGCACTTCTTTTGTTCTGATCAGGAATATCAGAATAAAAATATTCTGAATTTTTGTAGCATGGCCTGGGTATTACAAAAATCTATTTCACCATGCAATTGTTTTATAGCACTTTCCATGCCATCTCTCTGCAATGGCATGCCAGCTTTGGACAACATAATTGCTCCACCCTAGTTTGAGTAAGAAAAGCAGTCCTGATTAACTACCTTGCAGAACACATTTGTTTTCTTATTGATGAGGCTTGTGTTTTTAGAGTATATTTATCTCAGTATTTTGTAAGCTATCCAGAGCGTGTTAGACTTGGGTGGCCTATACATTTTTAATATAAACTATTACAAGATTATTGAATTTCCAGGCCCCAGAAGTTATAAATTATGGAGATTTTGGAAATTAGTTCTATGGTACTTTCCACCAATAGCCAGCCTTAACACTTTCAGTAAACAGACTCTCTAGAAAGAGTGCAGAGAAGAGCAATGAAGATGATTAGAGGACTGGAGACTAAAGCATATGACGAAGAGTGCAAGAGCTGGGTATGTCTAGTCTAACAAAGAGAAGGATAGAGGTGATATCATAGCACCGGTGGCAACTCCTGAGGGGCTGTCACAGAGGAGGTGGACTTAGTCTCCAAAGTACCTGAGGGCAAAGAAGTTACAGATGGAAGTTTATGAAAGAGAGATCCAGCCTAGAATTGAGGAATTTCCTGACAGTGAGAGCAATCGGTAGAATGGCTTGCCCCCAGAAGTTATGAGTGCTCCATCACTGGAGGTTTTTAAGAAGAGATTGGACAGCCATTTGTCTAGAATAGTATAGGGTCTCCTATTTGAGCAAGGGATTGGGTAGAAGACCTCCAATGTCCCTTCCAAATCATGTTATTCTGTACAGGTAGTCCTTGACTTACAACAGTTCACTTAATAACCGAAGTTACAACAGCACTGAAAAAAGTTACTTATGACCATTTTTCACACTTATGATTGCTGCAGCATTCCCATGATCACATGATTTACATTTGGATACTTGACACATTTGATGTCACTTGATTCACATTTATGACCGTTGCAGTGTCCTTGGATCACATGATCACCTGCAAGCTTCAGACAAGCAAAATGGGGAAACCAGATTCACTTAACATCCGTGTTACTAATTTAACAACTGCAGTGATTCACTTAACAAATATAGCAAGAAAAGTTGTAAAATGAAACAAGACGCACACCACATTTCTCACTTAACAACATAAATTTTGGGCTCAATTATGGTCTTAAGTTGAGGACTACCTGAATTCCAATCCATAACTGAACAACTATTGTTAGGAAAGTTTTCCTGATATCTAACCATAATTTAGGGGTTTAGTCTTCTCCAACCTGATCCTTTGTACCTCCAAAGTTTCTGGGCACCATCTCCAATATACATGAAAGGAACCAAGTTAAGAAGATACACTTTTCTGGAACTATGGTACAGCTTCTGGGAAGTCCAGATGTGAACTCTTGTTTTAAAACAGTGGCTTAAAACAAACTTAATTTATGCTGTTCTAACCAAATAATCAGAATGAACCACATGATCTGCATTAAGCCAACGAGAAAAACTGAAAGGGCTGATTTAGGATTCCCGGTGTTGGGAAGCTGTGCAATTGGATCACAACGATGCTGCACATCATACTTTAAATGAACATATTAGAGGAGCGCAGGTTTTGGAATTAAGTCCCTGAGGGCCGCGTGTACAAAACGCTTCTTTCAGCCTCGAAGCGATTGTGAGGGCCAGGGTGTGTCGCCTCGCTAATCGGGTTCCAATCGTATAACTCTCCTTCGGGTTTACTCAGCGTTCCCGCGGCTACTTCCATTGTCAACAGGTCTGGGGCCTTTTGCCATAGCCGCATCCCGGCTCTTTCTCAAGAGATCGCCAACTCCTTTTCCAGTTTTCACAATTCAGGTCCTCCTCCTGGATTACTCCAAGCAACAGACTCCCTCCGTCTCTCTCTCTCTCTCTCTCGCTGCCTCCTGTTGCCGGTGATGCCCGCCGCCGGCCCCTCCCTTTCCGAAGTCTCTCCTGCATACTTGCGCGCATCTCGTGTCTCGGGCGCGCATTAGTATCCGCCCCGCAGAGCGGAGTCTGGAACGGGCGGGCGCAGCAAGCGCTCCACGCCGGCTTTCTCCTCGGCTCTGAGCAAGAGCAACGCCCTTCGCCAGCCGCCCTTCCCTCCGGCACTCGCATCGCCTGCCCTAGGGTTGCTTTGGTCCCCAGAGCCCGGGCGGGGCCCGCTCTCGATTCACGTGGGCGAGAGGAAAGGGCGCCTTCTCGCTCCTGCCACCGCCAGTGAGACCAGCGCTGTTGTTTGCCAAGCCTTGGAGAGCCCGGGGCTCTGGGTCTATCACCCACCCACCCATCCCCGCCCGCCCGCCCCACTCCCCAGTTGCAGCAGGTACTTGCTGGCAGGCTCACTTTTTCCAAGCTAGGGTTGCTCACTGCGCTGAGAAAAGTACCTAAGAGGGAGGAAAGAAAGGGGAGAAAGTAAGGTGGACCAAAAAGGAGAGAGAGAGAAAGAAAGAAAAGAAAGAAAGAAAGAAAAAGAAAAAGAAAGAAAGACAAGCGGCGGGGAGGAGGCTTCCTTTGTAGCCGTGCTGAAAACTCCACCTTCGGGGCATGGGAACAAGTAAGTGCCTTTCCCCCCCTCCCCACTTTCCTTTCCCTTCCCTTCCCCTTCCCTTGCTCTTGTCTTTTTGGCTGGGGACAAAGAAAGCTGCCCCCGGGGCGATGCTCGAGGAAGAGGAAGAAGTCACCCGAGCGCCTGTCATCGGCTCCAGCATGTTCCCGCGGAACGTCCCCGCCACGCGTGTCCCGGATTTTCTGTCTGCTTTAAAAAAAAAAAAATCAGAAAACCGTGGGGCTCTTTTTCCACCAGACACCGCTCGGATTCGTTTGAGGAGCTCGAAGTAAAAGCCACTCGGCTCCGCTCCCCCCCTCCCCACTTTTCTGAAGACATCCTTGTTTTCTCTATAGGAGGGCCAGAGAGAGGGGGGGGAGGGAGGGAGGGAGGGGGTTGTAGGTGGAGCTACCTCCTTCTCTCACCCTTCCTGGGTTGGTTGCTAAGTGAGGATGACCATGTTTATTTATTTTATTTATTTATTTATTTTGTCATAACAATATATGTAGGTATCATACAAAAAGATTATATAATATATAAACACATATATGGGTAAATATAAGGAGGTATAAGCATATATGTATATAGGAAGAAGAAAAGAAAAACAATAGGACAGGAACGGTAGGCACGTTTTGTGCGCTTATGCACGCCCCTTATGGTCCTCTTAGGAAAGGGGTGAGGTCAATCGTAGACAGTTTTTGGTTGAAGATTTTAGGATTATGGGAAGAGACCACAGAGTCAGGTAAAGTATTCCAAGCACTGATGATTCTGTTACAGAAGTCATATTTTCTGCAATCTAGATTAAAGCGGTTGACATTAAGTTTAAATCTATTGGTTACTCTAGTATTATTGCAATTGAAGCTGAAGTAGTCTTTGACAGGAAGGACGTTACAATAGATGATTCTGTGAGTTAAACTTAGGTCTTGTTGTAGGCGACGGAGTTCCATGTTGTTTGACAGACCTCTGGATCTGTCAAATGGAGGGATCTACATCTGTCAGATGGAGAGATTCCCTACCCCACCCCACCCCTTTCACCTTTCCTTTTAAAAGTTCCTGTCTTCTACTTAACACCGGTGCAATTATACACTGAGATGTTTACACTAGTTCAATCATGTACCTCCAGCAACATTTTGTTCCCCTTTACTGTTCCCCCACCTCTTTTCATCAACAACCAACTTGAACAAGAGACCTGTGGAGAGACCGGAAAGTTTTCCCCGCTGTAGTGATTTCTTCTTTCTTGTCTTTATTTCTGAAAATGGTTGAGATTTTGGATCTGTCCTCTAAACAATGGATAAACTATTGGCCAGGATAAGGAAGCTACTTCAGGCAACAAATGCTGGGAGGGGATGTTCAGCCGGTTTTAATGGCGCCTTTCATTTTCTTGGATGGTGGACCAGGATGTGGCAGACAGACAGACAGAAAGTCTCCAAGAAGCTTCTTGTGTTGATAAGGAAAATAAGGGTATCTGCCCGTTCTGAAGGCTTCTGTCCATAAGACTGGAGACAGGCACCATCTTGTCTTTTTTGGCAGCAGAGTCTCCTGGAGTGACCTTCTCAGTGGACCAATATGGCTGGACTGCATTGTGTTGGATAGATAAAAGTCTCATTTCACATGGCACATTGTATGTTCTTTTGTGTTTTAAGTAACTTTAATCCTGAATTTGTATGACGAAGTGGAGGTTCTGAAGGTAAGATTTTTGAATGCAGCAACCTATACAGATTGTAGAACTGATGCCTACCTAAATAAGCTCCTATCTAGATACCCTCTAGGTGCTTGGAGAAAGCAAGGCTACTGTTATTTAGGAAGAATATCTATCTAGTGATTAGAATTCAGGGTTTCCTGGAATTCTTTTTATTCTCGACTAGAATTTTGAGATCTGCAAGACAGAACCTTCTGCAGAATACATTTTTAATTTTGTTTTGAGCAGCATTTTAAGACAGCAGAAGCCCTTCCACATGGAGATCGTTTGGTAATTATCTCATATGTCATTTCCGCAACATAATTTAGAACCAGAAATATGACTCATGACACAAAATGGCCAGGATCAGTAGGAATGTATCTTTGGGAAGTAGAAAGAAAAATATAGCTTTAGCTGTGTTGTTCTGTTTGGGGGCTTTTCAGAGGTACCTGCTTAATAATTAGACTGCTTCAATAGTTAGGCTTAGGTTAGAATCTAGTTGGAAAATCTGGATAAAGAAAGTTCCAACTTTTTTTACATTAAAATTTATTAAAAACATTGCTTATTTGCTTGTGTCCATGTAAACTTTATACTGTTGTTCAGTTGCTAAGTCGTGCCTGACTCTTTGCGATCCCATGGACACTAGCCTCCCCCACCCCATCCTCCATTGTCTCCTGGAGTCTGCCCAAACCCATGTCCATTGTGTCAATAACACTATCTAACTATCTCATCTTCTTTTGCCTTTAATCTTTCCCAACATCAGGGTCTTTTCCAGTGAGCCCTCTCTTCTCATTTGGTGGCCAGAGTATTTGAGCTTTAGCTTCAGTCAGGGTTGATTTCCTTTAGGATTGACTGATTTGATCTCCTTGCAGTGTAAAGCTCATAGGTTGTATAAATTTTATTTTCTGAAACTTTATGTTCCAATGGCAGCCAGGCTGTACAACTCTGTTCATGCTGATAGGTCCTGTTGAGTTCAGACTGGAGATTAGAGCAACCCACTGGTACAAATCTTAAGCAGTATGAGTTCAGGATTGCTCATAACGTTTTCCCCCAATATAATTGTAACACAAATCGATACAAAACGTGATTTTGTCTATTTTATTTTATGTATTTTAGTTTCAGAACTTTTTAATGCTAGTAGTAAATAATAGTGATTTTTACAATACATATTTGAGGGTAGCATTGGCCAGCAACTCTATTTGCTTGCATTGCTTTTTGGGATACTACAAACAAGGAGTCTCCTATTGTTTTCCTTTTTAGGGTCCTAAGTGGGAAGGACTGTTACTTTGAGTTTCGAGAATAAGTGAAGCTCTACCCATTCCGATTTGTAATAAATTGACACTCAGAATGAAGTCATTCCCCAATTTCTCCTGGCACAAACTTGGAAGTTCTTCAGTTCTCTGATCCAACCTAACCCAAAAACGTTCTCCATCAAGCCCACAAACTTTTAGGGAGATTCTTCCAGCTTCTCTTTAGCCAGAGCCTAAACAGGAAATGTTCTAATCAGCACTTGCTTAGGAACAAGAACTTTGCCCCATTCCTGCAAAACTTTAAAATAGACTCCTCTGGCCATCATTGTGACTTTTAGCAAAAAGAAAATCCCCTGCTGGTTTCAGTGAAGCATTGATTGATTGATTGATTGATTGATTGGGTTTATAGACCACCCCAGACTTTTATGACTCTGGGAAGTTTATATAATACAACAGTAAAAAATTGGTTTTAAAAATTAATGGGAAAATCCAGGGCAAAACAACAACAACAACAATCCTCCTCTACAAGACAAAACATTGCCCTAGGGTCCATCACCCACTTTGATCCAGGGTCTGAGGACAGAGTCAGGTTTCAGGGACTTATTTAAACAGGGCTGGGGTGAGGACTATACTTAACTTGCTGGTGATGCTGTTCCAGAGTGCAGGTGCCATGACAGAGAAGGACCATTTTCTTAATTCCACCAGAATAATTTTTTTAATGGATGGAATCTAGACCTAATTGTTTTGGGTGGACAAAACTATAGCCTTTCAACATCATTGGTAATCATGGCTTCAACTGTGTTAAACTAGAATTCAATTAAAAGAGGGGCTTTTAAGTAGAGTCACTACTCAGGAGACAACTCATTCTGCCTGTCTCAGTGCGGAATTTGCTATTTTTTTAAAAAAATCACTGTCTCCGTGCTTCTTACCTGATCTAAATAGACATGTTGAAAGTTTAATGATGTCAAAGTTGTTGTTGTTAGTATTCTTCTGCTGAGCATTAACAGCAGTTCTTCATTGCTAAATCTTTAGCACAGAGTTATAGGTTTAAGAGATGAATAAAATACTTGGTACCACCTTTGAGTCTTTCTTGAGTTATCTGTGTTGTATTAATGCAAGAATACTAAATGCATATTATCCAGAAGAAGATACGCTTCTGCAACTCAGAGAGAAGATATAGTATGGAACTTCTAAAATAAATCCTCTTCAGGAAGAGAAGAACTGAATCATTATAGTCATGAGAGTTTAAAATCCTGTTTTTAACATATAGCTGCACTAATGTTTTATTGTCCATGATACATTCCAGGTCATAGCATTCCAGAAAAATATAATGAACCATGCATCAGTTGAAGACTTTGTGTCTGCCTAATATCATTATCATTTTTTAACTGTTGTGAGAGGGAAAAAATAACATTTTTTTAGAAGATACTAAGTTTTCTGGACTTTTGTTCCTTTATTGCCCACCAGTGAGTTTCACAGACTAATCAGTTACCTGCATTTATTTCAGCTGTCCCATTCTTCCCTTCCCCCCACCTCTTTAGAAATAGATTAAGGTATTGATCAATGGTTGACCATTTAAGTTTGCAAATTTGTGTACCCACATTATAATCACGAGAATGCTACTGCACCAATCAATTGTGTCGGCAGTAGCAAAATATTTCACATGGATTTTAACGGTAATGCTGGGCAACCAAGGAACAAGGACCATTTTCTGTAACAGCCCTTGCAGTTATAGAAACTTTCAGCAATCACAACAACAGATCTAAATCCAAAGTCAACCAAAACATCTCACCCTATACCATCACAATAAAGAAGCATTTCACCAACAGCAGGTGGTTCCTCCCTTAGAACAAGGATAAATTCAGACTATTTCTCTCCAATATGTTACAGATTTGTCATATTAATAATTAACAAGGAGATAGACTGTATGCACAATACAAGCAATGGCTTTCAATTACTGTGAACATAAAAATGCTACTTTTGCTTTTCTCTTAATCATGAATAAATAAATTCAGAGGGGCACTTTGCAAAGCATGTTGGCATGAACAAGCATATCATTTCATTTCCTAGAAGGCTTAGGGTAATCTGCTTTGAAGGCTTTCCTAAGTTGTCTGCCTGCATTGAGAACACTCCTACTTGGACTGTCAGCAAAGCAGCTGTGCACACATATGCTTGTGAAACAACTTAGGAAAGCTGTCATGTAGCTGAACCTTCTAGAAACCATGGCTGCCTCAGTATTTGGGGTAAATGATGGGAGGAAATGATGCTTCATAGCAGTGAACTATGTCCTTTGCATAGTGCTCCTTTTAATGCTTGCACAAACTTACTCAAAAATACTTGGTTTATATAGCACAGCCTATTATTCTAAAATTGAGTAATAAATTAGAGCATCCCTTATACTAAACAAAAGTATGTAAACAAAATTGTAAAGGAAGCTTTGCTTCAGCTATTCCTATAACTATATGATATATAGGATGGTAGCAGAAGCAGTTTAATAGAAGAATATGCTACGATAGAATGCCTGCAAATCCATTTTTCTCTTAGGTCAGCATTTCCAAAAGTTGGTTCATTTTACATACCCTGGGATTCCAGAATTTCCAGCCAGTTTAGGCACTAATTTGAGGAGAATTGCTCCATGTTTGATGCCATTCAGAAATATAGGCTTTGAGAGTGACTTGATCTCTTGCCAATGCAGGCAGAGAGTTTGGAAGTGCATGTTGTTTTCTCAGAGATTATCTTGCATAGGCAACCTGATTCCTTCCAGATGTAATCCAAAACACTTGTGGATCCTAGTTCAGATTGCATTCAAATAATAATAATACATATAGGATTGTGAAATTAGTAAGTGCTTATTTGCATAAATATGAAAATAATGATTAACTTTATTATATAATTTACATTATTATAGTAAGCAAGTACTTACTTGCATAATATTTCCATCAGTATTGTCTTTTATTATCTATTCTTGATAATATATTATTATGGATGGTCATATAGTCAGCCAGGCTGTTCTATTTCTATTTTGCAGATCTTTATATCTCTGCTTTTGTGATATACTCCAGTTCTTTCTCTTCTGCTGTCTCCAAGTATTGCAATATCCACTATCCAGACTTTTTATCAACAATTGTTAAATCTGGGGACTTGCGTGGCAGGTGTCTGTTAGAATTCTAAAGACCCAGAGCCCTTTAGCTTCTTTATTTTTTTAGCTGCTTCATTTTCTGTTCTTTGTCTATTTTATTATTAATGGCTGTATAGTCAGCCATTAGACTGGATTTGGTATTTTTATCCATTGGTCAAATCCTTCCTGAGGACCTGGGATAGGCAGATGTTGGATGGTGTTAAAGGTATCGTCATAAGATATAAGATGTTCCAAGAAAAGCCGATGACACCAACCTGGCAGGAAGAGCCAACACTCCAAAAGATAGGTTCAAGATACAGAAAGTATTGGCAGACTTGAACACTGGGCCCTATCTAATAAGATGAAATTCAGTGGTGAGAAAATGAAGATTCTCCATTTAGGCAAGAAAAAACAAATGCACAGGTATAGAATAGGAGGTACCTGGCACAATAGTAGTAACTGTGAAAAGGATGTTGGAGTCTTAGTGGACAATCACTTAAATATAAACCAACAATATGCTGCAGTTGCAAAAAAAAAAAGGCAGCTTAGTCCTAAACTGCATTAACAGAGGGATAGAATCAAGATCACATAAAATGCTAGTACCACTTTATGACTTGGTAAGACTATACTTTTGTAATCCAGTTTTTATTACCATGATATAAAAAAAGATGTTGACATTCTGGAAAGAGTGCATAGAAGAGCATCAAAGATGATTAGGAGTCTAGAGGTTAAAATAAAGAACAGTTGCAGGAACTGTCTAGTTTTATGAAAAAAAAAAAAATTGCAGTGTTCCAATCTCTTAAGGGGCTGCCACAAAGAAGAGGGAGTTAGTTTATACTCCTAAACACCTGAAGGCAGATCAAGAAGCAAATGGATGGAATTAATCAAGGAGAGAACCAACCTAGAACTAAGGAGAAATTTCCTGACAGAACAACGAAACAACTTGCCTTCAAAAGTTGTGGTGTTCTTTTAAGGAGGCTTTTAAGAAGAGATTGGACAATCATTTGTCTGAATGGTATATGGTCTTCGGCTCAAGCAGGAGGTTGGATTAGAAAAGTCCCTTCCAACGCTGCTATTCTAAGCTACTTTTTGCAATTGGTGCAATGGTGATTTTGTCAATAATGTTCAAGTAGTGCTCCAGGTGTTTTGGGATTGTGCCTAAGGCACCTGTTACTATTGGTACTATCTTTGCTTCCTTTTGCCACAATCGTTCTACTTCTATTTGTAGGTTTTTGTATTTTGTTATCATCTCCAGTTCTTCTCTTCTATCTCCAGGTACTGCCATGTCCGGTATCCAGACTTTTTTGTCTTTTTTATTGACAGTTGTTAAGGCCACGGCCGTGATGGTGAACCTATGGCACGCGTTCCACAGATGGCATGGAGAGCGCTCTCTGCGGGCACGCAAGCCGTTGCCCCAGCTCAGTTCAACTGCGCATGCACATGCGCCTCCTGCCATCCAGCTGGTTTTCGGGTCTCTGCCGTGCATGCGCAGGGGTCGGGTTGCATGCGGAAGATGTACACACATGCGTGGGGTCACAAATGAGGGGCTCATGCATGCATGCGTGGGGGCGAGAAGCACACGGTCACGCGCACATGTGCAGGGAGCAAGGCGCACAGGGGTGGCATGTGTGCATGCTTTCGGCACACAACGACAAAAACGCCACTCGGCTAGGGTGTTTCATGACAGGTGCTTGTCTGTTTGAATTCTAAAGTCCCAGAGCACTTTAGCTTCCTCATTTTTTATTATTGAGTCTATTTTGTGATCCTACCTGTTATTATTATCTTTCATTATTTATACTGGAAAGACTTCATGGCTCGGACTTTAATTTGTTAACTTTTACAGAAAAAATGCTGTTATTGTGCCTTCACATCATAAATTATTCAAATATTAATACAAATATGTGCTTGCAAACACATGAAAGCTATAGGATAGAAACAGCTCTGTATTGATATTTGGTAATGGACAGTTTTATTTCTATCTTTTAAATTTGTATGCCTTCAGCAGAGGCCTTTTTCCAGAAGCAGTGCCACCTTTGAAGAGAATATGTACTAGAATAATTGCTAAGCTGTGTGGAAAAAAATTACATTTTCTAATGTCTATAAACCATAAGAGAATTCTTATGGAAATAATTTGAATACATTTTAAACTACTGTAGAGAGAATTTGATTTTCATAGTCATCTGATTTGCATTAAGGAAAAATTTAGAGCTGGAGCACTTTTTTTGTGTAATTGAGATTCCATCTCCTATTTTTTTCCCCCCTTGTTCTAAAACTCCACTTATCTCTGACAAGAGGGAGCTTCTTTAAAAGAGCTTTTCCTTGTACAATATTAATATAGGTTATAGGTAGTCTTGAATTGAGCCCAGAAAATGGTATCCCACAATATACACCACATAATATAACTGAAGCCACAAAATGTTAATTTAGTAGTACAGAAGTACATTAGAGCCCAACTAGGATGAATAAAAAAAAAACAAATAAATGTTATTGGGTCCATAGAACTTGAGAACAAATTCTAGGGCCACACTAACTTGTAAACATACTTCTCTTGTTGTTGCTAATGTCTGGAAGACAGCACTGAATTAACATGCCTTTCTAGATTAGTTGATCCTATATAGTGTGCAGCTCTTTCCAGAAAAAGTAAAATTGTAATCCCAGCAGCATGTTGTTATCTTTCCTCCTCCTCCTCAGCTTTCAGCTATTTCATTTTGGAAGAGAGTATGGGTTCTTTTCCTTTTTCCTGTTGAGGAAGAAAGAATCAAGAATCGAGCTGAACTATGTAGCTAAATAACGCTGCTTATGTGGTTGCTTGGTTTGTAGAGGGATATGAAAAAATGGAGGACAAAAATGACTGATATAAACAATCTGAAATCCCATAAAAGGGCAAAAGGGGAGAGAATTATGAATCACAATCCATATGACTATGCTCTACTGAAATCAGAGCAGATACAGATACACTATAACTGAAGTAAAGAATGTGTGTGTGTGTTTATTAAGGTTTCTAATTATAGCAATAAAATCTAATAAAAGAAAAGGAATAGAAAAAAGAGTGAAAAAGAGAAAAAAGTAGAAAAAAGAAAAATAAGAATATGTAAAAAAGAAAGAAATATATTGAAAAGTGACTTACAACTTTCATCACAACCTTCTTTACTCACTCTTAGTTTACAATTAATGCTCTCTTCTTCCCATCTCTTCTCAATAGACAGATCCATAAAGCATAATCCTTTTAGTAAGCAGAAAGTCCATTGGGTTACTAAAAATAATAACATACCTCCTTTTAACCTTGATCATATAAACCAACTTTATATTCCTTTTTTTTTTTACTTCTAACAGTTTCAGTCTTTAGTCCATTCAAATAATGTTGTAGAATTTGATTTCATTTCTTCTTTACCCCTTCTCACAAGATTTTTCAAACCTTTAACAAGCTTATTTTGTAAAACAAATATAAAAAACATGATCCAGGCCACTCTCTTGGTTGGTTGGTTGGTTGGTTTATCTTTTGGTTTTTAAAACATCAGCTTAATTTTTTTGTGTGTCCAGTGAGACATCCTTTAGCTGTCATTCTCATAGCCTGTCATTTGTAGACCCTCATTTGTAGGCCATCTCTAGCTTGTCAAATAAAACCTGTTCCTCATCTGCCATTTCTTTCATAACACCTTTTGGTGACAGTTTTTCCATAGAAACAAAGATTGCTATTGACAGTGTTGGTAGTAACTTCTGATTCCATTTTTCAAAGCTCCTTCAGTATTTTCAATGTAATAATATTTTGAGTCATTTTATAAGTTCCAGTTAGTTAATTAATAGATATTAATTGTGTATTTTTCTTTTACTAAAATCTTTAATTCCCTCTAGTGTCCATTCTTTAAAAAAATCATATTTATTGTGTTTTACAGCTATCCAAACAAATCTATTTCCCACATTAAGGATTCTTTATAATTAATTTCAAAATCTTATTCCAAATTTAGCTGGACCTTTAGTCTAATTATAATTTTATAAGTTCAAAGTTGTTACTTTGTAACTGATGCCATATCTTCAGGATACTGGACCAGACCAAACAATAAATAAATAAAAAGTTTTTTTTTTTAAAAATCTACCAGTCCCCATACTAATGATCTGATTCATTTTCAACCTCTTTATTCCCATCTTTTCATTGTCTTTTTTGTCTCCGTCTTTTTTGTCTCCGTAACAGAATTAAAATATGTATGTCTGCTTTTGAATACCATGCATTAATCACATTCTGAGATAAAATTACAGTATTTGGTTGGGCTTTTTTTGCAAGCAATGTATAATGTAAAATCAGACTTTTTCAAAACAAAAATATTTACTAGTTTACAAATGCGTTGGTATCCAGTATGATATGAAAAGTATAGTCCATGATATTTATAAATGGTCTTTAAAAAGAGAGGCCCAATGCTCTTGTCAGGTTAAAGATCTACCAATACATTGAAATGGACCACCTGTGACATTTCCCTTACTGGGGATTTGCATATGGAATGTGCTGTTCTACATTTGCTGTATAACAGAGTTTATAGATCTTCAATTTGGTAATGCAGAGTCATTCCATTTTCTACATCTATTAAGCGCCCTAGAGATAAAGTAGAATTTTATGGGATACCATTAGCTGGTGGCCTTAATAAAAAATTATAGCATTTGGGCATAAATTTCAGAATATATGAGAAAGCAGGACTCCCTCAAGTCAAGCTTAAACTACATAGTGACCATGTAGTTACATGTAGCCCTTGACTTATGACTACAATTAACCCCAGAATTATGATGGTAGGTCATGGCAGGCATTAAGTGAGGTGCCCATGTATTTGCCTCACTTAATGACCTCAGACCCTTCTCTTCCCATTGTGGGTTTTTAAGCGACTGTGTAGTCATTAAGCAGAGCAGATCTAGGCGGGTGGCCCCAGAGACCTAATGAAGGGGGATGAGGGGAACGTAGGCAGATGGGAGTAGTTGCAATGTCCCTGCAATCGGTCATAAGGCAGACTGGATTGCCAAGTGCCCAAGCTTTTTTCATGTGACCACCAGGGCACTGAAATGGCTATAACTTCAGGTGCACATCCCTTTGTTGAGCATGGTTGTAATTTTGATCAGTCTCTGAACAAATGGTCATAAGTTGAGGGCTACTTATATATCCAAGTAGTTTTCTTGGCAGTAATATAGGAGTCATTTGCTACTGCCTTCTGGGGTATTCCCACGCTTTCCAATTTAACCTACAGCTGTGAGTTTTCTAGAGAGTGAATCCAAGTCTGACTCAAGATCAGCTAGGTTCAGCTAATTGGATATGATGTTTATTACAGGCCTATAATTAGTTGCTAGCCAAGTTATTTTAGTAAATGTGTTAATAATTTATTTTCTTAAGAGGAGAGATGATACCCATTCCCGCCTCCACCCTCATTGCGTCGGCAGATAACCGCCCGGCCGCCCTGTTTCGGGTGACCCGCTCTCTCCTACATCAGGAGGTGCGGGATGATCCTTTGCAGGGACGAGCCGAGGAGTTTAGTGGTTATCTATACGATAAAATCGCTCAGCTGAGGGACGGTCTGGACCGAATTTGGGATGATCCAAGCGAGGGAGAGGAGGCACGTCTTGTTGAGCCCATTTGGGATGAGTTTGACCCTGTGGCTCCCGAGGACGTGGACAGGTTGTTGGGGAGGCTTCACGGCACGACATGTTTACTGGACCCGTGCCCTTCCTGGCTGGTACTGGCCACCCAGGCGGTGACACGAGGCTGGCTCCAGAGGATTATCAACGCTTCTTTGTTGGAAGGGGTTTTCCCTGCCGCCTTGAAAGAGGCGGTGGTGAGACCCCTCCTTAAGAAGCCCTCCCTGGACCCAGCTATTTTGGGTAATTATCGTCCAGTCTCCAACCTTCGCTTTGTTGCGAAGGTTGTAGAGAGTGCCGTGGCGCGACAGCTACCCCAATACCTGGATGAAGATGTCTATCTAGACCCGTTCCAGTCCGGCTTCCGACCCGGATACAGCACGGAGACAGCTTTGGTCACATTGGTGGATGATCTCTGGAGGGCCAAGGACAGGGGTTATTCCTCTGCCCTGGTCCTATTAGATCTCTCAGCGGCGTTCGATACCATCGACCATGGTATCCTGCTGCACCGGTTGGGGGGATTGGGAGTGGGAGGCACCGTATATCGGTGGTTCTCCTCCTATCTCTCCGACCGGTCGCAGACGGTGTTGACAGGGGGGCAGAGGTTGACCGCGAGGGGCCTCACTTGTGGGGTCCCACAAGGGTCGATTCTCTCGCCCCTGCTGTTCAACATCTACATGAAGCCGTTGGGTGAGATCATCAGTGGTTTCGGGGTGAGATACCAGCAGTATGCTGACGACCCCCAGCTGTACTTTTCCATCCCGGGCCACCCCAATGAAGTTGTTGAAGTGCTGTCCCGGTGTTTGGAAGCCGTACGGGTCTGGATGGGGAGAAACAGGCTCAAGCTTAATCCCTCCAAGACGGAGTGGCTGTGGATGCCGGCACCCCGATTCAGTCAGCTGCAGCCGCGGCTGACTGTTGGAGGCGAGTTACTGGCCCCAAAGGATAGGGTGCGCAACTTAGGTGTCGGCTGTCGTTTGAAGACCATTTGACGGCCGTCTCCAGGAGGGCCTTCCACCAGGTTCGCCTGGTTCGGCAGTTGCGCCCCTTCCTTGATCGGGATGCCTTATGCACAGTCACTCATGCGCTCGTTACCTCTCGCTTGGATTACTGTAATGCTCTCTACATGGGGCTCCCCTTGAAGTGCACTCGGAGGCTTCAGTTAGTCCAGAATGCAGCTGCGCGGATGATAGAGGGAGCTACACGTAGCTCCCATGTAACACCGCTCCTGCGCAGACTGCACTGGCTGCCTGTGGCCTTCCGAGTGCACTTTAAGGTGTTGGTTACGACCTTTAAAGCGCTCCATGGCTTAGGACCTGGGTACTTACGGGACCGCCTGCTGTTACCACACGCCTCCCACCGACCCGTACGCTCCCATAGAAAGGGACTTCTCAGGGTGCTGTCCGCCAAACAATGTCGGCTGGCGGCCCCCAGGGGAAAGGCCTTCTCTGTGGGGGCTCCCACACTCTGGAACGAGCTTCCCCCGGGTTTACGCCAAATACCTGACCTTCGGACATTCCGTCGCGAACTGAAGACACATCTTTTTATCTGCGCGGGGCTGGCTTAAATTGGAATTTAATTTTTAAACGGGGTTTTTAGTATGGTAAATTTTAATATGGTTAAATTTATTAATTTTTAAACGGGGTTTTTTAGTATGGCAAATTTTAATCTTCAAGCTAATTTAAATAAGTTTTTTAAATTGTATTTTAATCTGTATATTGTATTGTTGGTTTTATCTTGCCTGTACACCGCCCTGAGTCCTTCGGGAGAAGGGCGGTATAAAAATCAAATAAATAAATAAAAATAAATAAATAAATTCTACAAACAGGAGCTTAAAATTTCCTTTAACTATAGGGTAAGTCACTGACTAATCCAGTCCAACCTCTACCTGGTTAATCTGCCATCCCATTTGTTTGAGCAGGTGGGGCAGCTTGCAGGTTCTGCTGGCAAAGGAGCAGGAGGAGAGCCTTTTCTGCTATAGTCCCCACCCTCGAAAGATCTCCCCCACCCCATGCCACCAAGGGCCCAACCTCACTGGCTCCCTGGAAAGGTCTTAAAACTTGGTTCTACCATCAGGCCTGGGGATCTGATGGAAGCATGGAACTCATTTAAATGGCTGCATTTAAGTTTGGAATCTACTCTTCCTTGTCTTTTTGTTAGTTTACTATTTAATTGCTATCACTATTTTTAATGGTTTTAATTATATCGATTGTTTGGCTTTCTTGAGGTTGGTTTTTAATGGTGTGCATCACCCAGAATCACAAGCATGAGATGGACAGCTATGTAAATGTAATGATTAAATTAAATAAACAACCATAACAGATATCATCTCAACAAATGATGAGATACAGGGGTGAAATTCAAAATCTTTCCCTAGTGGTTCTGTGGGCATGGCTTGGTGGGCGTGGCAGGGGAAGGATATTGCAAAATCTCCATTCCCACCCCACTCTGGGGCCAGCCAGAGGTTGCATTTGCAGGTTCTCTTAACTACTTAAAATTTCCGCTACCGGTTCTCCAAAACCTGTTAGAACCAGCTGGATTTCACCCCTGGTGAGATATTTGAAAAGCAGAATCATTTGGCTGACCTGGTTAGACTGTAAGATTAATATACTTCATATGTTTTCTTTGCCTGTAATGTCAGATAAAACATTAGAACTGGCTTTTAAGAATTGAGAATTTGAACTAAACATGTTGCTAATTATTTGTGTGTTAGATTTCAACTTTCAATTGGCATGCTATAGAATGGGGATGGAAAAATATGATTAAAGAAACTGCTTCCAGCAGACCATCTTATTATGGGGACTATTTCAAATTGACAACAATAATAATTTAGATGTATAATTTATTTGTTTCTTCATCTGATATTGGATCAGATATAGTTCTGGTTTTTTTAAAGTTTGTTGCTCTTAAATGTTTTAAGATATTCTAAAATTATTAAGTTGGAATGCTAATTTCATTATTTCCCAAAATTTATTTTATTCTAAATAAGCAATTCTTCATAGCAAAAAGACACATTGCAATATTTGTTTTTGTAGCCTATCCTAAACCATGGTGGTTAATTTTACTAAACAGCTACTGTAATTATTTGCAACATTCCTGTTCTTAAATGTGCAAATAAATTGTATGGAATGTTTTTACAATGGCTCTTCTTTAATTCTAAAGTGCCTAACTATATAGGCAGGAATGATTTCTGGATACAATTCTGACCATCCGTTGCTATTAGCCGTACAGATTATGGTTTGTGAGAGAGAATGTGCAAGAAGTTCTCTAGCCCTGTGTTAGGAGATGCCGTGAAAGGCTTTTTTTAAAAAGAGGAGTATCCATAATGATTAAAGCTAAGGAAGATAATAAATAAACAGATAATTGTAGGCTAACATTTTCATTTTGTGCTCTTGTGTATTTATCAAGTATACAGTATTATACTTTTTAGTGCTTGGCTTTTCATGCATATTTTCTCAATTATTCCTACTGTCTTATGTTGGCACTGAAATAGTTGAAATGTTTGCAAGAAGAGGTTTCTTGCTGCACTTTCCATAAACAGGCATAATTCAATTATTTAATTTGCTTGTGCATTGGACACAGAGATATTCAATTTGGACGTGATGTAACCATAGCTTGCAGCATTGGAACTGCTTAGTCATAAGCAGCTATTATTTGCAAATAATTGTTTTAATCATTTGCTTTCTTAATTCCCATTGCTAGTGACTATCTTCATCTACATAAGAAATACAGAGCAAAACAGGTCACCCCCTCTTTGCCCACTTGTTTTTCAGTCTCCAAAATCACACTGCTCAAATTTGGCAGCAACAAAATGGCTTCAATTCTCATCCGGTTTTGGCAGGAAATGTAAGAAAACAAATGCTACACCTTGGGTAGACTTAATCCACGTATTAAAAACAACAACCAAAACAAAAATAGTAAAGCAGAACAAGTTACAGTTTTCATCCCTTTGATGGGATGAGAATCCCGAAGCTGTAGACTTTGACAACCAGAGTAATATTTTTAAGCAGCTTCTTTTTGGTCAAAGATTAGCCATTCAATCTACCTGCCACGTTAAAAAGATTAAATTAAATTCTGAAATAGTATTTTGCAGATTGTTTAATCTAAGGGGTTAATTAGTGAATTGGTGTTTCTGCATTATTAAAAGGAGTTCTGTTGTCATAAGATAGGAGATAGCATTGCGGTCTTTGATGTGTCTGAGTTCTTATGGACATTGATTTGTAATTTTAAGGTTTTCTTTGATCAGGATAGATCCTCAGGATAGAACCCTAGAAATGGTATCTAAAACATTTCCCACAGGTTCTGTTCTATATTCTTTTTTAGGATATAGACTTGTGAGACTTACCTTGGTTTGTTACAAAGATAAAGGGCAATTGCTTTACACATTACATAAAAATATATTTTGAAAAGTAAGTGAGCACAGCTGGAATATTGTCCTTTTCGATAATAATACACAATTTGTTTATACCTCTATGTGCACCTTTTTTGGCGTCTGTGTATTCCTAACATATTGGCCCACACAAGGAAGATAACCTGGTATGTTTTACATGTGCTAAAGTACAACTCTTATAATCTCATTGTTGACTTTTGACTGGAAGAAAAAGTGATCCCTGCATTAAAAAAAAAAGAAAGAAAGAAAGAAATCTTTTTTAATGGAGAAAAGAATTTAGGTTCTCTTATCAATTTTATTACTAGAGGTTGTCTCATAATTTCTTCATGATAAAAGGATAGAAGTGGAGTACAAAATGTATTCACACTTTTGAAAATCGGTGTTGGGGAAGATTTTTGAGAATACCTTGGGAGCCAAACAAGATGGATCACTGAACAATCAACCCAGATGAGTTTCTCTTGAGGCGCAAATGACCATGTTCAAATGATCATATTTATGACACATTATGTACAGACTTAGCTCTCTGGAGAAGACTCAAATGCTGGGAAACGGTAGAAGGAAAAATGAAGAGGATGATCAGCAACAGGCTAGATGCAGTCAATTAGGTGGCAAAAGGTCCACTGTCGTAAGACCTGAATAGGGACAGCTGCTCATAGAGGAAATTTATCTATGTGGTCTCCAAGAGTCAATACTGACTTAATGGGCACATCATCAATCAATCACAATTGCTTCCATTGTATGGTAATTAATTCCAATTATGGGCGATAGCAAATTGGCAATGTAAGCGAATTAATCTATTTTGGAATTGTAGATGTGAATTAGGAATATATACTTGGTCACTACTCTGTGTGTGTGTCCGTGCATGCAGGTCAGGTGCTATTAAGCAGGTTTTGACAGTTCTGGAGAACCAGTAGTGGAAATTTTGAGTAGTTCGGAGAATCGGAAAATACCACCTCTGGCTGGCCCCAGAGTGGGGTGGGAATGGAGATTTTGCAGCACCCTTCCCCTGCCACGCCCACAAGCCGCGCCCACAGAACTGGTAATTTAAAAAATTGAATTCCACCACTGGCATGTGCATGTGCACATACAATATCCCCATATAATGCTTCTTGAGAAAATATGTCTCCACTGAGAGAAGCAAAATGCCAGCCATTGTCATTTTTATCTACAAAAATGCATGGGTCCTACAAGTTTTCTTAAAAGATGAAAGTAGGAGGTGGCTAAATTGCTTAGTATATAAATATTCCTACTTGCCCAGGTAAAAAAATGAGTGGGGTGTTAGAGAGCATTCCAGAAGGTTAGGGAAAGCATTAATCTTTATTACTTTGCTGTCAGATACATGGGTATTGTGTGACTGTCTCAGCCCTCATGGCAACCACTGTGTGAACAAACTCTTCCTATTATTTATTAGCAACCACTTGACTTTACAAGAATGATTATACATGTACTCAAAATTCCAAATTTGTTCAAAGCATTTGTTTATTATCTCTGCCTCAAATGAGGTCCATTCCTATGAACTGGAATATATAGAAATTTCTCTTTTTTTCTCCTATGTTATACTAGGGATTAAAAGTGAATTTCGTACAGAAATGTCTGTGCCTCCTACACACAAAAGAGAATGACACCTGTAAACAGATTCAGAATTCTAGAATAAAGATAGAAAAGGTAAAATAGACTTCTATTACCTCTGATTAAATTCAGCTCTCCCAAATAGTTGGTCTTTCTGTTGTATGTGGAAGTAGATAAATGAGGAAATATACCTCATCAACTTTGCGGATGAAACCAAGCTTGGAGGAAATTGCTTACACTTTAGAAGATAGAGTCAAGATTCAGAAGGACCTTAACTGACTTGAGCATTGGGCCCTATCCAACAAGATGCAGTTCAATGGTGAGAAAAGTAAGATCCTGCCCTTAGGCAGGAAAACCCAAGTGCACAAGTACAGGATACGCAGTATATGGCTCAACAGTACTGTCTGTAAGAGACATCTATGTGTCCTAGTAGACCACTGTTTATGTATGAGCCTTTAGTGTGCTTCATCTACGAAAAAGCCAACACCGTAATAAGCTGCATCAACAAAGGAATAGCATCAAGATCGTGGAAAATGATAATACAGCTCTCTACTGCCCTAGTGAAGCCACGATTGGAATAATGCATCCAGTTCTGGTCACCACAATACAAAAAAGATGCTGAGGCCCTAGGAAGTGTTCAGAGAAGAGCAACAAAGATGATAAGGGATTGGGAGGCTAAATTGTATGACGAACAGCCAAGGGTACTATGTATGTTTAGTCTAACAAAGACAAGGTTTAGGGGAGACCTGATAGCAGTGTTCCAATACTGACATAGGGAAGACACCAGTGATTTATTCTCCACAGCACCTGATGGCAGGACAAGAAGGAATGGATGAAAATTCATCAGAGGGAAATTCAGTCTGGAAATAAGGAGGTATTTCCTGACAGAACGATTAATCAATGGAACAGCTTGCTTCCTAGAGCTGTGGAGGTTCCACGGCTAGTGTTTTTCAAGCAAATGTTGCCCAACCATTTGTCTGGCATGGTATAAGGATTCCTGACTTGGGCAGGGGGTTGAATTAGAAGACCTCCAAGGTCCCTTCCAGACTTATAATTCTAGACAAGTATTGGACTTGGTGTTCCTCATCAATAGTGTTAAGATCCACCTTACCCCAATTATGAGTTTTCAATATCAAGAAAATGTTTGAAGAAAATTTTAGCAATAGTTCCTTGTATCAGTCACTTAGGCAGAAAATATACTAGTTGAGTGAAATTATACTTTTGTGCCGTAAAATGGAGTCCTGATGGCACAATAATTAAAGTGCAGTATTGCAGGCAAACTCTACCCTCACTCTGGAGTTCAATCCTGATGAGATAAGGTTGACTCAGTTTTCCATCCTTCCGCGGTCAGTGAAATGAGGACCCAGATTGTTGGGGGAAATATGCAAATAATGTTTCTATATTGTGCATCACCCAGAGAATATTGTAAAGTGCTATGAGGCAATATATAAGCCTAAATGCTATTGCTATAATTTAGGGATTGTGGTATCTATACCACAATGGTATCTATACCATTGCAAAAATAAAAAATAAAAAATAAATCTAGTGGAGCATTTCCTCGATTTACTGTCCACCAGATGAATTAAACTTCAGCTCCCATAATCCCTCACTAATAGCCTGTCTGTGGCTTTTCATCTTTTCTTAGTTTTTTTTTTAAAGCATGTTAGGACAGTATTCATCTTGGCTACTTGAGAAAATATTGGAGTGATATAACTCCTTTAAAAATTACTGTAGATTTTAATCCCATCAGTTTATACTGTAGTTTCTGATATTCCTCTCATGATTCAATTTATTTTTACTTTTTCAAGGAACAGCTCTCCAAAAGTCCTCCTTTCAAGCTAGTAGTCAGAACAGTAAGACGCTACTTGGCTTTCTGATTTCAAAAGCTCAGATATATTCTTAAGTGTTTTCCTTTCCAGTATTGAGTTAAAATCAGAGGAAGAAATATGTATGTGTTCAGCATCCCATTAACTTGTTAACCTCATATCGTTAGAGAGTTCTTGGTGAACACACTCTATTTTTTCCTCCCCCTCCTCAAAGGAGATTCTTTGATTTCAGAGGCTACAATGAACTCTAACTCAGAGTTTCAGATAATGGGGATGTTATTTGTGATCTGGTTGGTTTGACATAATTTCTCTTTGGTAATTCATGCAGAGTCCTGCCTAGCAATGTATTCTTGTCTAAATATTCTTGAACCAACTGCTTAATAATCTATTCCAGGGTTTGCTGGATTTTGACATGAAGCTGACCAGTCTCTCTTAGATGGAGTGTCTTTTTCCCTTCTTTTTGAAGGTAGGATCAACTTTTGTTCTTCTCTAGTTATCTTGTACAGGTTGTGCCCATCCTCCATGATTTCTGACAGATAATAAAAAGAACTCTGAGGTAACATCTGCAAGCTTCTTACAAATTTTTCGATGTAATTGGTGTCATCATTATCATCTTTTAATGACTCCCTAATCCCTTTCAGGGTGGAGTCTGGGCAACAGATGGGGCTGAGTGTTTACTGGCTAGATGCCCTTCCTGTCACCAGTGCGGAGTTATATTCAGCAGATATAATCTCAATGTGCCCAGAGAGAGAAATAACTACCTCTACCTAGGATCGAAATCATAGCCTCCTGATTGTGAGGCGAGAGCTCCACCTCTAGGTCACCACATCACTCTTTTGATGTAATTGGTGTAATCCTGAGAAATTCAGCCCTCTCATGGTAACCCAGTTCTCGCTAAGAATCTCGATATTAGCATGGGTTGCAAATATCTCCTTGTGTCGATCGTTTTGCTTATTAGATTTACAGTATTTGGTCACTTTCTCTCTTTGGAGTGAGAAGACTGAAAAAAATGGAATCAAGAAGCTGTGCCCTCTCCCTGTCATCCATTACTACCTTCTCCAAACTTTGGGATTTTCAGTTGACAGCTATTTTGCATCATGCAATGCTTTTCAATTTAAATTCCAGCTGTAGGATGGAATCATCGATAATAATGCTACTTCTTGTGAACTAATGTGCTTCCTGAGTCTTGTGAACTGAGCCTTAGGAGGAGAGAACGAAGGAGATGGGTGGTTAGCCCTGGGGGGAAAAAAAAAGAATGAAGGGTGTCATGCAGAAAATTTAATTTAGATTCCTATACCAGGCCAGGAGTTAGGCTCAAGGGTATAGTTTTGAATGTATTTCATTCTGATTATTTTGAGTCCCCCCAAATAATCAGATTGTTAAGTGTTGTTATTGGAGGAACTCTGTATTTAGAAAATAAGCCAATGTTTGGGCATTTTGGAATCATGTTCTGGCATGTGTAATTTAGTTGCCTATCTTAAACATGATGCCCGAAAGAAATATTCACATTTCTGTGTTGCTTAGACCAGCAGTCTCACTGACTGAAGGAAGTAGATGGAAAGGGAAGTGCCTCAGACTAATGGGATATCCTACACTGATTAGTGATTTGCTAAATTATTCATGCCTTCTGCATAAAGGAATTGTTCCTTCACCCGCTGATTCACTCAAGCCAGGGAAAAAGCACTTTAGTGGGGCAGTATGGATTATAAAGTTCTGTTCTAATTCAGCCTTGCTCAACAAGATGACCCTAGAAGTTGCATTGGTACTAGAATCCCTATGTTGGCTGGGATTTGTAGTCCAGTACATCTGAAAGTCTCAAGTACAGGGGGGACTGCTATAGTGTGATGGGATTGGGAATTGTACACATCTAATTTCTATGCCAAGTGATCTGTTTTCTCTCCTCCTGCTGGTATTAGTAGATGCCTGTAACTACAAGTTAGGAGATGCCTGTAACTACAAGTTAGGAGATGCCTGTAACTACAAACACTCAGACTGGTCGGTTTTTTAAAAAAAAATTAGTAAATATATTGCAATTTAGAATTTGGATAGCTAGGAACTGATTGTCAGGTACAGATTGTCAGGTTAGGGTGACAGATTTTTTTGTATATGTTATTAGGCAGCTAAAAATATCATACAGAAATTTCATAAAAAGTAGAACAGTCTTGAAATACCTTATTCTGCACATCAAAAAAAGTATTATTTTTTTAGAATATTTAGGCATGCAGAATTAAGTATGATGTGAACAGCTGGTTATATAGGTATATATTCAGTGGATATAAAAAGTCTACACATCCCTGTAAAATGCCAGGTTTTTGAGATATAAAAAAAAATCAGACTAAGATAAAATGACTTTTTTTTTCACAAAATCACCAAAAAAAATCACAATTTTTCTACTTTTTACATGTAAGCTGTACAATTCAATTGAAAAACAATTTTTGGGGGGAATAGCAATAAAAAAAATATAATAACGTGGTTGCACAAAGATGCACACCCTTAAAGTAACATTTTGTTAAAACACCTTTGCTATTATGACAGCATTCAATCTTTTGGAATAGGAGTTTATCAGCATGGCGCATCTTCCCTTGGGAAACTTTGCACACACACCCAAGGTATGTTATCAGTCACATTTCCCAACGAAGCAATTTCACGGGTTGTAGAGTCCCTCTCTCCGGCCACTGTGGGTATCCATGGAGATGGCCTTGACATAGAGATGGCTGGAATGAGCTTTTGTTTTGACCGAAGTGCAATTCCCTCGCTGCAGCTGCAAGGCTTGGTTCCCTATGGCAACTCAAGAGCAGTTCAGGAATGCTTCACAAGCTGACAAAGCCGTTGTTTTGTTGATTTGGAGATATGCTTTGGATTGTTACGTTGAAAGATGAAATTTCTGCTCATCTTCAGCGTTTTAGCAGAGGCTTGAATGTTTTGTGCCAAAATTGGCTGATACTTGGAACTGTTCATAATTTCCTTTGCCTTGACTAAAGCCCCTGTTCCAACTGAAGAAAAGCAGCCCCAGGGCACAATACTGCCACCACTATGCTTCACTGTGGGTATGGTGTACTTTTGGTATTGCTTTTGCACCAAATGTACGCGAGCCATAGGTTCACCATCACAGGTATATACAAATACCGGTACATTTGCCTGAGATCTTTAGACCAGAATGAGTAAAGTCCCCATTTTGGAAGTTATGGTGTACTTTATTTACCATTTACTTGCTAAATGGTAAAAAAATGTCTACTTGTTAATATGTGTTGGTTTAGTGTGTGTTTATTTTTTCATTTTTTTATATATGCTACTCAGTCATATCGTCTGAGTGGCAAACATACAAATGCTATAAAAATTAAGTATCTCTAAAATATTGGTAAAAATTCATTGATATGTGATAACATAGACTATAGCTACCTCATCAAGATTTATGTTTAAAATCTGCATATCGTGGTAACTCCTCTGTTTATATTGGATTGCTGATGTGCTAAATAATTATTATAGAATGTGTGTAATGTAGTTCTTTCAATATTTCCTGAAGAGCAAACCCTTGAATTCTGTGTGACTTAATTCTCAGTAAAGTGTATGAGCATAGAATTTATGGCTAAGTGCTGGAAGACAATTGTAGCAATGTCTGGCTGAGTATCCATGCAAAATAATAGCTGTTGCATGTAGTTTCCACAGATTGAGGGCATTTTGAAGAAAACATTGAAAGCACTTGCCACATCAGTCTGTTATAAAAAGTACCCAAACTTTGCTAATTCAAGGATAGGCAGCCTAGCATCTTCTATTTGTTTTGTAATACAAATCTCATAATATTCCACCATTTCCATAACAGTGTTTCTCATTTTCTCAATTATCAGGGGTGTCAAAGTTGATTAACTCTGCTCTGGATGCATAAGGTAGCAATTGAGGAAGTTCATTGGTATGTACATGTCAGAAGACCACTGTAGTGTGAGTTTGTGCCATCTGTTTTTTTAGATATGACTTCAGATGCACATTAACTTTATATCTGCACTTCAGTATACATTCAATAATAAGTGCATAGAAGCCCAGCTGTATACATTGATCTCTTCAGATAATTCTCTAAATATGAGAGAGATTAAATATATCTACCAGCAGATTTATTTTGATTTTGCATTGTTCTTTTTCCACAATATGCTGAATTTTGGGGCACGTAGCTCTGGTATCTTTTCCTGGAATCAAATGGCTATTTTGCTTCCCATGCTTTTCATTATATGAATTTACTGCTTTGATGTCTATACGATACCTGTCAGGAACCTGATTAGATAAAGTGAAGTCCCTGGGGAAAATGCTGGGGGTTGTTGTCTGATTGGAGTGATGGTGTCCATTGTTCTGGATACATCAGTCAGCGAAGGTCCAAATAACATTTATGGCATAAACTATTACTGTAGTATGTGAATTGTGCCTGTTCCTTGAGAGAAATTGCTTGCCCACAGTTCTGCATGCTATGTTATATTCCTGTAGATGATTAAAGTGGATCGTGTGTTTGGCTGCTTTTGAAGACTTCTTGGAAACTGCACTTAAGCCAGAACACAGTTGCTAAACTCCTAATGGGGAGAGGTAAAAAGGAGCACATATTGTTAGTATTAAAACAGTTGATTGTGAATCCATTTCTGTGGATTGATGTTACGATTTTTTTTAAAGCCAAAGTGACTTGGGATGCGTAAATCTGCCAAAACATTTAGCATCTCAGCAGACACTTCTCTTCCCCCCACCCTTAGCTTCCAAAAGTGGGCGATGCCCAATGAGAGAGGAATCTTCAATTTTGTAGCACCTATATGGAATTGGACCTCCTCAGGGTAAATGCACCTGGAGGCCAATCTGCTGAGTTTGCATAATCAATTTGGATCCTGTTAAATGTCATCATAAGGTTAGTACTCTGTACCTAACAATTGGTGCTTCTACATTAGTAACAAAATATCTCGAGAGAAATTGTTCTATTTGGAACAGAACAGCAGTTCAGACTAACTATAAGAATGAACTCTGCACATTGACACATTGTTAATCCCATTTCTGGATCTAAAATGGCTGCCAGAAACTCTTACATCTCACGTGTTCTTTAGCAGTGAATGGAGTGCTATCTTTTACAAAATATGTCTGCCCAGGGCAACATTTATATTGCTTCCCCTTTTAGCAAGTTACAAACATAACGAGTACTTTTCTTTTTTAAACAATCTGTCTTTTAGCAGGTTGCTGAAGATATTTTGATTCATTTGTCAAAGCTGATGGATAGCTTCTGGTAAAAAGTAGAGAAGTATTAGCCCTGTATTAGGTTCCTCAGGTACAAGTTCTGTGTGATGAAGCTTAATCCTGAGAAGGTAAAGCTTTCATTCTTTTAGAATTGATAAAACACAATTATCCACATGAATGTGGGTATGATCGCAAACATCTACATTTTAAGTTAAAGAACTTATGTGACAAATAGATCTTAGTATACTAGTAGCGTTGCAATTCCTGAAATTCATATAGATATGAATTTATATATCACACATTGCCCCTAGAAGCACGAAGCTGTAAACACCAGCCTGAAAATGATGAATGAGACTTCGTCGAAATGTCGCCAAGACACTTCCAATTTTTACATATATATAATCTCATATAGGCTATAATCTCATATAGGCTATAATCTCATATAGGCTATTTTGTGTTGGAGAATCATTTTTTTACATTTGTTGCTTCTGAACCTTGTCTGCAATATGGGCCAAAGAGAGTTCAACTAAATCTAGTTGCCTGTAAGTTTGTCATTTGAGGAAGAATTCAGCTGCTAGTAGGCACACAGTAAGTCTGGAGCCAATAAAGGAGAATATTTGTAGCTCAGGGTTGAAATGTGGAGTCTTTGGTGTTTTCTGAGCTTGGTTGTTTTCTTGCTGATATTTCATTACTTAAATTAGGTAACATCATTTGTCTAAGTCTGGAGTTTTTGCTTGCAGCAACATAGATCATTTGTGTTTGGTAAAGGAAATGGAATGGAGCCTCCATTTCCATAATAAGCAATCAAATGTAACTTCCATACAACCTAAATTTATATTTTGGGTAGGTGAGGCGATTATGATAGGAGCTGTCCAATTACTGTGTTGTTTATATGACACAATGCCATGCTATTCCATTCTTTATGGTTCCTTTTCTACAATTTTTTTTTAGGGAGTAAGAGAAAGGCCGTGGTTTGTGAAAAATGCCTTTGACATAAAAATGAACCATATAGTAACTTTGAACTCTTCTAAGTTGCTTTATTTAAAAGAAAGTTGATGTTCATCAAGGATTTGTTCCACTTTTCTCAACAATAAGAAAAATAGCTTGCTTGACTGTAAATATCATAGCCAATTTAACTTTATTTGAAGAGATTAATTTCTTCCTTAAAAAATAGACCTGTCACCCTGGAAAGCACTAATAGGGAAGGATTCGTTTCAATAAGGGACTATTGTCTGAATTCCACCCAGTACAAGAATATCCTGTCTTGCCTAGGAAGTGAGCTCTAATTGTCCTCTTGGGCAATCCGAAATAGTGAAACAAATGCACCAATGTCTAGATGCTTGAGTTCCCATAAATATCCAGGTTATTGGATGTGCTATCTGGAAATAACCGGAATGAACTGAACCTTGCAATGAAGAATTTTTTGGATATGTGGGAAGCAAGAAGAAAATCAAGGAATGATGGTATCAGAAACAGGGAGAAGACCGAATAGCTTAATTCCTATTTTGCATCTGTCTTTTAATGAATGGAAATATGGTCCAACCCATCAAAAGCTGCAGCTCTAATTAGATAGTAGGAAATATATTTGAAGAGACATACTTGGGTTTTATGACCTTCAGCTCAAGGGCTTCTCAGAAGATTGATAAGGAATCTTCAGAAGGGCAATCTGGACAGTTCTTCAAGAGAGGGAAGATGGGAGAAGCAATATTCTTTATTTTAAAAGACCACATTTCTTTAGAATTGATAATTTGGAAAGTCTCCACCTGTTAAAATAAGGATGAAGCTACCAATTGATGAACTCGGAGTCCAAAGTGAGAACTACTAGGAAAGAACTTTTTTCTTAAGCAGGAAAATGTCAGAATTGGCTTGAAATTAGCATCAGAGCTGCATTGCCAGCCTGTTATAGATATTGACTTTAGTTGTCTTTAAAAATACGTTGTATTATATTAATAGCTTAGCCAACAGATTCTCCTGAAATCTGCCCCACCCTGTGTTTGTTTTCTTTATTCAACAGAAAAGAACATTGTCCCCCCCAAAAATCTTTTTTTATATAATTTTGTAAGTATTTTCATGTATTTAGCGTGTGATGGTTTCCATCATTTACTTTGTTTTTTGTTTATTATTGGATGGGTGCTTGAGACAAACTTTAGAAGACAGGTTGCAGAAGGGAAGAATAATCATTCACCACTGAAACCATTTTCCTGTAAATGTGATTGGTCCTGCTCTTTAATAGTTTACATCAGGACAGTGCCAATAGACATTTGAGTAAGACAGTATGGTAAGTGGTAGAATGCTTATGAAACAATCTACTGGCAAAACTAAGAAATGATGAGTTTGTTCGAAAAATTATAGTCAGTTCTTTAGTCCGTACAATTTTTCTGGACAGAATAAGAGTGTGAACATTTAAAACCATTAGGCTGTTGTTCCTATTTATTGTTAGCAATCCTGTGGCTTATTTTGAACAAATTATATTGAGCATGCTAAAAAAGAAGTGAACAACAAATTCTCAATATAGAGACTTTGAAGTTATTTCCAAGATTCTAATCTGTTAGTGCTTTCTTTAAAAGAACAATTTTTAGAATGATCTCAGCTATATGCAAAGGACTTTTTTCATATTTAAGAACTTATTTGCTGGTGTAAAATAATTAAAAAAAACTTATCAACTGTTACAAGTGAGAGAAATCTATATCAGTCTACAATTTTTTAGGAGAGAAATCTTTCAGTAATCCCTTTCAGGAGCTCTAATACTCTGCAGCTTTGTGGAGCAGTTTGAAAGAATGCTTCATGGTTTTATGAAAGTCCTTGAAAATGTTTTTATTGCCCTGAATTCCAACAGGGATCTGTATTTGGTAATTGCTCCCATTTAAGGGATTTCACTATAACAATTTAGAATGTGTATAGAATATGTTACTTACAGTACAAGCCTGCATATTATTTTGGATTTATTTAACCTTTTCAGACAAGCCCAAACATATCCTTGGCGCTCATCCTCTTGTAACATTCTGCCTGGTTTATAAAACTGTTATTGAAAAAGCAGCAGAGCTTGGGGAAAGTCACTAATATAGCAGGGGAATTGGAGTACTGTAGGATTTTTAACCTTTTATCATTTGCAAGCAGCTTCCAGAATACAGGACTATAATTGAGCTCAAAATTTCTGCGGTTAGGTGAGTTTTGCCTCATTTTACAACATTTCCTGCCACCATTGAGTGAATCACTGCAGTTGATAAGTTAGTAACCCGTTGTTGTTAAGTGAATCTGGCTTCCCCATTGACTTTGCTTGTCAGAAGGTTGCAAAAGGGGATCGATCACATGACCCCCGGACACTGCGACCATCATAAGTATGAACCAGTTGCCAAGCAACTGAATTTTGATCACGTGACCATGGGGATGCTGCAAAGGCCGTAACTGTGAAAAATGACCATAAGTCACTTTTTTCAGTGCCGTTATAACTTTGAACGGTCACTAAATAAACTGTTGTAAGTTGAGAACTACCTGTATACAGGGTTCCATTCTGTAAGCTGATATATCTGTGCAATGCATATATGATATAAAAATGATAGTCCCCTCAGGGTAGAACCAGTCTCTCCTCTGAGGTCCCTCGGTTCTGAGATAACCTCACCGTTCCACTCACACAACAGACAATTTAAATAAAAAAAAATATCTCATAACATAATTCTAACTTTCTACCTTGTCTGAAGTCACCCGTCCCTCACCAGAACACCACTTGTCACAAAATGATGGTACCCATTCTTTTCCTCTTGGGGCTCACAGATAATTTGGCTCCCTTGGGGTACATCTGACTGGCTTGCTCTTCAAAGGGCCAGCTGCTCCCCACTACAGTGTGCCTCCTATGTAGTCTGATGTATATATTTATTAGTTGATTTGTTTTTTATTTATTTTTTGTATGTAACGTCTATCCATACAGGCTCTGGTTAACTAACAATATATATACATACAGGCACACACAGATACACCAGAAAACCCCAAATACTTTTTGTTTTAAAAATCAAAGAAATAAACATCAACAAATATAAATACCAAGGAGCCATGAAGGGCCTTAGACCTAACAATAGGCATTTTGAATCACATTCAGAAGCAGACTGATAACCAGCGCAGTTTCAAGCAAAGGGTCATCCAAATTTATCACTGCATAGGCTGTATCAACTGTACCTTCCAGATATTCTTCAAGGGCATCTCCAGGTAGATTATATTAACTAGTTCACACAACTGATTGGGGAATAAGTGACTCTGAGAAGAAAGTTCTGGTCTAGGAAAGTTGCAATTGGCACAAAAGGTGCAGAGTCCTTGGTTGTGGTGAGCCAAAGCTGCCACCTATCCTACCAGAGTAAAAAATGAAATTTCCTTGGAATCATTACATTCACAAATGCAAAGTTGCTAACAGATTGAGTTGAAGTCGATTTCTTAATATCCAAACACTGACAACTTTCAGGAACTGGGTCACTGCTTCCACCATCTTACCTGTTTAGCTTGGGAATGAGATATTGATGTCATTAAATTCAGTTTTCCTCTTCTGTAGGAATCCTTCAAGCCACATTACTTTATAAAAGAAAAAAGTTATCACATTTATATAAATATGTGTATAATTAGGTCTATATGGTTTAACCTGGATATAATAATTGGCATTATATAACTTGGAGCTGGAAAATTTAACTGAGATAAATAACAATGTCTACATAATTCTTCCCCATATAGTCCTTTGAATGATACTGTTAATAGAAATAGAATCACTATTTGGCAAAATGACTTGTCTGAAGATATTCCCACAGTTCAAAGAAAGGTGCATTAGGACATCTTTTGGTACTCAAAATGTTACTTTCATTTTGGAGCTAGGCTTCTTCTTTTGCAGCGGATATTATTTTTAGATGATGAATTATTATTCCGCAGTGAAGAGAATCTGAGCTGTGCTTGTATATTAATATTTCTGTATTATTACATCAGAAAAGATTCCTGATTTTTATCTTTATCAATGTCAAAAACCATTTAAATCCAGCCAGATATTAATATAGTACTTATGTATACATTTGCACCTCGGGGTTTTCCTATAAGAAAATTCAAATTGCATATGTAGTTGTCCTATCATGAAAGGGCATATCTCGGTCAGGACCAAGCACTCCCATTTTAGCTAAATAAAGATTTGTATTCATCTGTTTCTGCACCAGATCTCAAACCTTTGGAGTCAGGAAACCTTGGCCTCCTGATTTAGTCCATAAAGCAGGGGTTTCGAACTGGCAGCCCATGGGCCGGATGCGTCACAAATGGGCCACGCCCACCCCAGCTCCGCAAATGGGAAAAGCATTGTGAAACATCACCTGACAGCAACGTGATGAGGCGTGTTTGAGACCCATGCCATAGAGAATCAACTTCAGTTCAAACTTCCCCACAAAAATTCTCTTCCTAGAGAAGATGAGAGGAAGCAAAAGTGTGGATACTGAAAACAATTCCATTCCTTACATTTTTAATTGAACCTTCTGGAATGTGTCAGAAAATTGTTTTATGAAAAAGTGAAGGGAAAGAGAAGTTTTTGTTTTTATCTTTTAGTTTAAAGATATTATATTATTATTACAAAGCGTCTACCAAATTCTGATAAAATTAAAATTAATTTCAGTAATTAAAAATAAAACAACAATTTATTATTCCTTTTCTTAGAAAAACACAATTTTAAGTATAGGTAAACATATGAGTCAGCAAATAAGAAAAGGATCCAAATTAAAATTCAGTTTCCATAACTTATTCTGATGGTAGAACATTTAAATGGTTTTGTCATAAGTATTATTGCAAGCAGATGGAGACAAGTGCAAACAGAAATGCAGACAGGAAATAATGACATAAAATAGGCAAGAAGTCATTAACAGCTGCACATTGATATGTATGCATCTGAGGAAGACTTTAGATTCTTTTTCTTCAGAACTAGTATTTTTTTCTTTTTACTTGGGCAATGAAAAAATTCTTGAACTGTGGTAACTACCACATGTAGATAAATAAATAATTTTAATCTTAAAGCAATACACCCTCAGAATTGGCTATGACTTGTCCACGGAGTGGCTTATCTGTGTGTATATGTAATAATAATTTTTAAAATATCTGTATTTCCCTTAGATGTTCAGGGATAATCTCACTGTGGATAAGCCATCATTCAAATTTGTAATCAAAATACCATAAAAAATGTGCCGTCTACAGATAAGCCACTTTTGAACATTGAATTATGCAGAAATTTCAAGGTTTGCCTTATATGCTGATGGTGCATTTTTCATGGTATTTTGGTTAAAAATTCAAAAGATGGCTTATCTACAGATGGGCTTATCCACGTATATACAGTAGTTGATAGAAAGCATGGGAACAAGAATCTGAATAATGCAAAAAAGGCAGCTAGTAAAATCCCAGGATGAATTAAAATTGTTCCATAATTAGCTTGATGCCTCTGACAGTACATACATTAAAACTGTGATATATGACACTATTTGTTTGCAATCTTGTTGATACGTTGGTCGCTCTCATATTTCACATCAGTGAAGAAAATTGTGTTGCCAGGTATAGTGGTTTTCACATAAGGTTTTATTTAGATTTCCTGTTGTCTCAAAGAAATAAACTGCAATACTCATAAATCAACACTCTGAAATTCAAAAGAAATTACATTTCCGTATATAAATACATCATTCTGCTGTTACCTACTACTGCTATTTTTGCTTTCCAACTTTACGCATTCTAAACAATGCACTAATACTTCATCAGTAGTACTTTATAAAATCTCAATTATTAACAATCCATGCTAATTTAGAGACTTTTAAAGGCCCTAAAGCATATTGGATGCTTTTCTCTTCTAAAAAAAATAGTGCTGGAAGTGGAAATGGTATGGGAAAAGGCAATAGAGAAGATTAAGGGACTATTTTGAGCTTCCCTACACAGAGAAAAATCACAGCATTTGATATTTTTAGTTTGTACAAGTGAAAGGGCAGATAATAGAGCTCAAGTTTTGCATAGCATGAAAAAGTTTTTTGTGGAATTAAAAATGAGACAGAGATTGGAGAAAGAAGTGGGAAGACGCCATAGAAAGGACAAAAGGCCCAATTCTATATTTTTTACAATTTCTTTCTTGTTTCTTCATCTTTTATTTTGTTCTTGCTTGTTTTGTGTATTACTATACATTAAAATTTCAAATTAAAAAAATAATGGAATGCAGAGGGTTTTTTTTCTCCCTTCTAACAAAGGGGATCATATATTGAAACTAAATGTGAGACTATTCAGGATGGGTATTAAAAGGCACACGACGAATAGTTACTATGAAATATGCTTCCCTGAAATATGACAGAATGATGGCCACAAATTTGTATGGTTTTGTAAAACTCCTAGACAGATTTGTGGAAGACTGAGCTGTGAGTGGCTGCTTGATGGCTATATAGAAGTAAAACCTTTGAATTATGTTTCATTCTGTGCAGCTTTCTTAGTAACACTACTTCTTGAATCATAAATAGTGTATTTAAACACCAGATGTTAAAAACATAAATCAGTTACTTTCTTTATAAAGTTTCTGATGCTTCTACTGTAATTGGCAACTGTGCCACAGAATGATGGACTAGATAGATCTTTTGCCTTGATCCATAAACAAATGTTCAGATACAGTGATGTAGATTCCTGCCTCAGTTTCGTACTGAGTTCAGGTGGAAGTAGATGGTTCATTTTTTTCTGCAGGAAAAAGGTGATGTTAAAAATCCCAAAGATATTTTTTCAAAAGGTAGCTTTCTTAGTTTTTCCTTGAAGACATTTCACTTCTCATCCAAGAAGCTTCTTCAGTGCTCAGAGGAAGAAGAACTGAAGAAGCTTCTTGGATGAGAAGTGAAACATCTTCAAGGAAAAGCAAAGAAAGCCCAGTTGCCTTTGGAAAAAGCTCCTTTGGGACAACCATGACTGGATGACTGAGAATCTCCATAGATGTGATGTTTGAAAGCTTATGCATTTACAAAAGTTGTGTACCATTCAGTGGAGCCCATTAAAAAACCTGGTACATAAATGAACAATATTATCTGATATTAATTATTAGAGTTGTAGAGCTTTTTTCAACAACTTTCACTTAATCCACTTAATTCTTGTAATATTTGTTTAATTTCTACCTCTTTTTCAATTCCACCTCCACTTTTATTTTTGTGTGTATATATATATAAAACCTGGTTTGGCCAGATAATTAAAAGTGTCAGACTAGGAGTAGGAAAATCTGAGTTCTAGGTTAACAGGCCAGCTGGTTTTTAGGTGAGACACTCTCTCAGCCCCAGTGGCCAAATAGTTCCAAAAATACCACCTAGAAAAATGTATATATATATACATAAAATGTCTGTATTCTACAAGGACAATATTTTTATATTTTCACCTCCTTCGTTCCAGAAGCTGAGCAATTTCTCAACTCCCTTGTTTGCCTCTGTAACATATTTTTGTTTGTTCCTGGAATAGACCTATTAATTGTTCCAGTCCTGCTGGAGAGGCATGGCTCTGCTGTCAATCTCTACTAAAAGGTGATATTTCCATGTTGGAGAACTAGATGTCATATATATTCCCCCCCCCCACTTCTCCATCATGTCTCAACTGCTAAGAGGGGTAATGCAACTGTAATGAATGATGTTCCATACAATTCCAGAACCAGAGAGTTGAAATCACCTGGCATTAGCATCCTTGTTTTTCAGTTATAAACCTAGAGGTGAGATCAAGAAGCTCAGACAAGGACACAGTTATATAAGCTGGGAAGATGATGTAACAGCAACATCCCTAACTTCTCCCTCACTGTAGAGAATCATGGAGATGGCTGTGAAAGAAACATTTGGAAGCCGCTAAAGCAGTGGTTCTCAACCTTTATAGTGCTGCGACCCCTTTAATACAATTCCCCACGATGTGGCGACCCCCAATGGTAAAATTATTTTCGTTTTGAATGTATCGCGCCTGAAGCCATATTGGCTAGCGATCTGAACTGCTTGCGATTGCCTTGAGGAAGGAGGCATTAAAGTGGAAACTCCTCCCCTATTAAGTTTATCGCGCCTAAAGCCAGATTAGGCTAGCGATTGGGAGTGATTGCAGCTGGCTTGAGAGGGAGACATCAGAGCAAAGATTTCTCTCTTTTTTAATTGATCACGCCTGAAGCCGAATTCGGCTAGCGATTTGAAGAGCCTGGAGCTGGCTTGTGAAGTCAACCTTTGGAGCGCGATTCTTCAACTCGCAAGTATACTTCCCATATTTCCGATGATCTTAGGCGACCCCTGGCAAATCGTCATTCGACCCCCAACGGGGGCCCGACCCACAGGTTGAGAACCGCTGCGCTAAAGAAACACAGGCAAAAGCATTCCTTTAGCCCTAGGAAAGGAGATAGTGTTCAGAAGAGACTCAGGCTGACTCAACAAAGTATATGGGAGGGAAAGTAAAACACATCCAGAGTTGCAAAATTCTGTCACTATAGCCTATCTCAATAATATATGGTTATAGTCAGTTTCTTGATCTGGTCTACTTCCTTGAGCTGAAACACTCTGGCCTAACAGCACATGTAGAACTTACACTTTGTCAGCAGTGTTTTTTAGTAGTTTGCCATTGCCTCCTTCCTAGAGCTGAGAAAAAAATGACTGGCTTAACCCCTCTGACGTTGTGTCCAAGATGGGACTAGAATTCATGGTCTACTGTTTCTACCCTAATGCTTTAACCACTATGCCAAACTTGCTCTGTCTCATATATTTCTGTAGATCTGGTACGTGCCTAGTACAATCTTGGAAATACCGCATAGTATTGGTTTAAATTATTAATTGGTCATATATTTTAAAATTAATTTTTTGTTAAATAAAACATTGTGGCCACCTTTTCGGTGCAGATCTTTGTGAAGGTGAGTAACAGAGCAGGATATTCTTATTCTCTCTCATTTGCAGAATATTTATACATTTACATGTTTAAGCATACTGTAGGCTGCACTATAAATAATTGCTTGAGGCTTTGATGCAAAGTCTTTGCAGGTTATTAAAATGATTTAAAACAGCTGTGGTCAAGGACCAAGAATTATTTGTGTACGGTAATTGTTTTATTTGCAAGAAAGCTCTGTGCACGTGTCATAAAAATAATCTCTCTTCCAATATTTTGCTCTGTAGGTTTCTGTTCATCTTTGCTTAAACAAAAGAAAGAAGGAATAAATACTATAATGATTTAAAATTTGAGGTAACATATATAAAGATAAATTCCAAATATTAGAAATAGAAATTGTATTCAAAATGCATCTAGAAATTAAAATAAGACATTAAAAGTGGGAAATAAGGCAGCAAATTTTTTTATAAAATGTGTTGCAGATAATCCTTGAGTTATGACAGCAGTTGGGACTGAAATTCCTAAATTATGAGTTCCTGAGTTACGACAGCAATTCGGATTGGAACCCCTAAGTGATGATGTTGTAAATCTTGATATCATGTGACTTCATCGCTTAGTGACGGCAATCCTGGCACTCTCCATTGCCATCATTAATCGAATTTCACTAGTTATTAGCCAAGGTTCCATCCTAATCCGAGCCATTCCCAATTTGGACCCTCCTTTTTTCTTCCAAGGTAAGGGACTACTTTCCGTTCAGCTCCTTCCAACCACCTGTTCCCACTCATCTCTGGCCTTTTGTCCTTCCTGCATCCTGCCTTATGGAGTGACAAGCAGCCCCAGAACCAGGGCTTCATGGCATGGCATGATTGTGGGGCTCCTAAAAACCTCTGAACTGCAACACAATTACCTCAGAAGCCACTCCCAGCCCTGCCCCAATGGGATGAAGCTATAACCACAACCCCTGGAAACCACCTAACCCACAGCTACATCATGAACCTGTCCTGATCCAGCCCAGCACTTGGAGGCCCCTGCCACCCATTGATGCACTGCACCGAAGTGACCTTTGTTATCTTCTTGTTTCCACTGCTAATGAGTAATGCCCATCCTTGACCCTTATGAGGCAGCTGCTGACTATACAAGGCCTTCTCTAGGTTTCTTGAGGAAACTGCCAGGTGTGGCCTCGGGAAGAAAGCTTCACACAGTCAACAGCTGCTTTGAGAAGTGCCAAGTTCTCATCACTAACAGGAGTAAGAAGATGAGAAAGGACATCTGGGGGGGGGGGGCTGTGGAGTACAGGGCAGTAGAGGTCAAATGGTAGAGATGATGATAGGCATGTGAGGGATTTAAAGCTCCCCCGTAGTTATAAATGAGGGCAGGGTGCCAAGCGTCTTAACTTTTGATCATATGACCCTAGGAATGCTGCAATGGCTATAACTGTGGGGACCAGACATAAGTACCATTTGTTTAGCACCGCCATAATTTTGAAAAGTGGCTAAACAAATACTCGTAATTCAAGGACTACCTGTACTAGTAAAGGTCAATATTAATTTAATTTATAATTTATTAATTTAATTTCCACAAAAGGAAAAAACAATCCAACCTATCAAAAATAGCACCACAAAAAACAAATTAGGAACACAAGTTAAAATAGGGGAAAAAATGGTAAGTGAACATCTGTCTACCCTAGATGAGTTGAAATCACCAGGACCAGATGGATTACACCCCAAGGTTCTGAAGGAACTGGCAGACAAAATCGCAGAACCACTGAACTATATCTTTCAAAGATCCTAGAGCACAGGGGAACTGCCAGAGGACTGGAAAAGAGCTGATGTAGTTCCCATCTTTCAAAAAGAAAAAAAAACAGATCGAGGAAACTACAGACCTATCAGCCTGACCTCAATACCAGGGAAGATTCTGGAAAAGATAAGCAACGAATCACCAAACACCTAGAAGCAAACAAAGTAATAACCAAAAGCCAACATGGGTTTGTCAAAAACAGATCATGCCAGACTAATCTTATTGCATTCTTTGACAAAGTGACAAAATTAGTGGACCAGAGGAATGCTGTTGATATAATTTACTTGGACTTCAGTAAAGCATTTGATAAAGTAGACCATAACCTACTATTAGATAAAGTAGAAAAATGTGGGTTAGACAGCACCACCACCAGATGGATTCGTAACTGGCTGACCAACCAGACTCAATGTGTAGTCCTCAATGGAATTACATCCACATGGAGGGAAGTATGCAGTGGAGTACCCCAAGACTCTTTTTTTAGGCCCAGTACTCTTCAACATCTTCATCAGTGACTTGGACAAGGGAATAGATGGGGAACTCATCAAATTTGCAGATGACACCAAGCTGGCAGGAATAGCCAACACTGCAGAAGCTCAAGTTACAGAAGGATCTTGACAGACTTGAACATTGGGCGCTATCTAACAAAATGAAATTCAACAGTGAAAAAAGTAAGGTTCTACATTTAGGCAAAAAAAAACCCAAAATGCACAGGTACCGTCTATGTGGTACCTTGCTCAATAGTAGTAACTGTGAAGGGATCTTGGAGTCCTAGTGGAAAACCATTTAGATATGAGCCAGCAGTGTGCAGCAGCTGCCAAAAAACCAACACAGTTCTGGGCTGCATAAACAGAGGGATAGAATCAAGAACACATGAAGTGTTAATACCACTTTATAATGCCTTGGTAAGGCCACACTTGGAATATTGCATTCAGTTTTGGTCGCCACCATGTAAAAAAGATGTTGAGACTCTAGAAAGAGTGCAGAGAAGAGCAACAAAGATGATTAGGGGACTGGAGGCTAAAACATATGAAGAACGGTTGCAGGAACTCAATATGTCTAGTTTAATGAAAAGAAGGACTAAGGGAGACATGATAGCAGTGTTCCAATTTCTTTGGGGTTGCCACAAAGAAGAGGGAGTCAAGCTATTCTCCAAAGCACCTGAGGGTAGGACAAGAAGCAATGGGTGGAAACTGATCAAGGAGAGAAGCAACTTAGAACTAAGGAGAAATTTCCTCACAGTTAGAACAATTAGTCAGTGGAACGACTTGCCTGCAGAAGTTGTGAATGCTCCAACACTGGAAATTTTTAAGAAGATGTTGGATAACCATTTGTCTGAAATGGTGTAGGGTTTCCTGCCTCGGCAGGGGGTTGGACTAGAAGACCTCCAAGGTCTCTTCCAACTCGTTGTTGTTGTTGTTGTTGTTATTATTTACATGATTTAGTAACAAGCCACCTTCTTTCCCTAGGACTGTATGCTCTGCTGCCCCCTAATTTGCTCTGGCAACTATTACATTCAATCAGCACTTAATTTATAAAATAAAAAGAGTCCAGATATGTTTAGAATATAAATTATGTATTTTAGGCCTAGGAAATGTGGTGCCCTCCCAGTTGCCTGCCGACAACTTATTTGACATCTGCTGGGTTTTCTATTCCACTTTAAATTCTTCAAAAGATTACCATTTATTTTTTAGAATTAATAGAATGTGGCATTTTACCAGTCTAAAGCACTGGTCTCTAGGCTCATCGTCTTTACAAAAATGCCTTTGGAGTCCAAATAAGCACTAGAGGAATTCATTAAAAATGTATTTATAAGATGGTAAACGCTGCGTTTCTAAATGCATCTACCTCTGTAGAGGATAAAAAAAGAAAATTAAGCTTAGGTGGTAGAGAGTATCCTAGAATTTGGCTAGGGGCTGGGAAGGATATTTACAGATGTCCTGTGAAAAGCCTATCCAACCATGGTTGCCATTTTGTGAGAGCACTCGCAAAGTAAAATTTTCCTGTTCAAAGATTTGGTGAGCGAAGAACTAAGCCATGGCATTCTAAAATTAGTACTCTGTAGTATAAGAACACTACAGATAGCCATTGCTTTTGTTTACCAACTATTCAGTTATGACAGTGATGAAAATGTATTTTTGTTTCCTCACACTTACAACTTTCACAAGTCTATAAAAGAAACAAAAGCTAAAGTAAGATCCTAAGCACAGTCCCAATTTCACTTAGTGACCATTCTGCTTCCACCCAGTTACTAGTCCCAATTGTGGTCGCTAAACAAGGACTGACTATAGTGAAACTATTTATGGAACATGATAAGGAGGGAAAAATACTTTAAAACTCAACTCAGTGCTGTATAAACACCATCATATCCTGTTATCCATTAAATAAAAATAATGAGTTTTAATATTGATCGAATAAAGTACATTTTCATTTATTCATGATGAATAAATGAAATGATGAATTCATTTATTCATTTTCACTGATTCGTCAAATCCTGTTAACCAATTTCTTTATCGTCTTTAAGTAATCCGAATTGATTGGGCTTCTAGAGAATTTTTAAAAAAGTTTTTCATCTTCAAGGTTTATTATTTAAGTAGTGTTAAATAAAGTAGTGGAGAAAAAACATTTGGTTAAAAATCTGGTATTTTTTCTTTAATTGTATTGGTTAAAAATATTAATGTCCATAATAATTCAGAACTTAAGTCTTACACTGAATCAGCAAACACGTTTGATATCAATGCATAAGAGGCATTGCAATTTATGTGTGTTTTCTATGATGCATGTGCCTGAATGTATCATTTTCTATGAACAGCATGATTTGAAGATAAAATGAATTAAACTAAAATATACTTCAATTTAGTCTGATAAATTTTATTTAATTGTAAAGGACATATAAAAATGTATTAGCGTGAATCAGCTTTCTCCAACCATATGAACTATTTTAAGTAGGCATAATTCTGAAGGATAGGATCCTACCTGATAAGTAGCTCTGGAGCAGCTGGAATTTGAATATTGATACTACTTACCTACTTATGAATCCCCTCCTTCATTCTGACATTGTCGGGGGAAAATCATGTGGCACCAATATAGCCTTGCATTAATTTTCATACAGCCTTACATGAAATAAAAATGCTCTACGGAGAAAATTGTTGGTGTTAGCAGAAAATGTGGGTTATGTCAGAAAGTTCTCTCTTCTGTCTTTCACGTCAAAATTTACTGACCAACTTTTCAAGTCAGAAATTACTGATTCTAAGTGGATAGACACTTTGTTCATTAAACGTCTTATCCTATCACATCAGGAAACCACAATAACCCTTCCAATTGTATCCATACAGTAATCTTATTAGAAAGGCTGGACAGAGATAGGATCTGACCCAGATTTAATCAAGCAACTTTGCATGACTGAAAATCGACTTGAACCTGACTTTTCCTAGTCCTATACCTAATTACAATAGCATACTGACTGTCACCACATAAGATTTTTCCATATATTGTTATTGTGTGTTGGAGAACATATTCAGAGAAGGTTGTGTGATCAAAACAGTATTTAGAATCTCTGTGTTGAAGACCCTATTCAGGATCTGATGTGCTCAATCTATGAGACAAAACTCTAAGAAATAAAGAAGCAATATCTTTTGTAGTCTTGCAAGCTATTCACAAATAGCTATTGATAACAGTTCTCTTAATGGGGTTATTATGCTAAATGGAACTCCTTTTGGGGGGGTTTAGGGTCCTAAAAAAGTGGAAAGTGAAATGGAAAAAAAATTAAGTCTTTGTGCAATTTGCATTACGAAATGAATCCATAATTATCGTTGTTAAATCGCCAAATCAAAGTCAAAAATATTGTATTCTTTGATATTCTTATTGTAAGAAATTCATTGCTACCAATTCTGCATTTCTCTTTTCTTTCCATTGGTGTACACTGGACTCAAGTTATAGAGAGTAACTTGAGTTATAGAGAGTAAATTAATATTATGTCCTGGTGGTCAAAATACAACTTACAGAGGTGGTGAATATAGAGAGATTGGCTTTCTAGTGTGTACATATAGTGTATGTCCCGTTTATGAAAATTAGGTCAACTTAAGAAGGTGGTAATGTAAGGAGGTGATCAGCTATGGTGGTTTTACTGTATTTTTATAACTATATGGCAGCATCTAACCAATTTCAGCTGTTTTCCAAAAGAATAAATTAGGTTAGGAATTGGATGGGAGACCACCTGGGAATCCCAAACTGTAAACTAGATTGAGAAATTTAAAAAAAAACATTCTGGAGGAAAGCAACAGTAAATCAGTTATGTATTGCTGGAGCAAATAAAATATTTTTAGTTACTAAAAAAATATTGTAAACTTATCCATGAAGCCACCACAAGTTGAGTTCAAGTTAAAGGAGATTTTACATTTTATTGCTCACTGAGGAAGTTTATTTTGCCAAGTGTTTCTTAAGCAGCAGAGTTTTAGAAGCTGCATTATGCTTTAGACAGAATAAGATAAAAATAAAGAAAAATGACAAAATTGTTTGCTTTGTAGAGTTTTAGTCCATGGAAATTTAAAGTAGGATTACAGATGGGGAAAAAATAAGGTATGAAACTAATGTCAGAAAGTGACTAGAAACATATCTTGTGATTTGTTAAATAATCCATATATTTGAAGTTTCAAAAATACTTTTATTAGTAATTCAGATAAACTGAATGAAGTTTTAAAATGAGAAGAAAATCTCAGGAGTACATACAGTAGATGTATTCAAACATGCTTTTGATTTCAGTCATAGCAGTGAGGCATTCTGAAGAATTTTGTGTGCTTTGGCACTATTTTCACATTTTATTTATCACCGTAGTGCAGTAAACATATTACAGATGCCCGGCACCTAAAGGCAGAAAAATTAAAGAAAGAAATCTAATAATAAATAAGATAAAAATCATGGCAACATCTTCAAAAGGCTATTTTTTCCTAGAATGTGTAATAAAACTCTTAAAGTTGTACAAAAGCTTGTTCTCGATCTGGATCGTGAACTGTAATTTTGCTCCTCTCGGACTTAAGCTTCAACATTTGTCTGTTGTTTTTAGCTGAATCTAAGCCACCTGTTACAAGTAAACACATTAGCTGTTCCCTCATCTGCTTGGGCCCCCTTTATGTAAACTAAGGGTGCCTCTTGAGATGCGGGAAAAGCCAGCTGCTGGTTGACATGCCGCCTGTACAAATCAACTAGGGAAAACCTCTTTTCGGGAACGGTTGATCTAATTGCTGCTACTTTCTCTGTGGAGAGAGAGCGTAAGACCCACCCACAAAACCATCAGCCACTAGAAGGAGAGTCCTTACTAAGAGCTTCAATCTCATCTCTGTTATTTATCTACCAGGTAACCGAAAGCATCGTTTTAGCCCTACCTGTGGACTGAGAACAGGGCTTTGCCCGGTGACTCGCAGCTGAATACCTCTTCAGTAGGTTCGGGCTTTGTTCTCAATGTCGCATTTCCAAACTCTGAGAAATTCACACAGCTTTGGGCTTTTTCATTAATAAAATTATGAACGTGTGAGTTTTGTCGATCTTGCTGTACATCAGGGTTTAGGTTAATCACTATGCTGAATACTCCCATTAGCCAAGCTGGTTCCTCTACCTTCCCTCTGCAGCCACACAACCTTTGTATTGAGCTCTGGTGGCTGCTTGGATAGGTCCCTGCAGTTTGCCTGGCAATATTTTTCAAAAGTGGTTCGCCTTTGCTTCCTTTCCAGGGCTGGGAAGGAGAGTGACTGACTGGCCCAAAATCACACAGCTGGCTTTATGCCCAAGGTAGCAGTAGAACTCACACACGCTCTAGGTTTCTAGCCAGGTGCCTTAATCACTCTACCAGACCGGCTCAGTACTTGGAGTTCAAAGTAGGAAACAGCAACCGGTTTCAATATTTCGTTCTGAAACCTACTTTTAAAAAAATAATTGTTCAAAAAATATAAACCATTTCACGCGCCTTATCCTAATTGCATGTGGCTTCCTCGCAAGGCTTTGATACGTTTCCTAGCCTTGTGAGAAAACTACATGTCATTTGGACAAGATACCACACTGCCTTGTGTAGTGTCATCAGCAGCCGGAGGAAGAAGTCAAGGAAGGTCAGCCAGAAGTGGAAGGGCAGCTGGGTGAGTGAAGCACAAGGCCAGCAGAGCACAAAAAGCAGGATGCCCAAAAGATAAAAGATGGCGGCAGGGAAATAGGTGGGGGGGGGGTAGTTGAAAAGAAGCCAGTCCCTTGTCTTACTGAGGCTTAGAGCTAAGAGGGACCAAGGTGAGAATGATATAGATGGGTCCTTGGCTAATGACCAGGCGATATTTGCCTAACAATAGCAATGGAGAGGCCTGGAATTGCCATTGCTAAATGATGCAGTTACATGTCAAGCTATACGACCACATCACTTAGTGACAGCAATTCTGGCCTGGTCACTATATCACTTAATCAAGGTCTACCCGTATTGGCAGCACAGTTGTAGGAGTCTTTTATTACATCCCACAGTGTGTTCAGATTGCCTTGCATTTTGATCCTCAAAAAATGCTTTGCAGTTCTCCGAAACATTGCTGCAGATAGGATTTGAGAGTAGCCCTACATTTGTTTACACAGCAATGTATATATAATCTACACCGACTTCAGTCTGACCTAAGCATAGTACATAAAATTATCTGCCATAATGTCCTACCTAGTAGTAATCACATCAATGACTACTTCAGCTTCAACCACAACAATACACAAGCAAATAATAGATACAAACTAAAGGTAAACGGCTCCAAACTTGATTGCAGAAAATATGACTTCAGTAACAGAGTGGTCAATGCCTGGAATGCACCTACTGACTCTGTAGTTTCTTCCCCAAACCCCCAAAACTTTAAGCTTAAACTGTCTACTGTTGACCTCACCCCATTCCTAAGAGGTCTGTAAGGGGCGTGCATAAGTGCACCTGTGTGCCTACCGTCCCTGTCCAAATATTCCTTTTGACTTACTCTTTTCATGTATCCAAATTATGTCTATACTTTTACCTGTTATCTTATATATGATTGACAAATAAAATAAATAAAATATATTGGAGGTGGTGACCCTTTGAGAGCGGTATGCAATGAAATTTCATTTTAATGTATGCCGATTGGTGACAATAAATTTAGTCTAAGTCTTAACAATATGGCCCATTAACAATACGAAGGCTTGTTCCTAGAATGCTTGGCCACTTAGTCTCCAGTAAGTAAACTTGCTGGTTTTCTTTGCCTATGTTAAAAAAGAGGGAAAAGTACAATCACATTTCTTGCTTCTAACTGATACATTCATTCTAGTAGTTCGTTGCCAATCATTGCATTTACTTCACTGTAGCCAAAAAGCATGTGTCAGGTGTTATTGAGTGAAATGCCATGTGACTGCACCGACTTGCAACAACGTCAGTTCTGGCTGCTATCATTCAGCAAATCACCACGCATGACATCGCATGACTACGACTTGCAACTTCTTGCTGGCTTCCCCGTTGATATTGCTTGTTGGAAACCTGCACAAATGGAGATCGTGAGATTCCAGGATTTTGCAACTGCTGTAGAGGCACACTAGTTGCCAAGCAATTGCAGACTGTAACAACTGTAACTTCGAGAATTGGTTGTTACGTTTCCTTTGGCAAAGCCCTCATAACTTCAGAAGGTCACCAACAAATGGTTAGTAAGCAAGGTCTACCTGTAAAGTTTTATGGGAGCAGAGTTGGGTGGGGGGAATATCTTCACACCATACTGATGATATCCCAGAGTACTTTTTATATGTCATTATTTTGTTAGGGTGAAGGAATAAAACAGTGCAGACATGGGGGAAATACCTTGATTTTTCTTAATTTCTTAATGTTTGCTTCTTTGTAGCACTTGCCTAGAAGCTGTATGGTGAAATAACAAAGCAAGGGAGGGGTGTGAGCAGTGGTGGGATTCAAGTAATTTAACAACGGGTTCTCTGCCCTAATGATTTCTTCCAACAACCAGTTCAACAAATTGCTGAGAAAGTTAACAACCGGTTCTCCCGAAGTGGTGCGAACTGGCTGAATCCCACCACTGGGTGTGAGGGACATTTGAGTGTTAGGATGAAGGGCAGATTGGAAGTTCTGCTATGAGTAAGACAGGCAGCAAGATTGAAATTGCAAGGGAAACCAGCCAGAACTTTTGAATTTTAGTGCCAGATAGAGCACTTGTCATTAATTGAGTGGCAATGGCTCATTTCAAGCAGTGCTTTCCAAACCAAAAATATATATATATATGAGATCTAGGCTCCACAAAGGAAGGTTGAAGGAACTAAAACAGTGTATGACATAGACATAGAATCGTAGAGCCGGAAGGGACCATGGAAGTCTTCTAGTCCAGAGGTCTCCAATCTTGGCAACTTTAAGACTTGCGGACTTCAACTCCCAGAGTTGAAGTCCGCAAGTCTTAAAGTTGCCAAGGTTGGAGACCCCTGTTCTAGTCCAACCCCTTATCCAAAGCAGGAGTTGTTCTGGACAAAATGTTGTTCAATATCTTCTTGAAAACCTCCAGTGATGGAACATTCACAACTTTGGGAGGCAAGCTGTTCCATCGATTAATCATTTTCACTGTCAGGAAATTTCTACTAAGTTCCAAGTTGAATCTCCCTCTGATAAGCTTCCATGCGCTGCTTCTTTTCCTGTTCTCAGGTACTATGGAGAATAAATAGACACCCTCTTCCCTGTGAAAGTCCTTCAAGTATTGGAAGGCTGCTATCATGTCACTCCTAAGCTTTCTCTTTGTTAGGCTAGACATGCCTACTTCCCTGAACTGTTCATTATGTGATTTAGTCTCCAACCCTTCATTATCTTTGTTGCTCTTCTCGACATCTTTCTGGAGTCTCAGCATCTTTTTCCTATAGTGGCGACCAGAACTGGACACATTATTTCAGGTGTGGTCTTACCAGTAGTATAAAGCGGTATTATCACTTCTCCTCTTCTTGATGCTATCCCTCTGTTGATGCAGCCTAGGATTGCATTGGCTTTTTTTAGCAGATGTGGCATACTGCTGGCTCATACTTAAGTGGTAGTCTACTAAGTAGGACACCTAGCTTTCACCTTATCAAAACCAAATCATCCATTTCTTATAAAGTTAATAGGATGTAGTGGAGGAAACCAGCTGCCTTCTTCCTCACTCATTTTATATAGCTGCATATCTCGAGAACGCAACTTTCTTGTCAAGCTTTGATTCCATCTTTGGTTATTTTTCTTCTCAACAGACAGTAAGTCAAAACTATAGTTTTCTTAAAATATATATGTAATTGCTGTAAAATAATTTAGACCCGATTCTGAGAAAGGTATGAAAGAGACATTATTCAATCTGTTGAAGAGGACATGCACCACTAGTGTACAGCTGCAGTGGAAGTCCTGTGAGGCTTTTAGATTTTTTTAATCCCGCTTTTATAATTTTTTTTTATAAATAACTCAAAGCAGTGAACATACCTCCTTCTTCCTGCTGTTCTCCCTATCACAACAGCAGCCCTGTGACAAAAGTTGAATTGAAAGAAAGACCCAATGTCACTTAGTTGGCCATTCATGCCTAAGGTAGAACTAGAACTCAGGCTCCTGGTTTCTAGCCTGGTGCCTTAACCAGAAGATCAAACTGTCTCTCCGTTTTAATCAAACTGTGGCCTTCATTGATCTCAGTCTGATCTTCCCCTCTTTCTATGTTTTCCTCTTTGTGAGGAGGTTTTGAGAGTAAAATACTGAACAATGTTTTAGAATAATTATTGTTATGGACTTGGCATCTATAAAACACAGTAAACGTACAAGTGGTTTATGTAAAGCAAGTAAGAGTTTGCTTAATGTATGCTGAATTTACATGGACTGATTAAAATAAATATTTGCTTTAGGTGGATGGTGTTTCCCTATTCCTTTTTCTTTTAAATCGGCGCATAGGTAAAAATAGATGCATTAGGCAAGGTACACATGCAACACAATTGTGATTCTAAGTTAATTCCTCTGTGTTCAGAAGGACTTGCTCCTGCTTTGTGTGCACATAAGTGTGGTGTACATTAACTATTCAGTGGTTCAGGCGAAATTAAACAGGATATTATTTACAATATAGAAATTATTAAAACTGCTTCTTAAAATAAGTACCAAGGGCTTGGAGGAGGGGGTAAGCTTTGACTCCTTTCTCGGATTGGACCAGCTCTACTGCACCTGCTATTTCCACTGGGTGGGGGGGAAACTTCCATTCGCACAAATGCTTGATTTGCATTCAGCAAAGTGCAGTGCGATGTTTTGCGTTGTGCGGTTCTCTCATCTTCTTTGCAGTGTTCGGGTCCTGTGTTTGTCAGAAATAATGATCATCATTGTAAGTGCTCAGACTGTTTAAAGTTCAAGCCACATTTGGCATCTAAACAGTTACAACTTGCCAAATGCATTCTTATTCCCTTACAGCTGAGTTGGAACATTTTGCACTTACCAGGATGGTGGGGACAGAGTGACATCACATATGTCATGATATTATGGCATAAGTGATGAGAATTGCCTACTCTGTATTATTTGCATCGTGGCACACAATTCGTGCAAGTTTCATGGATTACATCATTTACAAATAATATATTGGTGCATGTTGTGTCCCCGTGGCTTCTACGGTCAAGATCCTTCAGCCTGATTTTTGTGAAAACATTGCCTGGGGAAGCTGTCAAAACCTACAGCAGGTGTGTCAAAGTCATGTTGTCACGGAGGCGTCACGTGATGTATCAGGACTTTCCCCCCTCTTCGCTAAACCAGGCATGGGTGTGGCCAGCGTATGACGCATCTGGCCTGCGGCCTGCAGGGACCTCAAGGAACGGGAAGTGGAGCATGGGGTGCTTTGGGGTGGGGAGTGCCTTGGGAGGCCTGGGGCAAATGGACCTGAGCCTGGGCTAGGCCTCCGAGTGTCTCCTCCACCACTGAGGTACCCCATACTCCACATACAGTAACGACCAGCACAGGTGCTTAATGACCACATTGGGGAGGGCAGGGGTAAGGATCGTTAAACAAGGTGAACATGTCTTCATTGCCATTATAGTTATAAGTCAAGGTCTATCTCTACCTGTGCCCTTTTTTTGTTTCCTTTTTAGTGGAAAGGGCCACTACAGCAGCTTATATAAGGTCCGTTTACAATCTCAAAGCTACTCTTTCAGCCTTATAAATATTTTTACTACTAAACAATAGATGAAGGAGAAGGTGTGTGTGTGTGTGTGTGTGTGTGTGTGTGTGTGTGTGTGTGTGTGTGTGTGTGTGTGTGTGTGTGTGTGTGTATGAAATTTCTTTATTGATTATCCGTGGAATTTCTTGCTGTGCAACTTTGGAACAAGAAAAAGATTCCTGCATGTTATGATTCTGCATGCAAATACTTAATAGAAAGATGACATACAATTTTCTGATACAATTCAAATGTTTTAAGTCTTTAGAATCAATTATGTCTAAATAGCACTTTAAATAATGGAAAACTTCAATTCTGGATTTTGAATGTAGATGATTAAAGTTTACTGTATCATGATTGTGGTCCGCTGGCGGCCTACGGAGCTGGCAGCGGAGTCGGTCAGTGAGGAGGCTAGGGAGGAACATGGGCCAGTCCTGGAGTCAGGGAAAGGCTCCAATAAGGGCTCTGCATCAAAGACAGAGAGGGGGGCAGGGCCATCTGGGAGTTATGTGCTGCCTCCAGAGCCTCCAGAGTCGGACACCAGTGAGGAAGAGGAACAGGGGGAGCTTGTGCCCAGTGCACGCATGCACAGAGCTGCCAGAAGGCAAGAACAGTTAAAACAAAAAGGGACAACTCAAGAGTAGGGCTTGGAGATGATTGCCCCTCCCATAAGACATAAAGGAAGAACAAAAGGACATGGGCCTTTGCAGGAAGCAACTGTCTTTCGTGCTGGTTGGTTTCAATACTGCAGCTCCGTGTTGACTCTGTATTCCGTGTGGCCTTGCAAAGTTATTTGCCAATTAAGTCTTGGCAGCACGTCAAGGGAAATAAAGGTGAGTGCTTATCAGCCTTATCCCAAAGAACTGTGGTACACTTCTGTCAGACTCTTTACAACTATTTGGGACTCATCTGTGAATGAACAGACTGAGAATGAACTGGCTCTGAATGAGCAGAAGTCACAGCCGTTGTAATAAAAAGAGGGTTTTGGGGACTCATTGTGTGCTTTTACTGCATCAGGAAGCCTAGGTCAGAACAATCATATCCCGTTGATTCTCACTGAACTTTAGAACCTTAACCCTAATTTTATTTGGAAAATCTGAAAAATAATAATAATAAAGCGTTCATATTTGCCTGGCCAAGAAGCTATGGATTATTTTCCTGTTGCAGTTTGGAAGAGTTTCACACAGAGACACACAAAACCTCTTCTTGTTGTTGCTTGCTTGCTTCTTCTTTTTTAACTCTTTATGATTTTCCTCCTTCTCATAGGTTATTCTTTCATAGGAATTAAAAAGTAATTAAAACTTTGCAGAATGAAAAAATGGCACACGCACTGCTTGCACAACCAGGACCCGATTGCTTCTTCCGATTCACTCAGGAGTCACTTGCAGCAATTGAGCAAAGGATCACTGAGGAAAAAGCCAAACAAAAAGTAGATCAAGAGCAAAAGGAGGAGGACCACGATGAAAACAAGCCAAAGCCAAATACTGACTTGGAAGCAGGGAAGCCGTTGCCTTTTATTTATGGAGACATTCCTCCTCACTTCGTGTCTGAGCCCTTGGAAGACCTGGACCCTTATTATGCAAATAAAAAAGTAAGTGTTCATAAAGAGTAAAACCAAAGCATGGATCATAGCAAATTAGTATATATGCGCTGCATAATGTGGATGAAACAAGTCATATGTATAACCTTGACTAGCAGTGTTTTGCTAGGTGTCAAACTCAAGGCCCACGGGCCAAATCTGGCCCACAGGGTGCTTAGATCTGGCTCATGGGGACGCCCTGGAAACAGTGAACGACCGGCCCACAGTGCCTCTGTCAGTGAAAACAGAGTTCGGGAAGGCTGCGCCTTCTGAGTAGCCCTCCTGAGCTCCGTTTTCGCTGACAGAAAGTTGCAGGAGGCTGTCGCAGCCAGAAACGGAACTCAGAAGCCCACTTTCACTGGCAGAGCACTTGGGCCACCACAGGTGCCCCTGACACGAGTGACGAGCAGGTCATACCCATCCTGGCCCCCTGAGATCAAACACAACCCTGATGCAGCCCTCAGTGAAATCAAGTTTGACACCCCTGGGTTAGTGAATGCATCTTGCCTAGCAGTTATTTTAACATAACAAATGCACCACAAATCTGTTCTTTTTGCTTAATCAACTAGTCTTTGTACTGAAATGGAAAATTGATGCCTTATTTGCTACATCCTTGTGGCAAACTGAAATGTGTAACTGTTAAATAATTACTTACTTGGAAATGTTTTTGTGAAAAATGCCACATGGTAGGTATGTACAAAGCCTACTGTTCCTATTCCAAGAGTAGACAATTTCTGCCCTAGGTGTAGATTTACATACAATCATACTGTGAATGGGAAATAGGACCCTTCCTGGAATTGTAGATTTTGCACATATCTGCCATTTCTCAATAAAATTATCATACCTTGACAGTTAATCATAATTTACAAATTTAGACAAAAAAATGTAGTTACCTTAAAATTGCACTCATGTCAGAAAAAACCGAGGCGCTTCTGAGTTGAAAGGATTAGCCAGTGACATCACTGTTGCGCAGGGGATATCCAGTTGGGGGCTCCTTTCATGTCCTTGGTGGGAGATGGAGCGAAGGATGAAAGCTCAAACTCGGTCCAGGGCAGCACTCGGGTTTCGAATGGGGGCTTGCTAACTTCCATCCCAGCATCCTAACCATGTGAGCCACCATGCTCCTGCCTTAAAATTAAAGAAGGTATATTCATCTCATAACAATATACCAGGAGAATTTGATAAGTAGGAGCACTTTTACTTTTATTGTGCAGAATTATGATATGATATGTCACTATGGCATACTAAAAAATAGTTAAAATAGGCAACAAGAGATATAAAAGTCTAGAAATCTTCCCGGTTCATTTACAACAGATGTTATCTTTGCCCAGGCTTTTAACTGATTCAGTGCTTCTGAGTTTCATTAATCCTGTGATAATTATTAAGATTTTGTAAGATGATGATTTTACAATTTTAGGCTGTTGTAATTTGAAGGTTTTGTAGTTTTAATGTTGTACTAAAACCTCAGTATAATTGTTTGTTAAAAGGAAAGCTGGTAATACATTCTATAAGTAAATGAATATCAGAACAGGAATATTATACTGAATTGTGCTTAGTGTAAAATGAATTTTAAAAATTTTGAAAACTCCTCTTGCACAATTATGAAGGGAAGGAATAGCACATGGCTTATAGTGACTCCTTCTTATAATAGAAAACCATGATTATCTGGAACGTTTGAACTTCAACTTGATGTAAAACTAAAGAAATAAAATCAACATGATTACAACATTGCATTTATGTTTTGTTCTCTCTTATCAGACATTTATAGTATTGAATAAAGGGAAGAATATCTTCAGATTCAGTGCCACACCTGCCTTATACATGCTGAGTCCTTTCAGTACCCTTAGAAGAATTTCTATAAAAATTTTAGTTCATTCATATCCTTTTACAACAGGTAACACAAAACTTTCTCTTATGAAACTGCTTTTTAAACAGCAGCATCAGTTCCTTTTGTCAGAGAGATGTACGTGTTCTTCCTTAATTTTAATTACTTTGGTAACATTATATTCTTATTTAGATAGATAAAATCTTCTCTTTGTAGGTATCATTTGACTTGGAATATCCTTCCTTCCTTCCTTCCCTCCCCTCCCTCCCTCCCTCTCCCTTCTCTTCAGTTTATTGGGACCACCCTGAGTATCTGATAAAGTACGCAACAGCCCATGAAAGCTTATACTTTTTACAACAATTCACCAATGGTAAAAGATGTTACCAGATTCCTTTTGATTTTCTATCAGTAAAATAAAACTTTGGATTTATCTTGGAAGATAACTTTGGCATAGCATTTTTATCTGGAATCTATAGATACATTTTCAAATAAATTCATCAATTCATACAATGAATATTTATAAGCCAGTATCCTAAAAAACATGGATACACTGGTGACAGTGTTTAGAATGCAATATTGCAATCTAATTCTGCCCACAATCTGGAATTTGATCCTGACAGGGCTCAAGGTTGACTCATCTTCTGAGGTCGCAAAAATGAGAATCCAGATTGTTGAGGACAATATGCTGATACTGCAAACCACTCAAAAGAGTGCTGTAAAGCATTATGGAGCAAAATATAAGTCTAAATGCTATTGTTATTTAGAGAATAAACTTATGCCTCTTTATCTCATTCAGTTAAGTGGACTTACTTTTGAGTAGATATATATTGAAATGAATTGGTAGATGTAAGTATTTGTCTAGAATCTATCACGTATTCCTTGACATAATCCAACATTATTCAGCATCTTTATTATGTGTACTATTCTCACAAATTGTGTATTCATGACTTTGAAAGAACCTCCTGACTGGTCAAAGATGGTAGAGTAAGTACACAATTTGTTTGTTTTCCTAGTCCTATATAGACAGTCTCATGATAATACTGTATATAGGCAATGATGAAGATTTACAAGATGATAGATAGATAGATAGATAGATAGATAGATAGATAGATAGATAGATAGATGGATGGATGGATGGATGGATGGATGGATGGATGGATGGATGGATGGATGGATGGTGTTTTATATGTGGATTGCTTTTGGTTCCCTCCCTCTGCCCCAAAATACACCAAGTGATAGTGTTGGAGCCGGCTCCTGACTTGCAAGAACCAATTGTTAAATTTTCTGGAATTTTGTGAGCCAGTTGAAAACAGAGTTCAGCTACAATACCTGGTACTCTGATCAGCTGTTTGGCAACTCATAGCAGTAATTGAGCCAGAAGAGCCTGTGATACATTTTTCAGAACATGTAGAATTTTTATTTAGACTATTAATGCAACTTAATGGGAGACGATGGCTCAGCAGTTAAAGATGCTGAGCTTGGCAGCTGGAGAGCTCCCATTACTTGTCCCAGCTCCCACCCTCCTAGCAGTTTGAAAGCATGCAATGTGATTAGATTAATTTGGGAAGATTACAGCATGGGCAGTGGTGGCACAGTGGTTAGAGTGCAATACATATTCAAGGAAAAAAGAAAGTTTCACAAACCAAATCTCATGGAATTTATGGGGAAAAAAGTGGAAGTATTACATGTCCAAAATAGAACATGCAATATACTTCCATAAAACAATAAGGGCTTTGATATCTTTTTATCGCTAGTCTATCACTTCAATAATAAACTAATGTACGTCCCTTCTACTAATATGTCTTCCTTCTTATTCCGCAAATAAGGAGGAGCATTACTTTTCTGTATTAAAAACTTGGTACATTGGTACTCTTTAAAACTTTTAACAGAATTTAAAAACAGCTCTCTAGTGTTGTGTCTAAAGTTATGTTAAATCCTTATGTCTTAAAACTTTTAATGAGATGTGCATCTATAGTAGTGTTTTATGCTCAGTATAAAAATAACGTAGTATTATATTAATAATATTAAAAACAATCCAGTAGTATAATCTTTTTGATAAAGAGAATGTTCCTGTCCTTAGCTCCAAGATGTAGAAGCAGAAATTGAGAATGAAAGGGGGGGGCGGGGGGGGGGGCAAGTGGAAAGGAAAATTGTCATTTTAAGGGCAGAAATCTGCATTATTGGAAGGCACTAAATAAAAGGAAAAGGAGGCACTAATAAAACAAGTAGGAAATACTAAATCCTGCAGGAATGACCAGTTTGCTTGGATTTTTCTCCCCTTCAGATACACATTCACCGGAATATATACATTCGAATCCCTCATTAAAATTTTTGCAAGAGGTTTCTGTATAGATAAGTTTACTTTCCTTCGAGATCCTTGGAATTGGCTTGATTTTCTTGTAATTTCATTTGCGTAAGTATTCAGCCTTTTTTTTTTTTCCATTGGTGACGTATGTATTTTTTAAAAACTAGTATCACTAATATTGCACCTGCATGACAGTTTTGACGTACATTAATTGTATTGTTGATGAATTGCAAATAGCTTTTTCTTGGTGGAATGGGCATAACAGGCAAGAGAAATTTCCCTGCATGCCCCCCTCCCCTAACCACTGCTCTAGGATAGGTACAGGAATCCCAGATGATAGAAAGAATCGGTGGGAAATTCTCACTGTATGAGCAGAGTGGAAAAACCGTCCCCAGATACTACAACTAAGCCATACTAATCTCATGTTTAGTTCAGTTGTGATTAGTTTTTCTTGGTCATAATTAGCTCCCTTTACCAGTAAAGTAGTTTCTGCCAGCAAAACGGCTTGTCCTGAAATCCCGTCCATGTTTCTTCGCAATGTATTCTGGAAATGTAGGAGCAGATTGAATGTAAAGGATGAATTGCTGCATCTAATCCAGTTTTCCCCCACTTTTTCTTAAATGTCAGAATTTCATTTGTTGAAGCTATAATGCAATAATAAGGTGTAACTGATTCAAATTGTCTGAAATACAGACACATACATATACCTATACGTGCACATACACATACAAACACACATCAGTGGTGGGATTCAAATTTTTTTACTACCGGTTCTATGGGCGTGGAATGGCTTGGTGGGCATGGCAGGGGAAGGTTACTGCAAAATCCCCATTCCCACCCCACTCCAGGGGAAGGATACTACAAAATCCCCATTTCCTCCCAATCAGCTGGGACTCTGGAGGCAGAGAACAGATGGGGGCGGGGCCAGTCAGAGGTGGTATTTACCAGTTCTCTGAACTACTTAAAGTTTCCGCTACTGGTCAGAACCTGCTGAAACCCACCTCTGATACACATACACCCTTGTGGCCCTAAATTGTTCATTTAAATAATCCATAACACTTTGAAAGTAGTACGTAAATTTATTAATCACGCAAACAACTGTGGTGTACACTAGGCTTCCAACAAAGCACTGACCGTTTCTGTATATGGTGGTGAATTTTATAGGGCTGAATGCAGCTCCCTTTTAAGGAGAAGGTACTTTATTCCACCACAATACATCCACACAGGCATGGAAATACAGACACCTAAGTTTCAGTCTGCTAACAAAACCAGTGCCATGTATACGTGGTAAAGCGTCTTTAATCATTGATATCAAATGTGCCAGTGAATGTTTCACTGACAATAATTGTAAATTTACAAGTATTCACGTGGTGTTATTCCCAGTGGACACAGCGGGAGTTATTTTCAACTCTACGTGCTGAATGCAAAATCACTAAAACTAAATTATAATTTAATTACCAACAGGATTTAGCTCCAATAAATACCCAGGTAAGTACCATGAAGTCTACCTCAACTCTGAATAACTGTGGTTTAATTCTACAGGTATCTAACAGAATTTGTAAACCTAGGCAATGTTTCAGCTCTTCGAACTTTCAGAGTATTGAGAGCTTTGAAAACTATTTCTGTAATTCCAGGTAAGATGTAAGTGGTGTAAGGTGTTAGGTCCCTTGTATCTGTCCAACTGTTCCTTTTTATCCTGTCATTGTGTTTGTGTGTGAACTCCCCTATTACAGATATGTGACAGAGTTTGTGGACCTGGGCAATGTCTCAGCGTTGAGAACATTCAGAGTTCTCCGGGCATTGAAAACAATATCAGTCATTCCAGGTGAGAGCTAGGTTAAACCCAGAGGCTGATTTTAATTTGTCAAAACTGCAGTGGTAACTGTTTGGCCAATTTAATTGCTAATCTAGATTATTTATCTAGAACCAATTCCTTGTTTCTTGCTGTGGTGAAGACATCAGCCTTGGAGTTTAACACATTTTTGCATGAGATAGCAATGAAAATTATGTATGTTGCACATGAAAATAGTTAATTTTCTTTCATTCAACAATATGAAAAATGGTTGCACTTTTCATATTCAGATAGTCTTTGCTTATTGAAATAATTTGGGAATGAGGATGTTAGTATTTAGAAAATTAGATTGCTAGTAAACTTTCTAATAATAATATGCTAATAAAGGAATTGCATGGATATTGCATGAATATAGCTTAAGAAGCCTTACCTTCCAAACCACTTTCTGGCTTGAAAGGAGATGTTTCTTGTTAAGTCATGCTTGAAAAAAAATTACTATTGGTAAAAAAAAAAAAGTCCTTACATCAGATCAGGGGTAGGCAGCATGCCCATGACACCTCCTTTGCTACTGACCTAGCTTGGCATCCTGCTTGGCTGTGTTTAACAAGTCCTTTTATATATGTATAAAACCATCATGAAACAAAACTGCATCTTCTAATGTTCTATGAAGTTATAAGAACGCTTCAAATCCACCGCTGGGATCACAGAGACCATACTTGGGGAGAAGGGCGAATTTGACTTCTGGTATCTTCGGGTGTCTTCTCATGTCCAATGTTTGTAATTAACCCATGCTTTCAAACTTAAAGTTATCACACACACACCCCACACACCCCAGTTGCCTATCCCCTGCATTAGTTCCATGCAAAGTAAGAATAACTACAATTGCTGGCTTCCAGTTGCATAGCTGTTTAAGTGATGATGCTTTTTATATTCCTGTATAGTTGCCTTTTTCTTTTTTTTCTTTTTTTACTATTTCATGTCTCAAGAGTTTGAAGGCTTTCTCTTTTAGCAAAAAAAAAAAATGGCTTTCAAAAATAGGAACTGCTTGCATGAAATGTTTTAATTCATCTCAGTTGCCAACACCTAGCGCTCGATCCGAGGCTAATTTGGGATTGATTTCTCTTTATTTTAGGCCTGAAGACAATTGTAGGCGCCCTCATTCAGTCAGTGAAGAAGCTTTCAGATGTTATGATCTTGACTCTGTTTTGTCTGAGTGTGTTTGCACTAATAGGATTGCAGTTGTTCATGGGTCACTTGAAGCATAAATGCTTGTTTTGGCCCCTGAGTAACACTTCTTATGAAGATCCACACTTCAAGGAATACTACAATGGAACTGAGCTCATGTGGTCTAAATATGTTGAAAATAAAGGTAATGTTTAAATAATAGCAGCAGCAATAATAATATTCCACTAGAGTACTTGGATAGGGATCTAAGCTTTGCCATAAATCCAACCGATATATTTGGCCAGTTCTAAATTCAGAAAATATTTGTGGAATCAAAAGTATTGCTGTGAATCAACATCACATCACACTACCATCATTCAGTTGTTCCACTGGGTGGCACTCTATTTTCCAATATTTAGTTAATTTTTGGTCTTTTCAATTAAAGTGAAAACATCATTTGCTCGACATTGCCTGGCAATAGGGTTGATAATGTAATAATAATTAATCTAAGATTTTTTTTCTGGACTTACTTTATTTTGTGGCTTCTCTGGACTAATTGCGATATAAATTTAATTCATTTAGTATAGATCATTGACAATGAATTGCTTAAATGAAGGGAAATCAGTACTGTTAGTAAAAACACCATTTCAAATAAGAGTTGCAATATAAAACTGCAATAAATAACCAATCTCATGTTTTCTATTTGAATCTAAATGCCCAGTCACAGAGATAGATTGATTGATTAATAGTTTCTGTTGCAATGTCAGAAGAAAAAGTAAAGCTCTTTGAAAATGCTAGGGGTGCTCTGTTTGGGAAAAAAAATGAGACAATTTCCCTTCAATCAAGTTGTCCACTTTCCCGATAGAGATGTTAGTTGTAATTCACACACACAGGCAATACCTCACCTTGAAAATCAGATTTTAGTCATAATTTACAGAATCACATGGATTCCTAAGATTTTTTTTTGTTACAGAAAAGTAAAGATATTAAATAATAATAAAAAAAATGAATGGATTCAGGAAATACAATGATATAATCAGGCTAGTCAACTTCCTTGAATTTAATCCACACACACACACAAAATTAACCTGCACTCCTAACGGCTTTGTCTTCTCTCATACAAGTCTAGTCACAAGACCACAGTTATATTTGCATACATTATAAACAAATTGCTGCTAAAGGTAGAAGAACAGATTGCACACTGTTAACTCAGGAGAGCAAAACTGCAAAATATTGTGCACGGAATACCGATTTCTACCAAAAGTAGAAATCTCTTCTGTGTCTCTTGGTTACTTTCTAATGTATCTGGTTGGTTTATTGGATTGTGGCTCTTAGTGTGAAAATGTCTTCTGTGACAAACAGAAAACTGTGACTATGATATGAATGAAAATATCATAAGGGTATTTTTTTTTTCTTACCAGAACACTTTTACTTCTTGGAAGGTGCAAAGGATGCCTTGCTATGTGGTAATAACTCAGATGCTGGGTAAGTATAGTTTAGAAGAGAAATCCAATATTAGTAATATAACTAAATCTGTTAGTCCATCAACTACTTTGCATTGAATATTTGAGCAGAAGCTATGGAAGAGATTTGGGGATGGAACGTTATACAGAAAGCTGTAGCTTAAGGGAAGAAATGGGACAAATTTAATATTTCCTCTTTGCTTTATAATATGGCAAGTATATTCAAGGCATTAAAATACTTTGTTTTATAGGCCCAGTTTAGTGTAAAGTCCTAAATAAAAGTTTGGTTTAGTACAAAGATCTGGTTTCTTTAATTGGATAACAAAATATAATTATTTTTGAATGTCATGAGAAGTTAATGGGAACTTTTTCGCACACTCATAAAATTATATTAATTGAGAACTAGTTCAGGTAGAGCTAAAAATTATCTGTTTTCTTTAAGAAGAAAAATACAAGGAAAAGCACCAAGAAAAGGAAACTTCATCCAAAGGGGGCTGAACCTCAGATATTCACTCCGATGAGACCCAGTGTGATGAACTCTTAAGTAATACAATGTTCTTAAATTTCTGAGGCCATTCGGGTTCTGATTCATGTCAGACTTGAATATGTACACAGATAGGTTTTTGTTATCTACAGGATCTTCAAATCTTTATAAATCCTCATAGCAATTTGTATTTTGACTTTTAATGTGCCTGATATATCTCTACACGTTCAATTTTTCTGTCTAAGCTATTTTAGTCTAAAACAAGCCTTTTAAAGTGCATTTGAAGTTTCTGATCTGATCGATGCTTTTGATTTGATTTGAAGAAGTATGAAATTTGAGAGGTAATTTCACATATTAATCCTTTCAAAGACCGAATTCAAGAATATTTACAGTATTTTTCGGTGTATAAGACGCACCGGAGTATAAGACGCAACTTAATTTTTGGGGAGGAAAACAAGAAAAAAAGAATTCTACCTCTGCCTACCAGCATCAAGATCAGCCATGTCCAGACTTCCACTTGATTTTGATAACAAGCAGCACAGATTTTTTTATCTGTTTAAAACAAACCCTATAACTCTACATGCGTTTAACTGGAATGAGTGGGGGGAGGGGATGATTTTCATGGGGGTAGAAGAGTGACTTGGCACCGAAGGCTCTGCTCCTGAGATGCCCCCGTCTTCCGACCTATAGCTCTGGGGGGAAGGTCGGAGCACAGCCTGAGAAGCAAACCTCTTCAGGATGGTCGAGGGGGGAAATCTGCCCAGCAGCTTCGGCAAACAAGGCACCTGCGTACCGCCTGCCTCAACCGGGTCGGGGAATGCACCATTCCCGACTCTGGCCTTTCCCCAGAGCTGCCACTCACTTGCTGCCCGCTTGCCACCCGCTCACACTTCACCTTCGGTCAGGAGCCAGGGTCCTGGGACGCCCCATTCCCTGAGGCCCTGGAGCCGCCACCTTCTTGCCACCTGCCTCAACCGGGTCAGGGAATATACCATTCCCCAACACCAGTCTTTCCCCGGAGCCACCGCCCACTCTTCCTTCACCACATGACGTATACTTGCCTTCCTCCAGCGGCTGGCTGCCAGGAAAGGCAAGCATCCAAAAGTTACCGGAGCCGCTCTCCTTCTTGAATGTGCCGCCGCCATCGCCGCCTTGTTCCATGTGCCGGCTGTGCAAGTGCACACCCAACCTGTCAATGAATCAATGAAATAAACTGTGTGCGCTTGCATGGTCAGCGCATGGAACAAGGCAGCAATGGCATATTCAAGGAGAGCAGCTCCGGTAACTTTCGGACGCTTGCCTTTCCTGGCAGCCAGCTGCTGAAGGAAGGTAAGTATACGTAGCATGGCGAAGGAAGAACGGGTGGCAGTTCCGGGGAAAGGCCAGAGTCAGGGAATGGTGCATTTCCCGACCTGGTTAAGGCAGGCGGCAAGCAGGTGGCAGCTTTGGGGCCTCAGGGAATGGGGCATCCCTGGGCCCTGGGCCTGACCGAGTGGGTGGCAGCTCTGGGGAAAGGCTGGAGTCGAGGAATGGTGCATTCCCCAACCCGGTTGAGGCAGGCGGCTCTGGGACCTCGGGGAATGGGCCCTGGCCCCTGACTGAAGGGCGAGCAGGTGGCGAGCTACCTTCCTGGTGTCCTGGTGTCCAGCTTGCGAAGGCAGGCAAGCATGGCAGGACTGTGAGCCGTGGACTGGTTTGGGGGCGTGGCCAGCCAGCCATTGCTCCCAGTTCGGTGAACCAGCTCCAGTCTTTGCTACCTATCTGGTAGCATTTCACCCCTGCCGAAAAGGTCCAAAGGATGGGGGCCGGCAGGTGGGCAGGGCTACATTCGGCGTATAAGATCCACCTAGATTTTCACCCTCTTTTTTGGGGGTAAAAAGGTGCGTCTTATACACCGAAAAATACAGTAGATAAGTTTAAAAACTATAAAGTTTTTATTCTCAACTGTTCCATGCAGTTTGGGTTAGTATACATCTCAGTATTCCAAGGTACAGAATACAGTTACTCCTTTACTTTTGCTTTGAGACATATTCCATGTGCTTAATTAGAAAGTGTAAAAACGTTCATTTCATCATCTTTTTTTATAGGCAGTGTCCAGAAGGATATACGTGTGTACCAATTGGTAGAAACCCGGACTACGGCTATACAAGCTTTGATAGCTTTAGTTGGGCTTTCTTGTCACTCTTTCGGCTGATGACTCAGGATTACTGGGAAAACCTTTATCAACAGGTGAGAAAAATAACACTTTTAATTGTGAGAAAGGACCAAAATTTGTTTAGGCAAGTGACTGAACAAAAAAAATAACCCCCCCTGTTATATTGTGAATATGTCTTAGATGAAGAATTGTTATGAACCATTTGTTAGAGAAACAACTAAACTTCACATGCAGCATTGAAAACTCTGGTATCATTTAATGCAGCTTCCCAGTTTCATCATACCTATTTTTAAACAAGGAATACATGGTGGTAGAGTTGATTACAACATGTACCAAATTCAGAAAATATGTTTATACTGCTGAATAATAGATCCAAGACTTGTTTGTTCATTCCGTATATTTCAGAGACAACATCAACGGAAGATATGTAAACATAGAGAGATAGATACACAGCTAACTTCTAACATTCACTTGTTTACTAACCTAGTAACTCCTACTTGGTTTTCCAGACATTGCGGGCTGCTGGCAAAGGATATATGTTCTTTTTCGTTGTGGTGATTTTCCTGGGCTCTTTCTACCTTATCAACCTGATCTTGGCAGTAGTAGCTATGGCCTACGATGAGCAAAATCAAGCTACTATTGAGGAAGCTCGGCGAAAAGAGACAGAGTATCAACAAATGCTTGAGCATCTGAAAAGGCAACAAGAGGAAGCTCAGGTACTGGCATCTAAAATCTTCAAGAAAAGTAAATATAGATAAGTAGGAACTGCACAAAACGTTTTCCTTTTAGAAGGACTTTGTGAGACTCCCCTGCGGCACTGCTTCTAATCTCAAGGTGTTCAAGAAATCTATTGCATTTTTGATTTACAACTGTTCATTTACTGACCATCCAAAATTACAACAGCATTGAAAAAAGTGACTTATGATCGTTTTTCACATTGGCAACCTTTGTAGCATCCCCATGGTCATGTGATCAAAATTCAGTTGCTTGGCAACTGGTTCATACTTACAACCGTTCCTGTGTCCCCAGGTCATGTGATCACCTTTTAACAAGCAAAATCAATGGAGAAGCCAGGTTCACTTAACAACCGTGTAACTAACTCATCAACTGCAGTGATTCACTTAACAACAGTGGCAAGAAAGGTCGAAAAATGGGGGGGAAATTCACTTAACACACGTCTCACTTAACAACAGAAATTTTGGGCTTGATTGTGGTCATAGGTTGAGGACTACCTGTATATGTTTGTACACCAGTGCCTGATGTGATATGTTTTATAAAAATAGAGTTCTATCTGGGTTTATTTATTTATTTTTTATTTATTTATTTTTTGTCAAGCATGTATTTTATGACAGATACAAGTGTAAACATAATTATAAACAAATGTAAAGGGTATGAATAAAAGAAAACAATAGGTCAGGGACGGTAGCAGGAGTGAAATGTTCCCGGTTCAGACTGGATCAGTCAATCCGGTAGCAATGGCGGCAGGTGGTTTGAAGAACCAGTAGCAAAACTCCCTGCCCCCTACATGCCCAGCTGAGCCACATGATCGTCAGAGCCTTTTTTTTTTACTTTTAAAAGCATTTTTTAACAACCTCTTCACCCGAAGAGGTTGTTAAAAAATGCTTTTAAAGGGAGACTTCCGGTTTGGCACCGTAGGTGATGGCGGTGATCTTTACGATCACCAACCTCTGGATTATGTGGAATCGCTAGGACAGCTTAAATCTGCTGTCCAGCGGTTCGGAAAACCCCTTCTTCGGGAGAAGGAGAAGGTGGTGAGCTGAGGGCAGAGGTTGAATTTCCCTAAAGCCCCTGAGAAAAAAGGGGTTTGAAGGGTTAAGTTCCTTCCAGTAACCCGAAGTGCTCCAGATCCGAGGATTCTTCTGCTTTGGCGGAACCAATCACCACGACCAAACGCCGAGATTTATTTTGGACAATAAAGGATTATACCGGACAGAACGAAAGTGGGAGAACTTTATGCAAGTAGCCAAGCCGATTCCCCGATACTTTGTAACAAGCTTGAAAACAGTAAAAAAATGGAGGCGAATTGTTAACAAGTTAACGAGTGGAAAGCGAAAGCGATACTTTCAGCGTTCCGTCTGCAGTTGGTAATTTGCATGTTACTTGCTGCTTTTACTCTTTAACTCTTTGCTGCCTGCTGATAGAATCTAGGGGAGATTTTTAAATACTGCTTTAAAAGACTGTGTTTTTTAGAGGTTAAGAAGATTTAAAGTGAATATTAAGTTGGAAATAAATAAATATATAATTTTATAGAAGATGGCAGCCAAACAATTAAAGTCTACTGTAACAAAGAGCTCTGGAACTTTATCAGCTGGTGTTTCTCCAGCTCATACAGCAGAGACTAGAACATTGAATTTAGAGGCGTTACAAGAGAACTTAAAAGGCTTTATAGAAGAAAAATTTAAAGTAATAACTGATGAGATGTCTGAAATGAAAGAGCAGATATCAGAAATTCAAGTGGGAAATAAAGAAGTTAAAGAAGGATTTGTAATGGCAGTACAAGTTTGGCAACGAATGTGATTTTATTGGAGGAGGAGGTTGAAGAAATTAAGCAACATAATTTAAAATTAGAAAATAAAATGGATGAATTTCAAAGTAAAATGGAAAAACAGAGGATGAAATAGTTTTGATACAATATAGAAATATGGAATTTGCTCTTAGAATTCGAGGTTTGAAAGAAAATAAGGAAGAGAATTTAAGGAAATTTTTCTGAAGTATTTGCTGAGATATTAGCAGCTCGTCCAGCAGATGTGGCTTATCAAATTGATAAAATATATCGTGAATTCTTGGATAGCAAGGCAAAAAAGTTGCCAAGGGATGTTGTTATTTATTTTACAAACAGAACAGTGAGAAATCAGATTTTGCAAGCTTCATATAAGGGGAGAAGATTCAGATTGCTGGTCAAGATATTTTGATATTAAAGGAAATTCCACCAAAATGTTAAGGGCTAGGAAGGAATTTGCCTTCCTGGTGAATGAACTTAAAAACATCAGATTGAATATAGATGGGATATTCCAACTGGTATAATAGTATATTATGCAGGAAAGTATATCGTTTCAATACGGTTGGAAAAGCAAGAGAATTTTATGTTGAGGTATTAAAGTTGGAAGTCTTCCCCATTGGAAGCTAGAGGAAGGAGGCTGAAGTGAAGGAAAGAGAAGTGAAGCAGGTACAAGAACAGATTGTGATGGAAGAAGATTTATTACAAGTGTTGGAAATACCTACGACGGGTTTAGATTCAAAAGAACAAAGGTTGACAAGAGCTGCTGCTAAACGCAAGGAACAAGAGATGAAGGCACAACAACAACTGGCAACTACTACAACGGAAACAGTGGGAGGAGCAAGGCCTAAAGTAAAATGTGATCTGCGGCTGGTGTTCCAAAAGTTTCCTATCTTGGAATGTTAATGGCCTGAACTCACCGTAGAAGAGAAGGAAAGTATTTCATTATTTGAAACAATTTAAAAATGACATTACCTGTTTACAAGAAACACATATTAGATCTTGCTAAATGTTGGAGATGCGATTGTGAAGATGCTACTTATTACCATATATGGTGGACTTGTAAAAAAGTTAAAGCATTTTGGATTAAAGTATGGTGGATCATGCAGAATATTTTGAAAAAGAAGATTAAGTTTACTCCGCAGTTCTTTCTACTAGGAATAATTATGGACTATACAGCTATAGAGTCTAAATTGATTTTGAACTTAATAACAGTCGCAAGATTTTTGATTGCTCAGTATTGGAAGAAAGAAGAATTACCTACAATCGAAGAATGGACACTCAAAGTATCAAATCTGGCAGAGATGACAAAAATCTCCGCTTACTTGAAAGACTATACACAAGAAAAATATATTTTAGAATGGAAAATGTGAATTGATTATATTTAAAATAAGTATCAGATAAAAAAAATATCGAATAGCATATGAGTAAATTTAGGAAATATTTTGTATTAGATATATTTTTGAAGGAGAGGGGAATTGAGAGTGTGACTAAGTGTGGTGTGACTAGAGATTATAATTTAGGAATTATTTTGGATTATGATTGTTAGTTTTGATACCCTGCATTTTGTTCTGGGAAGTCGGGATGGGGGTGGGGGTAAGGGGAGGGAATTGGGGGTTTGGTAGAGATGGAGTGATGGTTAATGTACAGGGATTATTGAAGAAATATAATTAATGTAGGATCGGGTCTGCATAGTTACCATTTTAGAACGGTGAGGAGGAGAAAAGAGAGTAGGAGGTAGGAAAGAGGAGAAGAGGAAGGAAGAGGGATAGTAGAGGGAGAAGGAAGGTGTAGGGTGGAGGGAGGAGCGGATGTAGATAAGAGAAGGAGAGGAAGGTTTGGAAAGTAAAAGAAGGTAGAAGAGGGAAGAGTGTTAAAAAGGGGGGTGGTGACTGGGCAAGCCCGACTAATTGTATATAACTGTACATTGGATGAATTATTTGATATGATTGTAAAAATAAAACTTTTTATGAAAAAAAAAAATGCTTTTAAAGGGTTAAAACAAGGCTCTGAGGATCGCAGCTGAAGTGCCTAATCGTCAGAGGCTCTTTTTTTACTTTTAAAAGCATTTTTTAAAAGGTAAAAAAGCTGAAGCCTGCTAGGCAAAAAAAGGGCGGTATAGGCAAAAAATGGGGGGTGGGGTTTCGTGGAGGGGGGAGAAAGAAAGAAAGAAAGAAATAAGGGAGGGAGGGAAGGAGGGAGGGAGGGAGGGAGGGAGGGAAGGAGGAAAAGGGAGAGGAAGGAAGGACTACAAATCTGGCATTAGACACAGCTTCAGAGGATAATCCAGGACTGGAAGGGACCTGGAGGACATCTAATCCAACCCTGTTCCAGCAGGACATTGTTAGTGAATTTTTGTCTTTTGATCCCCCAGTCACATAGCCACGCCCACCCAGTCAGATGATCCCCCACCAAGCCATGCCCACCAAGTCACACCCACAGAACCGGTAGGAATGAAATTTAGATTTCACCACTGGACGGTAGGCACGCTGGTGCGCTTCCTACTCTTACGAATGGGGTGAGGGCTACAATAGACAATATAAGGTAAAAGTTTTGGGGATTTGGGGAAGAAACCACAGAGTCAGGTAGTGCATTCCAGGCATTGACAACTCTGTTACTGAAGTCGTATTTTCTGCAGTCTAGTTTGGATCGGTTTACCATGAATTTCTATCTATTGTGTGCTCTTGTATTGTTTTGGTTGAAGTAGTCATTGGCTGATAGCTCATTGCAGCAGATGATTTTATGTACTATGCTTAGGTCAGACCAAAGACGGCGAAGTTCTAAGTTGTCTAAGCCCAAAATTTTGAGTCTGGTGGCATAAGGTATTTTGTTGCCAGCAGAGTGGAGGAGTCTTCTTGTGAAATATCTTATCATTATGTCTTGCCTTTATCAACCATATAGAAAGCATATGAATCATATGGCATCTGTCATCTGTCAAATAACATTTGTAGTACAGTTGCAACACCAACAAAGATGATAGGAAATTAAGGGCATTACTTAGTGTTATTGTCCTTCATAAGGATGGGATTGAGTCCCCAGAGCTTTAGAACCAGACAGGTGCTCATGCAGATGAAAAGAACACTATTACAATATTACGTACAGAACATGAAATATAGTACCTTGGCTTAGTTAATGATACACATAGTGTTAACACACAACACACAGGCTAGATTCTAATTATTATTATTATTATATATCAGCTAAATATTTACAGGCAGACTTACGACCACAACGGAGACCCAAATCTGTGTGTCTTAAGTGAGACATTTGTTAAGGGAGTTTTGCTCCATTTTATGACTTTTCTAGCCTTAGCTGTTAAGTGGATCACTGCAGGTGGTTAAGTTAACAACACGGTTGTTAAGTGAATCTGGCTTCCCCATTGACTTTGCTTGCCAGAAAGTTGCAAAAGGGGATTACATGACTCCAGTAGATTCCAGACACTGCATAAATATGAGTCAGTTGCCAAGTGGCGGAATTTTGATCAATGACCACAGGGATACTGCAATGGCTATAAGTGTGAAAAATGGTCATAGGTAAATTTTTTCAGTGCTTGTTGTAACTTTGAATGGTCACTAAATGAACTGTTGTAAGTCGAGGATTACCTTAACATACTGATACATTTCAAGGGATTCATGAACTTCAATAGGGAAAAAATGTATTTTAACTGAAACTTAGCTTGTGTTGATTAAATGGCTTAATAAAGAAGCACGTATATTGTATTCCATATTGCTGTTTTTAAAATATTTTGATACCTGTAGTTGAGTATAACGATTTCCTTTGTAATGTAGTATCTATTTATGTATTTAACTTCAATGTATTTAAAAGCTTTTATATAAGAAGGTATCCATAGATGTCGCAAGACCCTCAAAGAGATCTATGAAACAAAAAGACTAAAAGCCCCTATTTTGGTGTATATTCATTTGCTAATATTTTGATAAGTGGCTCAGTGGCTAAGACGCTGAACTTGTCAATCAGAAAGGTCGGCAGTTTGGTGGTTTGAATCCCTAGCACCACATAATGGAGTGAGCTCCCGTTCCTTGCCCCAGCTTCTGCCAACCTAACAATTCGAAAGCATGTAAAAATGCAAGTAGAAAAATAGGGATCACCTTTGGTGGGAAGATAACAGCGTTACATGCACCTTTGGTGTTTAGTCATGACCACATGACCATGGAATCGTCATCAGACAGTGCTGGCTCTTCGGTTTAGAAATGGAGATGAGCACCGCCCCCTAGAGTCGGGAACGACTAGCACATATGTGCAAGGGGAACGTTTAATATTTTGATACATGCATGTTGTTGGTTTTTTGCCCACTTGTATTCTTCAAGCTGTGTTCTTTGGTAGTAATAAGCATCATGCTAAATAACTAAATTGTGTGAAAAGCACTTACACAGTTGATCCCTTCATATGATAGGCACTGGTGGCAGCAGCGGCTTATAAAGATTTCAGGGAGGATGGTGCTCTTGGAAGACTTTCCGAAACATCTTCAGAATTATCAAGCTCCAAAAGTGCTAAAGAAAGAAGAAACCGAAGGAAAAAAAGACGGCAAAGAGAATTGTCTGTTGGCGAACCTGGAGGGAACAACAAAATGTTTCCAAAATCAGAATCCGATAGTAGCATCCGAAGAAAAGGATTTCGATTTTCCTTGGAAGGGAATAGACTCACATATGAAAACAGGGTCATTTCTCCATACCAGGTCAGATATCCTGTGGGTATATCTATCCAAATTGTTGCACTTCGTGGTCTTCATGCAAGGAAAGACATATATAAACATATTGTGTCCTTCTGGGCTTCAGGTTCTTGTCATTACTTGCAGTAACTTGAGGAACTTAAAAACAATAGTCTCTTTTTGTTATTAGAAAGCCAAACAGTTAGAAAAGAGGTAGAGGATAATAGTATGAAATTTGGGAAGAAAGGAATAAGATTTTTCTAACAAAGACAGGAGAGCAGTGGTCCCCACTCTTTCTGGCACCAGGGACCAGTTTTGTGGAAGACAATTTTTCCACAGATCGGGGCGGTGCTCGTAGTGGTTTCACATGCTACCTAGATCCCGTGGATGCGCAGATGAAGCTTCACTTGCTTGCGTGGCCTGGTTCCTAAAAGTCCATGGACCAGCTTGGGGATTGGGGACCCCTGCAGCCAGGTCTTCGTTGCTATATTGGAAAGACAGAGTGGTGCTAAGTATCTGAATAGCAAAATAACCTATTTAAATGTACTGAATGGACATTTTCATGACTTATTAATAAGAACTTGGTAGCACAAGGACTCTACCAGTAAGAAGTTATCATTTCAATGGAACCACTAATTATAATTGAATTTTCCTTTAATAATATTGATGGGCCTTTGATGCAGTCAATTTGATGTATTTGGAAGTACCTTTTAGCATTTATTGAAATTTCGGGTGGGATGGGGAGAATAGTGCCCAAGGACATCACTCTTGATATGTGTCGAGCTATTGGTCCATATGTTGATTTTGAATACTTCTTAAACATTCTTTTAATTAAAAATAAAATAAAACAGCTATTGTATTTTAAAGCACTATTAACCACATTCCTAAGAAAGTCCATAAGCCTCACACAGCCGTATCGGTATTTCTAGAAAAGGAAAACAGTGGTTGTTCTCAATTTGGAAGTATGATTATCTTCACAAACAAAGGATAAGTTGAGATTATAGATGGTATCCTTGGAGGCAAGAAGATGTGGTAGAAAACAATATTTGAATGTTTTATGTTTCTTTCTCATGTTTTCTATTTTGCCAGGACTTGGTTAACCTTTTTATAATGTCTTGTGGTTCCACTTTTATGTACACTGAGAGCATATGCACCAAGACAAATTCCTTGTGTGTCCAATCACACTTGGCCAATAAAGAATTCTATTCTATTCTATTCTATTCTATTCTATTCTATTCTATTCTATTCTATTCTATTCTATACTAAACTATACTATACTTCTATTCTATTCACTTCCCCATTTCTGAGTCAAACCTGCATTCCTTTATCCCTAGGAAGCATGTCTGATCCCCATGAAATCAGTTTAGAAGTTTGATCACATCATACTTAAGATCAACTGTACTTTTTCTCTTGAAAGTTATTGCCTAGCATCATCCAACTGAGCTTTGTATATGATTTGCAAGTTTTCACTTGATGGTTCAATTTCTGTCTCCTTAGTCAATGCTGTTTCCCACAAGGCGCAATAGCAGGGCCAGCTTCTCCAGCTTCAAAGGTCCAACCACCGAAGGAGGCTCCGATGCTGATAGTGAGCACAGCACCTTTGAAGAAAACGGAAGCCGGAATGGTTCCTATTTTGTTGTACGCAGACATAGTGACCGTCGCAGCAGCAACATTAGTCAGACCATGTTTCCAATGAATGGGAAGATGCAGAGCAGTGTGGACTGCAATGGGGTGGTTTCCTTGATAGGAGGACCACCTGTGCTCCTGTCGCCTACAGGACAGCTTCTCCCAGAGGTGATAATAGATAAAGCAACTACCGATGACAGTGTAAGGAAGATTTAAGTAGCGTAGGCATGATGGGTCTCCAAAATGGAATCCAAATCCCGAATGCCTCTGCATCTTGGAAATGCTTTCGATATTGTCCCCTTTCCAGGCTTTAACACTGGGCTCCCCAAAAATAAATGGTCTGACTTCTGCTGCATGTATTTGCAAACACCGTACACACAATGGGATTTAAAGGAAAACAAGATTTAAATTAAATTAAATACAGAAGGATTTGTTGCCATGTTTACCTTTAATTTACGCTTAGCAAATACCTTCGCCTTCTTTGCTCCTTTATCTTTGATTTGCTCCTGCTCATCCTTGCCTAAAAGATCCATTATGTATGTACCTTGTTTCTAGAAGTGTCCACATGGACCTTAGTGTGTCCACATGGATCTTAGAGCCTCTCCAAAAACAGCTATTTAATGTGATTTTTTTTTTAATGTACAAAAAGGGTGAAAATTCCACTAACTTTATTTGTCTGGAGTAAACTTTTCTTGATCTTACCTCTTTATCCGGGTCTCCTACTTTTGGGGAATGCAACCCTGGCCACACAGTGTGGTAGGAGCCGTGGTGGTTAGAATGCAATATTGCAGGCTAACTTTGCCCACAGTCTGGAGTTCGATCCTGACAGGCTCAAGGTTAACTCAGCCTTCCATCCTTTCGAGACTGGTAAAATGAGGACCCGGATTGTTGGGGGCAATAGGCTGACTCTGTAAACTGCTTAGAGAGGGCTGCAAAGCGCTGTGAAGCGGTATGTAAGTCTAAGTGCTATTGCTATAGTAAGAACTGTCTTGACAGGACAGAGAAATCCTATCTTATATTCATTAACAGCCAGCAATGACTAAGTGCTATTGCTACTCAATCCCCCAAAATTGTACACCTCTGCTTAACTCTCTTCCATTGCCACAGCTGCTTCTATCTCTTTTTAATTCTCCCACTGGTATCTGTCTCATTGCCTTACCTTAACAAGAAGGCACTTCCATGCTCTGTGGCACTTCAGCCTAGTAAGGCCAATTCCTAGTAAGGCCAATTCCTGAAGCAGCAGGTCTCCTAAAAACCAGCTTTGCAAAAAAAAAAAAAAAAAGGCACAAAGGACACCAATAAATCATACTGGCTACACTGAGCGTGTATATTGGAATGCTCATGGGTTTTTGTGTGTGTGTGTGCATCTCTACATAGATAGACATAAATTTGTGTGGCGCTGCACAAATTTAAACTCGGGTAATATGATTGGGTAGAGACCATTGTAGGCAGAATGGAGGGTGAAACCTGCCTGGCTTACTATCCTTCCCTCCATGCCAGATCAAGAGAACCTTCATTTTGTTCTCTGTGAAAGAACCATTTTGTACTCAAGAGTATGTTATAAGTTTAACACCAATGTTTGCCCCTCATTAACTTCATGGTATGGTCCTCCAACTGTATAATAACTCCTTTCCCAATTTTAAAAAGGGATGCAATAAATAAATATGATCTAATCACATAACAAACGTGATTAGATCACATTTAACTATATATTGTGTTTGCAGCTCCATACAATATTATATCCCGGAGTATGTTCCTTGGTTTATGGTTGGCGTGTTGAAGCTCAGTTAAGTCATGTTTTTATTGCTAGGCAGAGCATGCAACAATGATGCACCTGGGATAAATTTGTTATTGATTTTTTAAATAATTGTTCAGAATGGATTGAAGGCCTGGAGGAGCACTGGCTCAAAAACATAATGCTGTTTGCTGAAATGACTTTTGTTGCATGACCTAATTTTTCTTTCTGGATTCCCATGTGAAAGGTGTCAGGCTATTTAAACATAAAATTATTTTTTCTAACCTCTAGCATGAATTTTCATGCTTTGATTTACATATATCGTCTTTGTGTCTTGGCAATAAGATGTATTCACGATCATTTCAATTGTAAGTGTTACAGTTCTACAGAAAATAAGACTCATATTCATGAGTACATAGAAGACAATGGGACTAAGGCAATGGTGTAGCAATGACATAGTGTTGAGTGAGCCTACCGTTTTCTGGAGTTTTTCCCTTATTGGGCAGTATTTTAACTTTTTTCATTTTCTTTTCTTAATATTTGGGTATGTGCCACCAATATTTCTAGAAACCAAAACCTACCTTACAGTATAGTTTCTGTATATACTCCATTTCAAAATAGCAGGAAACTATGCCTACAGATTCTACTTGGAACCAAAGAGGATCTGAAAAACTAAATTTTAGTTTTAGAACAAGGCTATAGATCAGGACTGTCAAACTCACGGCCCATGGGCCAGATGTGTCATGCACTCACCACGCCCACACCCAGTTTAGTGAAGGGGGAAAAGGTCCCAATACGTCACGTGACGCTGCCGTGATGACATAAGTTTGACACCCCTGCTATAGATCGATCCCTGCTAAAGTCTGGATCAAGAACCTAATCCGTAATCCTGATCCAAGCGCGACTTTGGGAAACTTGAAATATAGTTTCAATTATTATAGAAGAGAGATATTCAAAATAACATACAAAATTTGCATGTGAGCCCTCAAGAGCTCCTGAGGTGCAGGGACATTTCTAAACTAAAAGGCTAAACTGGCCTGTTGTAGAGGTGCAGGTTTAGTTGGTTACGTGTAACAAGCATAAAATACGTTCTACAGTTGACTTACGTTTAAGCTTAAGAAGTACAGAAAGATTCAGGTGCATGTGCAATAGCATGAACTTCTTGAAGTTATTTGTGTTGGGTTATAGTTCTAGTATAGATCTCCATTATCATATTGATAATTTAGTCTTCTTACTTCACTGTAGGCTACTGCTTCTGAGATGGAAGGCAAAAAGAGGCGGTCCAGTTCTTTTCAGATATCGATGGATTTGCTGGAAGACCCCACCGTAAGGCAAAGAGCAATGAGCATAGCTAGCATTATCACAAACACAATGGAAGGTGGGTCTCTGCGTATAGCTGTGTGCCTAGCCTAGCAAATCTGCTATGAAACTTTGGTTTACTTCTCTGTTATGGATTAGGAAAGCTTTATAAAGCTAATAAGGCACTAATCAAGTTTAAAAAAAAACCCTGTGCTTTATTAGGCTTTGCAGAGATTTGGAATCAATAGACAAAATGTAATTCAGGATGTGCATAACACCTGTAAAATTTTAAAACGCACTCCATTTTCTTGGAGAGGGGTCTTTATGGGTCTGCTGATGTGCCATCATTGGAAAAGGTGTTCTTGGCTTTAGGTGTTTCTGGCTGGTACTACAGATTTAAGTGGAAGCAATTAAGAAAAGAAAATGGATATGATGGCAGTACTGGTAGATGGTAAAAAGTAGATGGTAAAACATTCATTGCTTTGTGCCTGCATAATCACAGGAAAATTGCTGAATTGGCGCATTCACAATCCAAATCAAATTGGGCTGTCAAACTCGATTTCATTGAGGGCCAAATCAGGGTTGTGTTTGACCTTGGAAGGGCAGGGGAGGCACAGCCCGGGAGAGTAGCCAACTTGATGTCACTAGTGTCGGGAGCCTGTGGTGGCTAAGTGCCCTGCCAGAGAAAATGGGCTCCTGAGCTCCGTTTTTGGCTGCAGTGGCCTCCGGCAACCCTCTCCCAGCGAAAATGCACATGGTCCTCCTGAGCTCCATTTTGGCTGGCAAAGGCACCGTGGGCCGATCCTTCACTGTTTCAAGGGCGGCCCCACAAAGCCAGATCCAAGCACCACAAGGGGCGGATCCAGCCCGCAAGTCTTGAGTTTGACATCCCTGAACAATTCACTTGGGTGGGCCTACAATCCCTCTCATGCATCCTTCGGTGTGCTTTAGGAGAGTCAATTGAACTATCTCATGTTTCTCAAGATAGCGTTTTTTTTTTCTTAATAGTATATTGTATAATGTAAACTTTGTTTGTTTATAATATGCTGCCCACAAACAAAGTGACTCTGAGCGGCTTACAAAATGATAAGCAGTTAAAATTGGTCATGTCAAACACCGGGGAAATCAGGAGATTCAGGCAGTTCAAATGAGTATAAAGATTCATTACAAGCTTAAGCTCTCTACAAGAATCTGAGCTATTAATGGTCAAGGGAAATTAGCGGGAGTTAAGAAAGGCATTCAAGGTGGGCTGGACTTAAATCTCTTGTGGGCATGCAGAGATTCATGACTGATGACACGTTTGATCCCTCTCTCCAACTCAGCCTGGTCATCTCCTACAGGTAAGACTTAAATTAGAACTAAAACCAAGAAGATGGATAAATTGAGAGTGAAGTCCTCTCTCTTAAGTATACTGATAGTCTGCCTATTAAAAAATAAATAGTACACTGGATTTGTTTTTAGAAGAGGATTTTTTTAAAGTACTAGAATAAACCGTGACAGAGCCTTTATTAACACCTAATTTTAATTTAGGTGTCTTGTTATAGTAAGGAAGAAATAGAGGATGAAACAAATTCTACACACCTCTTTGTTTGAATGGAAGCCACAATTAGATCAATGCACAGTTCTCCATATACATTTGAGAGCCTTACACCGTTGTTCTCTGATATGGCTGCAACTGAGCAACGGGGTGCAGGTCGTAGAGTCTCCAACTGGGACAGGATGGTTCCATCATTTTTCCAGTCATCATGCTCAAGATGATGCAGGATATTTTTCAATAACAGTTTTGGGATGTACCTGTTCCTGTTGAAAGAGGCTCTACTCACAATTGACTGACACAGAATCATGCCCTGGTCACCTCCTGGGTGGGACTACTGTAATGAATTCTACATGGGGCTGCCGTTGAAGAATATCTGGAAATTTCAGCTGGTGCAAAATATGGTGGCTTGGGCAGTTGTGTGTGCCCCTAGAATGGCACAAGTCATATCTTTGCTCTGTAAGCTTCATTGATACCAGTTTGTTTCCAGATACAATTCAAGATGTTGATTTTGAAGCTCTTCATGGCAAGGAGCCAAGTTAGTTAAAGGACTACCTTCACCCAGTTACACCTGCCATCTGTAAAAGAGTTTTATTTAGTGTGACCCAGGAGATGGCCTTTTCTGCTGTGATGCCCATTCTGTGGAACACCATCCCCACTCCCTCATCTCTGTGGTGAGATTGACCCCTTCCTTGATATCCTTCCAGATGTCCCTCAAAACATGGCCGCTTTAGGATATCAAGGAAATGGTGGTCTAAAAAGATGGCTGCATCATTTTTTCCCTTATTTAATAAATAATAATATTGCCTGATGTATTTTTAATTGTAATTGTTTTAATAGTTTGATTGTACAAGTAGTTTTTTATTGTGCACTTCCTACAGTTGCTTTTCTGTGTGATGGCAATAAATAAACAAAATATCCAGCACTTCATTTTCTGTCTTACCAGTTGTTACAATATCTGTGAAATAGGATTGCCCTTTTAAGTAGCAGTATTTGAAATGTGCTATGACAGAAAATTCATAGAAATGAACCTGCAATCAGATTTTAATGTAAATGTAAATCAGATGAATGTAAATCAGTATAAGGTGGGTTTTTTTTTTCATGTTTTCAATTCTTTTAGAACTTGAAGAATCAAGACAGAAATGTCCACCATGCTGGTATAAGTTTGCCCACAGTTACTTGATTTGGAATTGCTCTGATAGGTGGTTACAAATAAAGAGTATTATTCATTTAATTGTGATGGATCCATTTGTTGATCTTGGAATTACTATCTGCATTATTTTAAATACACTATTCATGAGCATGGAACATTATCCAATTGACGACTCCTTCAGTAGTGTTCTTAAAAATGGAAATATGGTAAGTCAAATAATTATAAATATAAATAATTTTATAATTCATAAATCTGCTAAAGTCTAAGGAAGTTTCCAACTTTTTGAAAATATAAATCTGAAGTAGTCATCAGTGCCTTTTTATCGGGAATCATCAATATAGCAAATATTGGTTTTTTTCCACCACAGTATTGAAATCCTTCCTGAGATTAACTCTGGAGTTTATTTTATGGAATATGTGTGTGTTTCCCATTGCCCTGTTCCTTCTTTTCAGAATTATAGTTACAACCTTAGGACTATAAAAGGGAGTGCTGTTCTGATTGAGAATTGTGGAAGTTGAAGTCCCGCGCAACCAGAAGGCTATTTTTGTATGATTGAAAGTTGTTAAATAATGTTGTTTTCAACAAACCCTCCCATGGTTCATGCCCTATCCTTTGGTGTAAGTTCTCCTGTACTTCAGCTCTTTTAAAATTATGTCAAGCCATGGATTTCCTCAGTTGGAGCTGGAGAACAGATGAGATTTAAACATTTGTTTCTGTCACTGTATTTCAAGTATTGGTTCTTGAGCTGTATGCCTACAAACAACAAAACAATGCATGAAGTTTTCATGGGAATAACTAACTGATTGCATTCTACATTTAGGTTTTCACTGGAATCTTCACTGCAGAGATGGTCCTCAAAATAATTGCCATGGATCCTTATTATTATTTTCAAGAAGGCTGGAATATTTTTGATAGCATCATTGTATCCCTGAGTTTAATGGAGCTGGGTCTTCAAGATGTGGATGGATTGTCAGTCTTAAGATCTTTCAGACTGGTAAATATCTGACCTGTAGAGGGATTTTTTCCCCCAGCATAGCTGCAATTTTCCTTAGGATAAAAATCGTTCTATGTGGATTGTGGACTTGGTGGATCTAGCAGGTTGTGCAGATATCTGCAGATTAGTTTACTTAAGCAGGAAGACATAATATCTCTGGAATTGACAGACTCTGTTTATCCTATTTGGAGATTGTTATAATAGAGCAGAAGTTTTATATTAGAAAAGCCAGACTCAAATTTTTGAATCTACCAAGATCTTTATTAGAGTTTTTGCAAACACTTGGATGGAATATCCATATATACAATTATTTTCTTATAAGGAAACAGGCTGATTGGATGCACTGTCATTATATAGTTTAGTCTGCTGGGTTCTGATAAGGCAGGCCTGTCAAACTGGCGGCCCATGGGCTGGATTGCATCACATGCAGGCCATGCCTACCCCTGCTCTGCCAAGGCAAAAAATGTTACAATATGTCACGTGACGCAAACAAGTTTGACTCGTGTGATTAGGGGAGAATGAAAACTCCCTGTTGGGAAGTGCATTTTGGATGACGCAACCCCTCTCCACTAAATAAATCCCCTTCATCAGGAATAAGTTGAAAATCCTGGAGGAATCTACAGTTTACTCAGAAGGAAGCATTTTAGCCATTCTTACTAGGATAGAAAACCTATGTGGAATATGTAATGTAGAGAGAGATTACTATTCTGTTTCCAGCATTAATAGCCTCTAGCTACCTAGGATCTAACAATAGAGAACATAAGTAACCTCTGTGATAGGCAGGTGTTTGGTATAGGAAGGGCAGATTAAAAGGAAGCAGAATGAGAAATTGCATTTCCTAGAAACAAGTCAAGTTCCCTGAAGAAATTTCTAGACCATTCCGGAATTGATCACAGCCTGGATTTCACAAGCATTCAGACTGATTAGCAGCAAGCCCCTTTTAGATATAAGGCTGTCAAGTGTATGGCTTTTACCTATACACAAACACACACCATGTGTTTTCTTCTCATGACAGGACAATGGTTTCTGTTGCTAGGGAGAAGCACAGAAGTAAGGGTATAAGCCAGACAAGAGGAGCAGGGACATTGAAGGAACTCTTCCTATCTCAGATTTCCTGCTCTATTGACAGCAGCAGCTATTGGAAGGAATGGCAACTTTCTGAAATAGCTACTAGAAACTAATGAAAGAAAGACAGTTTGGGTTGCTGGGATGTTCTGTTGTCTCCAACAGCCAAAGCAGAAATCATCACAGAGGCAGCAAAGCTCCATGGCCAAATGGGAGTGTGTGGGGGGCGGTCCTGCAATGGTCCTGCAAGGGAGATGGTGCGTTTCCCAGAGGAACACTGACAGATCATCTTGATCTGGCTTCAGCCTTGATTCAGCAGCAGGCTGGCTCTACAATGGAGGTTCCATGTAAGGGCGCAACCTCTACAAAAGGTTTAACAATCCACTTTGATGCCGTGGTGAGGAAGGTCTGTGGATGAGGCCTTTGTTTTCCCTCCAAAAAATGCTGCTGGCAAAGAAAAGATATTGGATGATTTGGAGGTTTTTTTTTAAAGCATTAATATATTTTCTCAGTTTTTGCTAGCAATCAGATGCACATCAACAATAAAAAAAAGAGCAAGGAGTCTAGGAAAAACATGAATGAACATGTATTTTGTTTGGCAATTGTTACTTAAAGAAGTCTATGTTTTCAGAACTGTAACTAAAGCCCATTGTTCAGTATGTAACATGTAAGTAGAGCAGGGCACACCGACCGACTGTCCGTTCGCGCCCCCCCCCCCCGCCTTCGGATTTGGAACATTTTCTTTATTTTGTTTGTTTTATTTCAACTACATGTTTTGGTGAAGTGGGGTTCACCTTTATGGTGGCGTAGAAGCAGAGCTCTGATTTGTTATTTTTTAAAAATGGATTGGAGAATTTTAAAGTATTCTGAGAGACAGCTAACAATAAGAACTACAACAACAGCAAAAACCCACTGCTGAGAATTGACAGTTTTGCAATCTGAGAGGGTTTGCAGTATTATAAATGGGTACCAGAGAAATTAAAACAATTCTCAGACTACATGTTTACAGCTAATAGTGTGGCCTGATGGTTCTCTGCATTTTAGCCAGCCTGTACCAAATCCTCATCTATATAAATTATATATTTTTTTTCTTACATATGAATTCTTCCTTACTGTTTTCAGCTTCGAGTGTTCAAACTGGCAAAGTCTTGGCCAACTCTAAACATGCTAATAAAGATCATTGGGAACTCAGTTGGAGCTTTAGGAAACTTGACCTTGGTGCTAGCTATCATTGTCTTCATATTTGCTGTGGTTGGTATGCAGCTGTTTGGTAAAAACTATGACAGTTGTAAATGCAAAATTTCAGAAGACTGTAAACTTCCACGCTGGCACATGAATGACTTTTTCCACTCATTCTTGATCGTGTTCCGAGTTCTTTGCGGAGAATGGATAGAAACCATGTGGGACTGTATGGAGGTTGCAGGTCAACCCCTTTGCCTGACAGTTTTCATGATGGTGATGGTGATTGGAAACCTGGTGGTAAGTAACTATGGAGATTCTCAGTTATTCAGGTCACGGTTGTCTGAAATGGGCTTTTCAAAAGGCAACTGGACTTTCTTTGTTTTTTCCTTGAAGATGTTTTGCTTCTTACCCAAGAAGCTTTTTCAGAACGGGAAATAACAGTCTTCAAGGAAAAAACAAAGAAAGTCCAGTTGCCTTTTGAAAAGCACCTTTGGGACTGCTGGTAAGTATTTGTAGGCACCGCTGTATACAGCTGTTATGGGATTGTTTCTACTGTGTTGTCTGATACTATACAGCTCTTATTGTTGATGAGCTCAGCTAAGTAGTTTTGTTGAGAAAACTGCTGTTGTACATTCCCACCAAAATTTAGAGTCCATGAGAGCTACTAAGAGTACTCTTTTCAAATATCTTTTGTATAATCAGAAAGTTACAAGGAATTTCAAAGTACAGGAAGCCCTCAACATACTTCCACAATTGAGCCCAAATTTATGTTGCTTAGTGAGAAATTTGTTAAGTGAGTTTTGCCCCATTTTACAACTTTTCTCACCACATTTGTTAAGTGGATCATTGCAGTTGTTAAATTAGTAACACAGTTGTTAAGTGAATCTGGTTTGCCCATGGACTTTGCTTGTCAAAAGGTTGCAAGAAGGGATTACATGATCCAAGGACACTATAAGTGTTGTGTGACTGAGGCGATGCTGCAATGGTCGTAATGTGAAAAATTGTCACTTTTTTCAGTGCAGTTGTAACTTCTGCAATTTTAGATAGCTGTCACAGCTTTAAAGTGCTGTGATGGGCACAGTGTCGATCCTGGCATAATGCCAAATTTAAAAGTCTATGCAACTCAAATTCAAACCTTCGATTTCCTCTATTGCAATTGCAAAAATATGGTGGGAAATCTTCTTTTTGTTTCAAGTAACTGAATTACCCATTTACAGGCTTCATAAACAAAGCAAGAATATTCTTATTACTTGCCTGATGAAAACAGTAAAATATTACTACTTTACTATGTTTTAACCACCCACAGTTTGCAGTACAGACATAATGTAGTATAGACATAAAGTTAATTAATGTGGTTAATTTCAACAGGAAGGGAAACTGGTGATCTCAGAGAAGAAAGTGTGCAAATGTTTTAGAAATTACATTGGTTCAAAAAGTCACCTGTGGGGAGAAAGATAGAAAGATTCCCAATTTATCTAGCTTGGACTGTATTAGTAGGCCTGTATTTTAGTCATATGTTTGTGTTGCTTCAGTTCTTTTCTTTTTTTTTATTTCATTTTGTCACAACAGTATACAAAAACATTGTCATAAATAAAACAACATATCTTGAAAAATATATATATATAAGTAAAAAATATGCATCAACTATATTAATTTGATATAATGAAGGGAACAATAGGACAGGAACGGTAGGCACTTTTGTGCTCTTATGCACGCCCCTTTTCATCACACAGTTTCTCCTTGTTTTTTTTCTACAAGTTAATTTGTTATTTTTCAACCACTATACCATCCCATTCTATCTTCAAAAACAGTATTGATTTGGTGTTACCAACCAGTCAATTTACATCCTATTATACAAATGGTTTTTTTAAATGGGATTGGCCTCCTATTCTGGTTAAGGACTCCTCTCCCTCCCCCTCCCTCTTCCTCCACACACAAATCCTGCAAGCAAATTTGATTTCATGTCTGCCAAAGTTGAAAACCTAGAATCAGGAACTGGATTTTTTTTTTACTATGATCAGAAACTAAAAGGTGAATGCATGCAATTGGTAGAAAGTCAAAAGCAAGAAGTCAAAAAGTCAAAATGATTAACTAGAGAGGGGGGGAAAGTCTAATTAATTTATTTCCCTACTCCATCCTCCAGCTTCTAAACCTCTTCCTGGCATTATTATTGAGTTCTTTCAGTTCAGACAGCCTTGCTGCTCCAGAGCAGGAAACTGAAGCAAATAATCTACAGATTGCTATATCAAGAATTCAGAGGGGAATAAATTACATAAAGAGGAAGATATGTGAATTTGTGCAAATTGTTTTTTTGCAAAGATGCAAGGACACTTCTGGATTAAGTGCAACTGATCTACAAAACAATAAGAAAGATCAGTGCATTCCCAACCACACCATAGTGGAGATCAACCAAACTTTTGGTTATCAGAAGCCTAGAATGACTACCACCTGCATGGACAACGCTGATCACATGTCATTCATAAACAACCCAAATTTTACTGTGACTGTACCGATAGCAGTGGGAGAGTCTGATTTTGAACATTTCAACACAGAGGAACTTACCAGCATATCCGAACTTGAAGAAACCAAAGAAGTAAGGCATTATTTTATACAGTAATACTGTTTTATATGCTTGAGTTATTTTTGGGTGTATACCATAGTGCCATTATATCATATTTGTTACATTCGTCAAGGTTATGTAGTTCTAGTATTAATACACATATTTGTATTAAATTATAGACTTTCATTATTTAATCATTCAGTGTTTCAATACATTATTCCAATGCCAATCACAATATTGTTTAAACATACATAATAATACTATCATTCAATTTCTAATCTTCCCTCTTATTATTACTTTTGTCTTATTGTATAAAAATGTGTATACTAATATTCCCCCTCTCTCTTATTTCTATCCCTATTCTAACTTTTAATCATGTCACCTTTATATATATATTTTTTAAAAGTGCCATTAGATTTCTATGACTTAAATCTTTTAAAGGATTCTTAATTTTTCAATAATGTGAAATTTCTTTTTATTGGACTATTTGGGAGAAGTGCTGTTCATTCATGCATGGCCGGTAGAATTGAAAAGTAGAGCATTACAGCAATTTACTTCATTTGTATAATTTGTTTAATGATACAAGTACACAAATGACATAAATAACTAGAGAAATTTGGTCTAGTGGATATGAAGTCTGTTGTGTCAAAAGCTGGTAAGTTAGGGTTTCATTGAAATTGCTGTTTTTATCTACATATTAGTACTGACTTGTGACCATTAAACAGTGACAACCTAATTATCTTTTGATCATGTAATACAAGACTATGTATCGGGGCGGGTTTCAAAACCCATCGCTACCAGTTTGTTCGTGGGCGCACGATGCTTCTGTGCATGTCCAGAAGTGTCCAAGCGGGTGGGCAGAGCCTCTCACCGCCACTGCCGCAACCAGTTTGCCCGACCAGAGGCGAACTGGTAGCAACCCACTACTGCTATGTATGATATGTGTCCTTTCATTCACAGAATGGCACCTAACATGTATCTGCACGACAGATAAAATATAACATATTTGCAAAGAGTTGAGTGAAATACAGATTTCACACAGTCTGAAAGTTAGGGAGGAGATGTTGTGTAGAGCAAGACACACACCTTGCCAAAAATTGAAGAATTCTGTCAACATGCAATATCTACAAACTTCAAATCAATGGCTGAATTAGGTTCATTAAGGTGGCTCATTTTGGTAGGTTCAAGATGTCCCTCTAAGGGAAAAAATGGGAAATGTGACAGGACTCAAAAAGAAAATTCACACAAAAATTCAGACCTCTAGTGGCACTTGGTTTAGAAGATTACTTTAGTTCGGAAGTGGTAGTTCCTTAGTTTGGTAAGGCAAGTAATTCCCCTAGGGTGATTCAAACAATCTGAAACCACTTGTGTATTCCAAAGATTTATCACGTCTGAAATCAAAATATATTGTACTTAAATCATTAAAAAAGAGTCAGATACATTTTTAATAGGCAAAAAGTATATGTAGAAAAGATTATGGCTTTCTATAGTACAGGGAAACCACTATATCTGAAGTCTGTGTTGACTTCTCATAATTAATTTCCATAGAAACCTCAGTAACTTTTACACGTGTTTTTCAGCCCAAATATCTAGGAGATATATATCTTTAACAAAATGCTGAAATGGGCTATGTCTTGACTTAATAAGTATATGAATACAAAATGCTATTGTGTTTGAAGTAGGTAGTCAAAATTTTGAAAATAGTTAAGACGCATGGCCCCTTTGAGGCTAGTGTTAACAAAAGTAACACTTATTACAATAACAATCAGGTCATAATATTTTACTTATTTAGATTTATATTCCTTCAGGAACTCAAACTGATCTACCTAGGTATCTTTTCTCCCTCACAGTGATGTTGTGGGATAGAGACTAATCATATGTCATCCATGGTTAAGGATAGATTTGAATTTAGATCTTCCCAAACTTATGGGGAGATTAGATTATGGAACTAGGATTCCACCTGAGTGTAAGTGTAGGAAGGCAGGCAGCTAATAAATTTTACAAGTAAATAAATACCAGGTGTCTTTTCCTCCATAAGTTGGCCTGCTTCATCCTCCAAGAATTTTGAGCACGGGATGTTATTATTCACCTTCACTTCTCTATTTGTGCACATAAATGGTATCCTGCTGTCTTCCAAGTAGAGAAGCATCTTCATTGTTTATCAGCTGTTGGCAAACCCTCAATGCTGTAGGAGTTGAGGTTGGAGCCAAAAACACCATTTCCTTTTTCTCCCTCTTTCTGCCAACCCCTTTCTTTTTATCTAACCATCTAGTAAGCTGCTAAGGGAAGGCCACTTTACTGTTGCCAAAAGTCTGTTAATGAACAGAATTTATTTTCAATTTAGGTCAAGTGCCACGATGTTCTAGTACCATACATTATCTTCTCCTGCTGAACCACTTTCAGTCACAAAGGGCACTTGACACAAACATGATTAGGAGAGGAAGGGGCCGAGAATAAGGCACAAGAGAACAGTGGATGAACAGTTTTATTTTATTTTTTTGCTCCAAGTTCAGAAGCTTTGGACAAACACAGACAAACTTTACTTAGACTTTGTTAGATTAATGGAAACAATTCAGCTTCAGGCCAAATTTTACTCACATTGTCACTTTTTCTTAGTGTGATTAAGATTGGCTGCAATTTTGGGTTGTGAATATCATGTTTGGATTCAATATCCAAGTTCAGAGATGCACAGGAAAAGAAAAGGAAGGTTACTGTGAGTTATCCTACATGTCTAATATAATGAATATATTTTATTTATGTATTCATTTCCTGCCTTTATTATTTTGATAAATAACTCAAGGCAACTAACATACCTTTTCTTTCATTCTTTTATGTACACTGAGAGCGTATGCACCAAAACAAATTCCTTGTGTGTCCAATCACACTTGGCCAATAAAGAATTCTATTCTATACCTAACACTCCCTTCTCCTATTTTCCCCAGTTCTGTTTATTAAGCTGTTAAAGTCCCACGGCATCCGTGTGAATTTGCTGGAGTGCCCCAAGGTAGCATAGTTGACTTTCTTTTTTCTTATCCTACCATAGTTTTTCAAAAGGAAAAGTTCCACCCTGTAGAAAAGTGTAATACACAGATTCATTTATTTGGAATCTACTTGTTCTGGACTAACAGTTGTTATTCTGGAATTGCACTGTGGAGGTTTCTACAGATGCTAGTATTCCTTTTTGTTGATAATTGTATTGAAGTCTTTAATAAACATAGTAATTTTTTTTAAAAAATTGTTTTACAAAACATACAAAAGTTGACCCAAGCTAATAAAATGCAGAAACAGTAAATAAAGAAGAAGAAAAGGAAAAGTAAAAGTGCAGAAAGAAAGAATTAAAAAAATTAAAATCTTCCGATTTGTTTTGCAGCAAGTTTGAGTACATTTAAAAATTCTCTATTACCATATGATATTAAAAATTGATAAACTTAGTAAAAATGAATATAAACTAAAACTAGAAGAAAGAAAAATAAAAGTTCAGAAGGTACAGAATAAAGAAGAGAAAAAAGGCAACAAAGACAATAATGAAGAAATGTTTCCAACCTTTATCATACCAAGCATAAGCTAGTACGCTAACTTTTCACCCTCTTTTTAAAGTTACAAAAAAAAAAAACACCTTCTCCCTATAGCCTAACTTTTGTAAGTAAACCCAATCTAAAAATCATCATTTTTTCAATCCCAATTCAGCAAGAAGTCGATTAGGGACTTTTGCCAGAAATATCAAATAAATAGTTTATCCCTGGTCAAATAGTCCAACTTTGTATTCTTTCTCTTTCTCTCTGCAAATCTTGACTTTTAAAACATTCCTATGGCATTTCAGGATTTGATATTTCATCATTCTTTGGATTTAAAAGGAGTCTTCAGCCTACTTTGTAAATCCCGTAAAGAGGCATTGTCCAGGATTTCTTGTCACAGCTGTACAATGCCCAGATTTTCTTGATTTGCCTTTAGTACTCCTATTTTGGTAATCTCGATTTTATTGTCTTCCATGCCTTGCCCTGATTCTGTAATGTCTGTGTTAGGTAAAAGGGTTGTTTTTTTAGTTTGTATCTTCTAAACATTTATCCAATTAAGTCTGTATCCTTCCAGAAATATTAGTTATTAATATTTCAGTCCATATTTCAAAAACTTCCTTACAGATAAAATTATAATTGGCTTAGCTATTTTAACACTTTTTCTGCCTGATCCTTTAGTTCCCTCTAGTGTCCATTTGCAGGTTTCACCAAGCCTCAATTCCTAATATGGGTTTTAGTTCCATTTTAGTCATTTTACGTAAGTATATTGAATAAATTATATACTTATTTTTGAAATCATACAGCAAAAATAACCAATATTCCAAATCTCTCTAGTCTCCCATCCCATGTAAAACTTTATTAAATAAAAATCCTCTCTTTTTTTTTTGCTTTTTGCCATTACTTTTGTTTGTTTTTTTGTTTATTATTTTAAATTCTTAAATCTCTGCTTAAAATTTCTTGAATCCAAAGAAGAAAGTAAAACTTACCAGGTTTCAAATTAAGCTCCCTGCTTTGAAGATCTCTAATATTCATAAAATGGCTAAATTGAACATTTCCAAATGTAACTAGAAAGTTCTGCTGGCTTAGTGTCCTTGTGAAAGGCTTCACCGCTGAAAAGATGTTGTCTCCATCAGCTCCTGGTGCTCAAACCTGTGGGAGATACATATTTTATGATCTCCTAGAAAGAATCTGCCATTCAGAGCACTCGTGGTGATTTCTCTATCTCTTCTTCAGGAAGATTGGAAGGCTTCATCTACTAACTCATCTTTAATTCTTCACAGTAGTTGTCATCTCTATTCATTCGCACAGGTGTCTTCAGTCAGTCAAGGCTCACACCAGAAGCCACAGCAAACAATATTCATGATGTGTACTTTTTAAAAATTGAGTTTTTATTAACTTGTTATGTTTGCCCTACTTTTCACAGGTTTTTTTGTTTGAATATTGTAGTAGAAACATTTGAAGCCATTTTCAACACATTTACTGAAACAGACACCAATTATTTGTGTCTTCAACCCTGTTTCCTATCATTCTTACTTCTCACAGGACTTAAATCAAGCAGGATCAATCAAGAGTGCACACTTTTAAGCAAGGCAGATCATCATGTGTCATCTCTTTTGAACAGGTTGTCTGGACAAATCTACATGTTCAATGTTGAATAAAACTCGACTGGCATGCATGTTAATAATCAGTTTACAATATCTGCCACTTTCATCCATTGCAAATGAATAGAAACATGTATGAATTGATCTAGTTTTGAATCATGTGACTTGCATTACAGCATGATCAATGCCCAATATTCACCATGTCTGACTATTGTTACATAGCATTTTAATGCATGGTCTATGGATCCACTTTGCCTTGGATTATACATGATGGATGATAGGTCTTGGGTTTAATAGAAATTCTGATTTTTAATAAAATTATTGATTTTGGTCCAGTGGTGTTCTCTATAGGAAATAAACTATTGAACAATCCAATTGAATATTATAATGTTAAAATTATAATGTGATATTTAATTTTCTAGCATATTCAGTGGAGCTTTTTGCTAAGTTTTAGGTTTTTTTTACTTAGCCTTAGAGTAGAAAACAATAAATTGCATAGAGATTTTGATGGTATGAATTAAAGTTTTTGTCCATGCATCACTCAAGGTGGTGTTAAATTTATAACATGATTGCTACATATATAAGTGACTGTGTCCTTCTGCCTTCTGAGAAAACAATTAGAACAGGTCTTTCTATTAGTATAAAACAATACTAACTATACTAACAATGACTAACTATAACTACAACTATTACTATAGGTACTAGGAGGAAAACCCATCCTGAAAAGTGTCTGAGGTAATTTCATCTTTAGTCATAACTTGAGTGTTTTTATATCTAGAGAAAAAGACAAATTCTCTAAATTTTATTCCGGGTGGATAACTCAGAATCTTGAATTGGCCTGCACAGGCATAGCCTCTTACAGTGCCCCAGCTTCATCTGGCAAACGTTATGGCATTTCAGAGGTACCACTCAAGCACTTGTATTATTTCTATCATCCCTGCTGCCCTCCCTTTTCACTTTCCCCATACTTTCCTTTCTCCTTGCACTCCTGGCTTGCCTCCCCACCCCTCAGTCCCCAATCCTCTGCCTTTCTCCACACGTCTCTTAGCTTTTCTACCACCACAAGAAACTTGTGTAAAAAGTGGAGAACACGTTTTCACAGTTCTTGTTGAACCATTAAATTCCTCCTTCTCTTCTAACTGCTTATCTCTTCTTGCTGGCCTGACAAACTCCATTTCATAGTATTTACATATTGAGAAATTGGATTTCTTGATTCCTGTGGGTTCAGGAAACAGACACAGTTCGTCACCATGGTTACTCCCCAGAACTTTTTGCACCAAGAAGGGAGATTATTACAACTGATGGTCTTCTGGGGTTGATATAAGCTGCCATAGTCGATCACAAATCTCTTCTATGACTGATCCAGGAATGGAAGGCTCCAGGACATGTTTGCTGGGTACCATACTCAATTTAAAGGGAGGAAGGCAGGGCCTAGTGAGAAGCTGATTCAGTGAATGATGAGGGGGAAAAAATAATATCACAGGGAAAGAAGAGCTGGGATGGGGAAAGGTTGAAAAGAGGGTGAAATGAGAACTTTATTACTCTGAAATGCTGTGGCACCATTCAGATCCATTCTCAAAGGTTCTGCTGAAGAACTGAGAAAAGTGACTAAGGTCACTTAGAAAAGAGGAAGGTGGGAGTAACTATTTATTAAACAACAATTAAAAACAATATGAAATTACCTAGCATAATATACATATCTAACTACTTAAACATTTTCTATTACTTTTGTTTTATAATCCAGTTCAGAATGAATATCTCCACTCCAGTCATTGTTGTAACATTTGGTGTAAGAAAAATGTCCATATTAGAATGATGAAAGCAAAAACATTACAGCTCAGCTCACAATAATAAGGAAAGTGATATATAATTATTTTAACATATACACAATCGTTATAGCCCTCTTGTTGTGAGTGCTTTGTAATTCTTATATTGCCTGTTTTTCCAATAACAGATAAATCATTTGTATAATAGGCAAGGAACGGAATACAAGTTTCTTCCCTCAGGAAGTTTATCTGCTCTTTGGTCATCTGAATGGAAAAGTTTCCATTTCCTCAGAAAGTAACAGAAGATTAACAGAGGAGGGATTGTGGTAATGAATCATTTAGGGGGGAAAAACTAGTGGTGTTGACCAAGTTGGCCTCCCCATTGTCTCCTCACGTTTACGTACAAGCACTCATTTTGATTTTTGTAAACGACAATGCCATAGAAACTTTTGCCTTGTACAGACAACCAGCTGAGGTTTTCTCCAAGAGTTGGGAGATCTCTGGTAGCATTCTTCCCCAGCCAAAATGGGAGAAAATATTCCTATGGCATCCTTTGTTCTGGCCATCAGTGATTAGGACAAATGTTGGCAAAAGTTCAGCGAACTTCCAAGGCCTTGTCAGCCTTGTGCAATAGAAGTTCAAACTCCAGTGGTTCTCATTAGGAGAGCGTAGACAGCATATTTGAATATCTAGTCTATAGTTTGTTTCTCACCCAGGTAATTATAGGAAGACAATTTCAAGGAAGAGCATGTAGCAGGATGATGCAGTGACTTTCTTTTCCTTGTGAAATGTCAATGCGTGGATTGGATAATGCAGCCCAGTGAAGCTGTGGCAGATAAATAATCATACATTATAAATAAATATTTTGTTTTCATTCACTTTGAGCTTGTGGGCTTCCTTTAAAAAAAAGGAGGGAAACTGAATGAAAAACAAAATAAATGTATAAATGTGTATATTTTTATTTTAAAGAATAAAATAAAAATATTTTTTTTTATTCTGTATCTTTTATTTTGTATCTTTCAAATTTAAAAAAGGGAAAATTGGATTGCAGCAATATTGGTGTGAATGATCCTATATTGTTTAAAATTATGCTTTCATCGTTCATTATATTCATCCAGCTGTGTCACGTTGAACTCATTTCTGATGTTATACTTTATGGTAATAACATTGCAACAGATCAGAAAATACCATTACCAAAACTAATTTGCTTTATTTTGGAAACTCATATATGTCCATTGTTTATCCAGTTTGTATCAGTTCCCGTCGCTGCCCAGAACACTACATTAAATCACATTTACATATGTGATGATGTTTTCAAGATTGGTAGATATCAAATCAATATCAAATCTGATTTTTCCCCCCAGGAACAATCTGGATATCTCTATCTATATATGTGTACCAAAATAACAAATAGTTTTAAAATGTGCCGAAATCAACACATTTGTGCTTCAGCAAGAAAGAATGCAAAAACAGAGGCTATTGGAATGCAATTTATTTGTTATCTTTCGCTGTAGCGATTTCAGTGTTGGCTATGTTGAAAATAAAATGATACATCATCTGTGATACTTGTTCAGTATTTTAGCACTGTTTTTCCTAGCTCAACTGAACTTCAGTTAAACAAAATGTTTCCATGGTAAGAAGTGGCAAACTGACCTTACAATATGTAGGTGCACATACAGCAGAGAGGACATGCCATTTTTACCACCAGCTTTGCTCAGGTGTCTGCATCATGTTATATATTAATCTGAAACATCCATTAGTTGTTATGAGCAGCTTGAGCCTTCAGCAGATAACAGAAGATATATATCAGGAAGAGCTGAATGTAAATCCGAACCATTGACTGAGTCATAACTGGTTTTTTTTAAAAAAGTGATTGTGACTGACAGAATAACATTGATGCCAACACTTTTTAAAAAGCAGTGAAGAGGGGGGGGATCTATCTATGTGTCTAGTTGTTTTGGCATGTAATGCCGTATAGCAATATCCTGAGGGGGATCAGTTGAAACAGATTATGTCCAGGATATGAAGGGTCTGTAGATATTTTCTCAGCCATATTTCTGGTTCATATAGTAAACAGATTCTCAATGGAAAGTAGGCTGGTTGCAATTTTTTTGCAGTCCTAATTATCTGTTGAAGTCTGTATCTACCCTGTTTGGTAGCTGTGCCAAACCAGATTGTTACTGAGGTACAAATGACAGAGTCAATAATTCCTCTTGAGTTGACGCAGGAAGAACGTTCTTGGTTGTGCCTTTTTAATGATGGTTCTAATGTTAGGTGTTCATTTCAAGTCCTTGGAGATAATAGAACTAAGAAATTTGAAGGACTCTATTGATACTGTGTTGTCTAATATTGTAAGACAGGGGTGTCAAACTCACGGCTCACGGGCTGGATGCGTCACGTGCTAGCCACACCCAATTTAGCGAAGGGAAAGTCGCGATACATCACGTGACACAGCCATGATGACGCGAGTTTGGGCCCCCTGTTTTAAGAGGTAGTAGAACAGGAGAGAGTAGGTTGTCTTCAAGTTTGAAATCTGTTTATCCCTGAAAAGTATCACAATGCATACCTAACTTCCATTCAGAATAATACTGTTTTCGTTAAAATGCCTTGTGGGATCTTATTTGCAGAAAACAAGTCTATCCAGCTCCACTGAAGGTAGCACAATTATTTTCGCATCTGTGGCAGACAAAGAATCTGATACTGCAGCAAAAGGCCCACCACAACCCAAACCTTGTTTTACTGATGGTATGTATCAAAGGGACCAACTTTATTGTGGTGATTGTGTGTATTCATTGTGAATTTATTTTGGGAAATTTGCAAGTCATTGCCTTTTTCAGCCTTTGCGTTCAACCAAAATATACTTTGTTAATCTGTATATAATACCACCAGGAATTTTTATCTGATTCTGCAGTTTGTAATTATCTTTGTACTGCTGTGCACCTTGATTTATCTTTCCTGGCTTGTTACCGAAAGGTTATGTTTTGTTTTATTTTATTTATTTGTCAAATGCGTATAAGATAACAGATATAAATATAAACATGATTATGAATGCAGAATAAGGATATGAACACATGGGGACAGTAGGACAGAGACGGTAGGCATGTTGGTGCACTTATGCACGCCCCTTACAGACTTCTTAGGAATGGGGTGAGGTCAAAGTAGACAGTCTAAGGTTAAAGTTATGAGGGTTTGGGGGAAAAAACAGAGTCAGGTAGTGCAAGTGTCAAGTCATTTATTACGGAATCAATTTCTTGGCCTCTGAAGAAAAGAAAATGCAAGTTTATGAAAGACTCAGACTTCAGGCCCACTTGTGATGTGACTGACAGTAACTTTTGGAATTACAAAATGAGAATTAGGTTGTAGGTGGTTTTTCAATTGCCAGGATACGGATAGTAAATTGTTGTTTACAGACTGCAAAGGAAGAAGTTTCTTGTTGATTCATTTTCTTCGTGTGATTCAACAGAATGCAAAAAAGATTATGGAAGTGTTTTAGTCAGAGAAAAAAAGTAGAGAAAGCATGAAAAGTTGCCTTAGAAATATATTTAGTTACTGTTTGTTTAACCTGGATAAGGAAGAAATAACCAACCTCTTGAAGAGGTAGTAGTAACAATGACAGTATAAGTGGAGAGGCATGTTTCTAGAAGCTAAAAAGCACAATTATCAAGGGTGGGGCTTAAATTGCTTAATGCAGTTTTAAGAAGCTGTAATAATAAATATAGCTGCTGCAGAGCCAAACCTTTTATTTATAACCACAAAGCTTACATCTTACATTTTACTGTACTATATATTTTTTTTCCCTTTCTTACATAATAATGAACTTCTTGTTGCTCCTTTCTTAATTGTGGTCATGGAGGGCACCTGTACCATGATTTGGTAACAGTCCTATCTGGTCTTTGTCTTCTGGCCTTTTGCCAGCCTCAGTCTTCACACCGTTATTTCTGAAAATACATGCCATTTATCCTTCATAATTTGTAATCAATAATGCAGTTGGAATATCGGGAAAATACGCCTGCAATTGGAAAAGTAAAACTTATTCCAGGCAACAAAGCAAACAAGTAGACTTTTATCACACACACACACACACACACACACACACACACACACACACACACGATCATTTGAAAAGATTGCTTATTTCCCTGTGGATTTTTAAAGATTCCCCAGATATTTGGGAGGAATCCCTCCCAGATTAGAAGAAACCTGAGTGAGCCAACCTTTCTAGCTCTCCAGATTCAATGCCATGTATGTTGATTTAAAGATGAACAGCAGAAAATTACTTTCATCGTATCCTTCTTCCCTCAAAGACGAGCCAAGTTATCAAGGGGATTATGTTATCTTGTGTTAGTTTGTGTAAAAAAAGATAATGGTTCTTTTTTTGTTTAGGGTTGTTAAGTTTGTTTAATGCAAATATTCTGGTTCTAGGCTGCGTACAGAAATTCAGATGTTGTCAGATCAGTATAGAGTCCGGGAAAGGCAAATGCTGGTGGAACCTTCGCAAAACTTGCTTTAAGATAGTGGAACACAATTGGTTTGAAACCTTCATTGTCTTCATGATTCTTCTAAGCAGTGGTGCTTTGGTAAGTTGAACGTATTCCATATCCAACTGGAAACAAAACACTTGTAGGATAATCAAGTAATCTTGTTGCTTGTATCCTTATGATTTATATTGATATTGATTGTTTCCTGATTGCTTATTTGTACCCTATGACTATAATTAAATGTTGTACTTTATGATTCTTGATGAATGTATCTTGTCTTTTTATGTACACTGAGAGCACATGCACCAAAGACAAATTCCTTGTGTGTCCAATCACATTTGGCCAATAAAGAATTCTATTCTATTCTATTCTATTCTATTCTATTCTATTCTATTCTATTCTATTCTATTCTCTTGTAACTTTATTATTTCTCTTTTGTTTTTATTTTGCTTCATTTAGTAATCTGAATAATTATATAATAATAATAGCTGGCTGAGGTTAACTGTTTTCATCAAAATTTTCTATCTTCCTTGTAACATCTTCATAGGATTTAAAAATTTCTCTAAGTCTCTAAGCTCCTAGTTCTCTATCATGATGTTGTTGAATAGATTATAAAGAATGTGATAGAACCAGCCTCAATTCAAACAGATTCTATCTGGAAGCTCATTAAAATATTAATAAATATTTGAAACATTGATAAATTCAAGGGAACTGGCTCTTAACACTGTTCAATTCTGAGAATATGAAATGGTTGTTAAAGTCCTGTGCTGTGGTACATTGAACATAAAATGTCAGTTTGTCATTTATGAGGATTTTGCAGAGTTTCATATGTATGGGATATAAGACTATGGGCTCAAAATCTACACAACCACCAGATGGCGATGAAGAGCTTCAGAAAACTTTGGTTTCTTTACCCACTGTCTCTCATCTCTGGATGTCTGCAGCATGTATATAAAAGCCATTCATACAATGTGATGGGTTAAGTGGGTTGATGATGGGCTGATCCAGGTAGAGCTCATTAATGAGCTTTACCTGGGGTCCCAAGCTAAGAGTCCTTAAGACAACAGCTCTAGCTCTTTGCTACTCGGCAGGCGAATTTGCTCTGAATGAAAGCTAGCAGAATTATTACCAGATGTCTTAAACTTACTCCTTTAGATAAGAACTACAACTTAGCCGGCATTGCCCTACCTACTGTTCTACGCTGATTTTTTTAAAATAGAAATACTGTACAAAAGGAACCTCTTTGTCACTGATTGTTAAGATAGGTAGGGGAGAATGAGAAGAATGAGTTATTACATTAGAGGAAGTGAGATAGAAGAAAAAGACCAGGCTGGATAGACAGATGGCAAAGGGAAATGGGAACAAAGGCGGGAAGGTCCCAAAGAAACTGGGGCAAATAGATTTGTCCTGATGACTTTGAAATACAGGAAGTATTTTATAATGGGGACTATTGTTGTTGTTGTTGTTGTTGTTGTTGTTGTACTTGGTAGATACCTAGGATGCTGGCAGCAACTCATATCAGCCATCAGTGCCAGTCAATAATATTTGTGATACATTTTTAAATGTTCAGTTGACTGAGTTTCAGGTTTAATGAATAAAAGTTTATAGTAATGATGATAATGATGATCATAATGATAATAATAATCAGGTTGTACCTGCCAAGAAGAATAGGAGGCAGAGGTCTACTGCAAATCTATCAAACTGTAGAAAAAGAAAACAAAGTTTCAATGACTATGTGAATCGAAGTACAGAAAAATTGCTGCAGTGAAAACGGAGAACATTATAAAAACAACAGAAAAAAAGGCATAATATAAGGAAAGACAGATTAAATGGATGGAAAACCAAAGCTTTGCATGGACAGCACTTGAAAAACATTGAAGGAAAATGTGATAACAACTTGACATGGGCATGGCTTAAGATGGGAATCATCAAGAAAGAAACTGAAGGTTTAATACTGGCTGCTCAAGAACAAGCACTACAAACTAATGCCATGAAAGTGAAGATACAAAAAATCACTGAGAATCCAAACTGCCGACTTTTGTAATGACAAAGTTGAAACTGTTTCACATTTAATATGTGAGTGCAGCAAAATCGTGCAAGCTGATTACAAAGCTAGACAGGACTGAGTTGCTAAATTAATCCACTGGTCATTATGTAAAAAATACGACTTACCTGTATCCAAAAAGTCATGAGAACATGAAGTGGAAAAAGTTGTTGAAAATGAGAAGATCTTGTGGGACGTTCAAATACAGACAGATCATCATTTGGAACACAACATGCCAGATATCACAGTTGTCAAAAACCGAAGCGTACAATTTATTGATAGCGCGTACCAGAAGACACCAGAATCGCAGAAAAAGAACTGGAAAAAACATGAAATTTCACAACCTGGCCATCAAGACTATATGATTATGGGTGAAATATGTGACAGTGATACCCATTGTCATTGGAATACTTGGTATCATGTCCAAGAATTTTACAAAACACATCAAGAAACTGCAGCTTCCTGCAATAATGCCAGTGGAACTACAAAAAACTGTGCTACTCGGAACATCGTACATCTTAAGAAGATACTTGGTTGATACCTAGGATTCTGGCAGCAATCCGTATCAACCATTAGCACTAGTCAATTATATTTGTGATACATTTTTAAATGTTCAGTTGACTGGGTTTTATGTTTAATGAATAATAATAGTAATAGTAACAGAGTTGGAAGGGACCTTGGAGGTCTTCTATTCCAATCCCCTGCTTAGGCAGGAAACCCTATACCATTTCAGACAAATAGTTGTCCAATCTCTTCTTAAAAACTTCCAGTGTTGGAGAATTCACAACTTCTCAAGGCAAGTTGTTCCACTGGTTAATTGATTTAACTCTCAGGAAATTTCTTCTTGCTTCTAGGTTGCTTCTCTCCTTGATTAGTTTCCATCCATTGCTTCTTGTCCTGCCCTCAAGCCAGGGGTGAAATCCAGCAGGTTCTGACAGGTTCTGGAGAAGTGGTAGCGGAAATGTTGAGTACTAGCTCTGACTGGCCCCAGAGTGGGGTGGGAATGGGGATTTTGCAGTATCCTTCCCCTGCCATGCTCACCAAGCCATGCCCACCAAGCCACACCCACAGAACCGGTAGTAAAAAAAATTGGATTTCACCACTGTCTCAGGTGTTTGGAGAATAAAGACCAAATGAGTGTGGTGGTTCATAAGTAGGGCCTATGAAGTACTACTACACATTGTGTTGTTTAACGAAGCAGCAGAAAAAATCCTGACTGCATAACAAAATACAATATCCAAAATATAATTGAGATAGAAATCAATGCAAAACAAATCTTTGAAATATGGAGTACAATATGGGTGGGGGGGTATTTTCTTTTCTATTTTTCTTCCTTCCTTCCTTTCCTTCTCATTTTTTTTACTTTTCCATCTTTAATCTTTTACCTTTATGACCTTACTTGTAGTAGTATTTTAATTCATAGGCGTTCGAAGACATATACATTGAGCAGCGCAAGACTATCAAGATCGTACTGGAATATGCAGACAAGGTCTTCACTTACATCTTTATTTTAGAAATGCTTCTGAAGTGGGTGGCTTATGGCTTTCAAGCGTATTTCACCAATGCCTGGTGCTGGCTGGATTTCATGATTGTAGATGTAAGTCCTGATTCCATTTACTTACCTTCATGCCTTGATCTGAACCTAACAGTGCAGAAAGTGATTGTATGTGACACCAGAGCAATCCCAGGGGCATCCACTTGTTAATAATATTAATAGTTTTATTTTAAAAGAAATTTGTAAAAAAACTTTTTCAGATTGTCATATTTGGCACAAGTGTTGTATTCTCACATAGCATCTCCTAATATTTTCTGTCTTGTGGGGGGGCAGGAGATGCTTTGAGTCAGTATTGGCTCCTGGTGATTGCCTGAACAAATCCCTGCGGTTTTCTTTGCCCAATTTTGGAAGTAGTTTTGCCCTTGCTCTTCCCCAGGGCTGAGAGAATGAATAATCTTAAATTTGGGTATCATTGTTCATTTTATTATTATATTGATTTTTTTGGTTTTGTATATAAACATTTCATACTGCCTGGCAACTGGAAAGAAAGCTGACTCTTTAGAGCAGGGGTGTCAAACTCAAGGCCCGGAGGAGGGCAGATCCGGCCCGGGGAGTGCTTAGATCTGGCCTGCGGGGCCGCCCTGGAAACAGCGGACTGGCTAGCGGTCCCTCTGCCAGTGAAAATGGAGCTTGGGAGAACTGCACGTGGTCCTCCACAGCTCCATATTCGCTGGCAGAGGGTTGCAGGAGGCCGTCGCAGCTGAAAACGGAGCTCAGGAGCCCGTTTTCTCTGTCAGAGAGCTCAGACCACCAGTCGCCCTCAACATGAGTGATGTCGAACTGGCCACGCCCACCCTGGCCATGCCCACTCTGGCCCTCCAAGGTCAAATACAACCCTGATGCAGCCCTCAATGAAATTGAGTTTGAGACCCCTGCTTTAGAGGTAAAGGTTTCCCTGTCCAGTCGTATCTGACGTTAGGGGCCAATGCTCATCTCCATGTCTTGGCCAAGGGAGCCAGCAGTATCCGAAGATATTTTCCATGATCATGTGGCCAAGATGGCTATATGTCAAAGGCGCACATTACAATGAATGTGTAAAAAAAGGCTAGTCTAGAACAGTTAACGCAATAACTTTGCTTTGAAAAAATACAGTTCTATTGGTATGCTGCCTTGAATTTTCACCAGGGTGAAAAGCAGACACTAAAAATATAGGTTAGATATCTAAACTGTCAGGAAATTGTTATTTGCCTAACTAGTTGGTCAGGCAATATAACTATGTATGTTTGTAGAAAGGGATGATATTGCTTTAAGGCTGTGCTGCATCATCCAAGCATCCTGATTGGTTGAGCTCTGTAGCCAATGTATAAAAGGACTACTAAATTATGGCTTGTTGGGGAATCTACAGAGATGCTACAGTATTGTAACTTGATGACATGCTGCAACTGTATATTTGAGCTTTATGATCGTTGCTTGATCATGGCTAGTTACTGATTCCTCAAGATACTGACTGTTGTGTATTGAACTGTGTTTTGCCAAACTGAAAGACTTTGTTTGTTGTACAAGTCTATGTTGGTAAGAAGACTTTGTAACATCCCTGACTGTCTGACTTTATATGTGTATGACCTGGAATTGTTTTCGGACTATGTCTTTGCCTTTTCCCTAAAAGTAAAGGAATATCAAACCCCTGTTTGTCTGCAAGTGACTGTTATTGTATATAACCAGTCTCAGTCGTTTTCATGCGTAGGGTACTCTGCTCAACAGTCCACAACCTTGGTTGTGAACCCAGATTACCCTTAACATAAACCATTCAATTCAGATGCTTTAATCTGGTAATCCGTCTGATCATTTAAGTCTTTTTTGTTAATTACGTTTTTAAACAAGATAATTTCCCCACTCCAACAATTCTTCAGTGACATGATTTTGATCTGCTAGTGCTTCTTGTTTTTGAACAGGTTTCCTTAGTCAGTTTAATTGCCAACGCCTTGAACTATTCGGAACTTGGCCCTATTAAATCACTTCGCACTCTGAGAGCTTTGAGACCTTTAAGGGCCTTATCCCGCTTCGAAGGAATGAGGGTAAGTAAGACCAAAGTTATTAGTAACAAGCTCTTCCATAGATGCTAATTCATTGAGGATTTCGGTAGAGTAATTTGTCGGGTGAAGTTATCCGCCGTTTGACTTTTCCACTATTAGAAACATTCCCTGTAACAAGGATAAAGATTTGCAGAGAAGATTATCGCAGCCACAGTCATTCTGGCAAATAGTTTTTACAGCCAAGTGCATTGTTCTTTTAATGCTATCCTTAGAACCATTTGATAGACACATGATGCAAAATTGCAACATAAGGCGACGTAAATTAATCCCAAAACAGATTGCATCGCTTTGTTTATTGCCAAACAAGCTGTAATTTAAAAAGCAAAAAAAAATAAATGTGTACTTCACAGACTTATTCAAATGAAAAATAAGATGTAGATCCTGACCTTCAAAATAGGTTGGGGGAAAAAAGTTAATTAAATTAAATTTTATATTATGGGGGAAAAATGACCAAATGCAGCACAGAAGAAGCACGCAGTACTAACAAGGCTTCATCATCAAATGAAACGTGGGGAGGTGGGGGGGGTGTCCCAAACTAGGGGTGAAATGCTACCAGTTTGGGCCGGTTCACCCAAACCTGTAGTAAAAAATGCTACTGGTTCACTGAACTGGTAGGAAAAAAATGTAAAAAAAAATTTCCAACTATCAGCTGAGCAACGCATGATCATTGGAATTTTTTTGGTTCTACTTTTTAAGCATTTTTTTTTCTACCAGTTCAGATGAATAGGTAGTAAAAAATGCTTTAAAAAAGTTTTAAAAAGGCTTGGACGATCACGCAGCATAGCTGTGATCGTCGGAACCTTTTTTTTTACTTTTTTAAAGCATTTTTTACTACCTATTCACCCGAACCGATAGTAAAAAATACTTTTAAAAAGTTCTTAAAAAGGTTTCCAAGATTGCACGCCACAGCCGATTTCCCCCCCCCCCGCCCCCGCTATTGTACTTACCTTCCCGAGCCTCTTTTTGGTGTGTACTGTGCATGCGCGCATAGTGTGCATTTGGTGCGAACTGCGCATGCACGCGCACAGCACGTGCTTGGCACACAATGTGCATGCATAGCCAGGAAACTGATAACAAACCAGTTCAGATTTCACTACTGCCCCAAACCTACTAAGGTGTCTTGCCTTCTATTTCTCATTCTTTCGCAACCTTAGGCAGCCTTAAGCAGATCCTACTCTAGATGCCTTCCCAGGGCAGACAGAATCACAGTGCACAGGTAGTCCTCAATCCCAGTTGGAACCAGAGTTAGTAAGCAAGGCAGCTGTTAAATGAGTAAGGCCTGATTTTTACGACCTTTTTTTGTTGTTGTTATGGTTGTTAAACACATCGCTTCATTAGTGCAATGAATCTCTGACCACCAGTTTGGGTGGTTGTTAAGCAAATCTGGCTTCTCCCCCCATTGACTTCCAGAGGTGGGTTTCAGCAGGTTCTGACCAGTTCTGGAGAACCAGTAGTGGAAATTTTGAGTAGTTGGAGAACCGGTAGTAAAAATACTGACTGGCCCCAACCCCATCTGCCTCCCAAGTCCCAGCTGATCGGGAGGAAATGGGGATTTTGCAGTAACCTTCCCCTGGAGTGGGGTGGGAATGAAGATTAATTTACAGTATCCTTCCCCTACCACGCCCACCAAGCCACACCCACAAACCAGAAGTAAAAAAATTTGCAACCCCAACTGCATAGGTCGGAACGTAGACGGCATAGTTCAAGGCTATCCAGGCCTAAAATTTCAAGCCTGGTGGTATAGGGAATTTTATTTCGAGCAGAGTATTTGATTACTCTTCTAGTAAAATATCTCTGGACCTTCTCTAATGTATTTATGTCTGAAATACAGTGAGGGTTCCAGGCAGATGAGCAGAATTCAAGGATAGGTCTGGGAAAGTTGTATGCCCTAGTTTGGAGTATAGCATTACTAGAGAAAACTTTGTAAAATAAGGTTGACAACTCTTAATGCATTTTTTGCAATGATGTTACAGTGAGCTCTGGGACTTAGATCTTTTGAAGTGAGTACTCCTAGGTCCTTGACAGAGTGTGGGTCAACTTTTAGATCATTTCCGAACAGCATATATTTGATGTTCTTATTTCTATTGCCAATTGTCCATGATTAGTTTTATATATTTACACTGCAGACAATTTCTGCTTCATTGCTTTTTTTGTTGTTGTTATCTTTTTTCAAACCTAGGATAATATGTTCATCTGAGTCCACTTCGTATTGGGACAAATGTATTTAATCTTTCAGGTGCCATAAGACTGTTGGATGTAGACTTACAATTTTTTGCACAATGTTTGTTCCCCTCTCTCCAGGTGGTGGTCAATGCCCTGGTAGGAGCCATACCCTCGATCATGAATGTGCTTCTTGTTTGTCTTATATTCTGGCTAATTTTCAGCATCATGGGTGTAAACCTGTTTGCTGGTACATTCTTTGAATGTGTTAATAAAACAGATGGAGTAAGGATTTCACATTTAATCGTTCCATTTAAAAATGTCTGCGAGACTTTAGACTATGCCAGATGGAGAAATGTTAAAGTCAACTTTGACAATGTTGGAGCTGGATATCTCTCTCTTCTTCAAGTTGTAAGTAACTATGAGTATGATACTTGCCACCAAAAAAGGCACCAGGTCTTATTTTGGGGGGGGGGTGTCTTCCACTGATTCACCTCACTTGTGTGCGTCACCCCCAGCCATTTTGCTGTCAGAGGCTTTCAGGAACTTCTTCTGGAGCTGGCAAGGCCAGAAAGGCTTTTCTGAAGGCCTCTGTAGCTAATAGCAGAGCTCCAGATCGATCCGGAACTCTGTTATCAGCTGCAGAGGCCTTCAGGAAAGCCTTGCCAGCTACAGAAGAAATGGTCCCGCAAAGCAGGTATCGGCGTATGTGAGGCCTGGCTGCAAAAGGTAAGTAGTAGGGCAGCTCCACCCCTCCATCCCAGTGGTGAATCCAAATTTTTTTCACTACCAGTTCTATGGGCGTGACTTGGTGGGCATGGCAGGGGAAGGATACTGCAAAATCTCCATTCCCACCCCACTCCAGGGGAAGGATACTGCAAAATCTCCATTCCCTCTCCACTCCTGGGGGAAGGATATTGCAAAATCTCCATTTCCACCCCATTCTGGGGCCAGCCAGAGGTGGTATTTGCCGGTTCTCCAAACTACTCAACATTTCTGCTACCAGTTCTCCAGAGCCTGTCAGAACCTGCTGGATTTCACACCTGCTCCTTCTCCATCCTAGCTTAATTTTTACCCATGCACCCTGGAGTGGGTGGGGACTTAATTAGGACTTATTTTGGGAGTAAGGTTTATATTGGGCACATGTGTAAAAATCAGTAGGACTTACTTTTGGAGTAAGTTGTATTTTCGGGGAATCACGGTAGTAATAATTTTCCATCTATACTATGTAGTTTATGGTTTCATAGGAAAAATGGAAACAAGTGAAGCCATTAGCCAAATCCTATCAATCCACATCCTATTTTCAAGCAAGCAATATTTTAGCATGTAGGAACAACATATCAACAGAGCATATTCTTTGGCAGAGTTCTTGCTGTATCTTCACCATTTTTGTCAAATGAAAGCCATTGGACTGATCCAGATCACTACATTCGGTGACTTGTGTAAAATAGCCATGACTCACCATTTCAATTCTTCTGTTCTAACATATTTATGCTTTGCTTCAATATCATTCTTCTTTAAGAAGAAACATATGAAAATGAGTACCGGTTGTTAAAAATAAGGATAGTGAAGAACTATATGTAAAGTCCATCCAGGCAATGCTAAGTATATTGGCATTTGCATTATTCACTATTGCTGGCCATCTTATGCAAGTATCACATGCTAAATTATAAAATTGCAGAACATTTATTTGGCCATTAAAATTAGTTCAGGGTCATTTGTAGACTAGCACAGTTCTTTATTCTGAAGCTTTTCATTTCATTTCAAATAGAGGTTTTCATATTGAAGTGTAGGTTGCGTCCATAGTTCTGTTAATGGAACAGCATCTGTTATATAACAACACTGACACTTTTTTTTATAGGCTACCTTTAAAGGATGGATGGAAATAATGTATGCTGCTGTTGATTCAACAGGAGTAAGTATAGGATGACAAATGTACATGTGTTCATAATAAGTAGATTTTGCTTTGCTTTCAGATTATATAAAGGGACATTACTGAATGAATGTTACTGCTTTCAGTTAGATTCATTCAGGGCCCAGATGCTTTGGACATCTTTCTTGTCCATCAAAGTTTTGATCTCTAGATATCAGAAGATAATCTGGAGTTTAGAAGTCTTATTCATTAGGATCAAACAACAGAAATTTGACTTTTAATCCTGGATTATGAATTAGGAGCGGCACCATCTCCTTAATTTTGCCTCCTTGACTTTTCTTTTTTTCTCTGAGTCTCTCTTTTGGTATGAATAATAGGACCTTCAAAGTAATTATTTGTCAGATACCTAGACCTGTGTAGAAGAATATTGCTTTTATCCAAAAAAAATTCCTCTCCATGTTGGGGAGAGCCCTACTAATAGCCAAGAATACTGAGACAAGATAATCTTCCATTACTCCTTGCCAAGAGAGTGTTGAATACTAGTCATTCATCTCCCTCACTTCTCTTGGCAGTTGTAACAACACTGAGAAAGCATTCGGTACATGTGCTGAACTTTTCCTCACTGACAGAGCAGCCATTTTGTTTTCTTCAGAACTGCTTGGGACTTAGTTTGACCATCTTCCAATTCATCTGGAATGAATTCTCAGACTTCTTCTCTCCAGTATTTACTATTGAAGAGAATAACATTAAGGAAGCTAATACCAGATTCTTTCATTATTGCACCAGTGCACCCCACACTGCTCCACTTATCAAATATCCAATGATAATATAGAATTATGTTCAGAAGGAGCCCAAGTGGACCTCTTTCGGCATTGGTTTGCTGCTTCTAATGTCATCCAAAGTATTTTCTTAACAGACCTCCTGGGAAATTAATGAAGAAAATGGATTTCAAGTTATAACCATATATTTTGTATAGAGAGACAGTTTGGTCTAGCAATTAAGGCACCAGCCTAGAAATCCAGAGACCAGAAGTTCTAGTATCACCTTAGACATGAAAGCTGTCTGACTGACTTTGGGCCAGTCATTCAACCTTAGCCCACAGCTGTGACAAACTGGTCAGTCAATTCCAATGGATCAACCAAGATTCAGTTGATCCAAAAAAAGTAGACCCTGCACATATGAAAAAATGCTAGGAAGGAAAAAAAATGATAGATTCTGTACATTATTTCATTATTTCTTTATGAATATGTGATATTCATCAAATATTTAGCATACAAATTCTTCATCATTCCTGAAAGCTCACTGGATAATATTTTTCCATGCCTCCTTATTTTATAGATAGAAAAGCAACCCCAGTATGAGCATAACCTGTATATGTATCTTTACTTTGTCGGCTTCATTATATTTGGTTCATTCTTCACTTTGAATCTGTTCATTGGCGTCATCATTGATAATTTCAACCAACAGAAAAAGAAGATAAGTATTAATTAACATCTGTTAACATTTTTATTGGCTGTGTTTATATAATGGATGGTTTTAATGTCTTTTTAGGTTGCATGCCGCCCACAGCCATTGGTTACAAGATGGGTGGCAAATAATTTTCATAAATAAATAAAATTTAAACAATTAAGTTTTCACTTCAATATACTCCTTGTTATAATTAAATAGCTAGAATGTCATTTTAGTGGTTTTACTGAATGAGCTTACCGATAATTAGTTCTCAATATAATTATGCTTCATTCAAATTAGTAACTATATGTTACAATTTAGCAACGGCTACACATAAAAGTTTGTGCAAATGTTGTAGCAGTAGGCTCACTCAGTCCTACAACATTGAGAAGGCTGTCTACAATTGACATAGTTGCTATAATGGAAGAATAATCTCTCATAGATATTTGTGGATATTATTTTTCTTTCATAGCTAATATTTTAGAACATTAAATGGCAAAAATTCAATATTCTAGTGATCTTTTCAGTAAGTATTTGTAATGAAATAAAAAAATGTTTTCCATTTTATACTGTTGCATAAAAAATAGGGGACAAACATTTTTCAAGATTTTTAGAGAGGTTTTTTTCTCTCCCTTGTCCTTTTATATGCAGCCCATTAAATGAATAAAAAGTCGAGTCTTTGACTACTACTTTTAAAATATTTATTTTAAAAAATTCTTAATTCTATTTTAGAATATAGCCATTTTATATAACAAAATAAGACACTTATTTTATACAAAATCCTCAGCTGAAAGTAGCTATACAATAGTAGCTTAATATAAACCTCAACCATACCATAACAGATTTGAGATAGGTCAATCTTAATGCCACCTGCTACACAGCTGCTAAATCCTAATGCTTTCATCAAGCCATCCACCTCCTTTAGCAGTTGGCATGGTCAGCAAATACTTCAATAACGTATATTAGATTTTTGGCCCCAAGATAATTACTTTCTATAGGTATATACAGTTAGTCTGCGACTTACAACAGTTCATTAAGTGACCATGTGAAGTTACAACAGCACTGAAAAAAGAGACATATGACCATTTTTCACTTACAATTGTTGCAGCATCCTTAATGGTCACATTATCAAAATTCAGATGCTTGGCAACTGACTCATATTTATAACAGTATCCCAAGGTCATGTGATCACCTCTTGCAATCTTCTGACAAGCTAGGTCAATGGGAAAGCGAGACTCACATAATAACCATGTTACTAACTAACCACCGCAATGATTCGCTTAACAACCATGTCATGAAATGTCGTAAAATGGGGCAAAACCCACTTAATAAATGTCTCACTTACCAACACAATTGTTGGGCTCAGTTATGGTTGTAAGTTGAGGACTACCTGTACATTGAATTATTTGTGCCATTTCAATTCCATTACATCAATTTGGAAACATATTTTGGAACTCATTGCTATCTATCCCTTATTATTCTATCTATCCTGAATAATATAGCATTAAAATATATTTCACCTCTTCTATTCTCTATCTTATCTCCAGAACATTTTATGAAAACATAATAACCATTAGTTGCAATATAAATTCTTGAAAAATTTCACTGTTTCGCATTCCTTCATTTTGAGAATCTTTCATAGTTTTGTTTTAGCTGGTTAGTAGAATTTTATGGGAAGGACTTCTCTTCTTATCCTGTGACAACTCAATTTATTGAGGAAACAACCTATTTCTTAAAAAACATGTTTAAACTACCATATACAGCTTTATCCTTGTGAGGTAAATGGTTATAACCATTTTGTTTTACTTCTTTACTTAGGAGGTCAAGATATTTTTATGACAGAAGAACAGAAAAAATATTATAATGCCATGAAAAAATTGGGATCAAAAAAACCACAGAAACCTATACCCAGGCCATCAGTAAGAATGCTTGTTATTTATTTACTTCTATCTGCGTAAAACATAGAAGTAAAATACTTTGTTTTATTGAAATTAAAAATGTATCCTTTTATCAATAACTGAAAAAATAACTCTGTAAAATGATTTCCAATCCTTCGGGAAATAATAACAAATTGTTTTTCTTTTCTTTTTTTTAGAATAAAATACAAGGCTTTATATTTGATTTTGTAACCAAACAAGCCTTTGACATCGGCATCATGATTCTTATCTGCCTTAACATGGTTACCATGATGGTGGAAACAGCTGACCAGGATGATTCTGTAAAAGACATTTTATACTGGATTAATTTGATTTTCATTGTCATTTTTACTGGGGAGTGTCTCCTGAAATTGATCGCTCTCCGTTACTATTATTTCACTATTGGCTGGAATATATTTGATTTTGTGGTTGTAATATTCTCCATTGTAGGTAAGAAACTTTTGAAGTAAAATCAGATTAAATTGTGCTATGCAGGAAAAATTTTTTGCTTACTGATAGCTCTCCCATCTTTACTAAAAAAAAAAAGAAGATGCATTTTTGCGCACAGGATACATTGACTTAGTGTTCTATTCCTGTTTTCTCAGTCATATCACTTAGAAAAGGGGGATAGAGTCAATTTCAGATAAAAGAAACCACAAGGATGTTATTTCATCCTGGTTTAAAATTACAATAATATTCACTCCTGATTTAAAGTTACAATAATATACAATAAATGTATGAAAATATAACTGTACAATTTTAACTCGTAGTGGGTTTTTTTGTTTGTTTTTTCTTTAGGTATGTGCCTATCACAGATCCTTGAGAAATTCTTTGTATCCCCCACTTTGTTTCGAGTGGTCCGACTTGCCAGGATAGGTCGAGTCCTGCGTCTAATCAAGGGGGCAAAAGGGATCCGCACTCTGCTTTTTGCCTTGATGATGTCTCTCCCTGCCTTGTTCAACATCGGTCTCCTCCTTTTCCTGGTCATGTTCATCTACGCCATATTTGGAATGTCCCAATTTGCCTATGTTAAAAAGGAATCTGGGATTGACGACATGTTCAATTTTGAAACTTTTCCTAACAGTATGATCTGCCTTTTCCAAATTACCACGTCTGGTGGTTGGAATTATTTGCTGTTTCCCATTCTCAACAAGGAGCCAGATTGTGACCCTAAAAAAGTTCATCCGGGAAGCTCAGTTGAAGGAGACTGTGGCAATCCTTCGGTTGGGATTTTCTTCTTTGTCAGCTACATTATCATCTCGTTTTTAGTTGTAGTCAATATGTACATTGCTGTCATTTTGGAGAACTTCAGCGTGGCTACCGAAGAAAGTGCTGAACCGCTAGGGGAAGATGACTTTGAGATGTTCTACGAGGTCTGGGAAAAATTTGATCCAGGTGCAACACAGTTTATAGAGTTCAGCAAGCTCTTTGATTTTGCTGCCTCGCTGGAGCCCCCTCTGCTAATACCAAAACCAAACAAAGTTCAGCTAATTGCAATGGACCTGCCCATTGTGAGTGGCGACAGGATTCACTGCCTTGATATCTTATTTGCCTTTACAAAGCGTGTTTTGGGTGAAAGCGATGAAATGGATGCCCTCCGTGTGCAAATGGAAGACCGGTTTATGGCTGCCAATCCCTCAAAAGTCTCCTATGAACCAATTACAACCACCCTGAAACGGAAACTTGAGGAGCAATCGGCTAAAGTTATTCAGAGAGCCTTTAGGCATCACCGCCTGAGGAAACCAGTGTGCAATAGGTCATACTTATACAGGGATGAGGATGTTTTTCCTCCCAAAACAGAAATGGCTTTTGATAAATTAAGTTTGAGCTTAACTCTGGAAAAGATAGATAGAAGCTCCTCCACGACGTCACCTCCTTCCTATGATAGTGTAACAAAACCAGACAAATATGAACAAGAAAAGTCAGAAAAAGAACAAAAAGGTAAAGATGACAAGGATTATAGAAAGTAACCCTGAAGCAGGACTATCATTCTACCTACACCAAATTGTTTACAGCATCAGAAAGGTAATACTGATACTAACAGGAATCATGCTGAAAGCTTATGCCAAACTGAACATTTCTACTATATCAACATAATATATTCATGCATCCAAGGTACTTGTAATTTTATCGTTGACTGCATAGTATGGTAACAGACTTATGAGGACAAGAACAATTCTTCTTACCAGCTTGCACAGATGAAGAGGACTCACAAAATTACTAGCGGCTGCAAGAATGCATTAGCACTTGTGTGTGTGTGGTGTGTGTGTGTTAACAACAACCAAAAATTATTCCCTTGCTGCGGTAATTGTATCCAATGTGTACGTCTCCATTGCCATTTACGTCATGTTTGACCAAATTGTTAGCGCAGTTGTATTTCTGTTCACAAAACATTGTTTGTGATTATGTCCAGCAACAGAACTGATTTTTCACAGATATATAGATATATATATACACATATATATATTTAACTTTATTACTTATAATAATGATAGGATCATTGGGCAACTTAACCATTGTAGGCTTAAAAATTCTTGTCAGACATTTGTAGGCTTGTCCAAAGTTTATCTGCAAGATCCTTCAGACCTGCAAGTATCACCCTGAAAAAAAAAAAATTGTCCAGCTAAGTTCACTAAAAACTCAGCCTACCAGAAAAGAAATGACGAGAATCAAAATAAGAGACTTGGAAGAGAATTGTAAGCAACTAGAAGTTCAGACCTTGAACTCATATGATTGAGCTAGAAGAGCTAGAAGTAAGCAAGATGGAAGCCCAGCTGGGAAGTGAAGGGTAAGGACAGTGAACGGTTGGCCACTTGGAGCGGAGGCACATACCTCCCTTGAAAAGAATAGGGCATTTCCACAGTGGATAGCTTGTGATGTGATTCTTTCAGGCAGTAGAATTTCAGATCTCTGGGGAGAACATAACTCGGCATTATCCATGAAGATGGATGAGGTTTCTTTGGCTATTGAGCTTTATTTTGTACAGGCTGAGAATGGCTGTTGGGCACAATAGCATGTGTGTGTTGCTTCCTGCCATAGGTAGCGACAGGAGTTCCTCCCCCATCACTGTGCAAGGTCAGCCAGCAGCTTGAACTACCAATCTTCTTTATTGGCTGTTGCTAGTTCTAGGCTTTATTTGCAGTTTTGAATTTGGCTGAAATCTGCTCAGCTTTAAAGAGACAGGTAGGTGCTTTAAGAATATAGGCTGATGTCTGGCATAACTCAAGTACTAAATGGAACTTTGTGGGATTTTCTTTCCCCAAAAAATCTGAATTAGCTGCTACATGGACTCACATCAATTCTGACTATTTTTTATTTTTATAGTTTCTCACGTTTGGGCAATTCTTCTAGCTCCTCAACTTCCACAGGTTTTAGTTTTCTGTTTGTATGTACACATACAAATGTTTCTGTTGTAGAAGAGGAATGTGTTCTGAGGTGATACTTCTTTAGAGGAAAAAGTCTTGAATACTGTGAGATATGGTACATATTATAAGAATGCAAAAGCCAAAAGGATTTTATGTTCTCATATGTATTCTCCTGTAATTACTTCTACAGGGAAAAAGATAACTATTAAAAATAATCAAAAATAAAATGTACATATTCTAAAATTAAGTACTATAGCACAGTGGTCACCAACCAGTGGTCCGTGAGAAAATGTTTGTGGTCCACAGAAAAATTATTTCCATTTTTTATATTGCACTAAATACTATTTATCTTTTTAAAAAAATCATATTAGTCATCCTCAGGATTTAATATTATGAATTTAGTGGTCCCTGAGGTCCAAAAGGTTGGTGACCCCTGATATAGCATAGCATACAGTGTATACACTGCATTTGATGGTAAGACAAGCTCTTCCCATTCATATATGTGTTCATTGATTTAATTGATTCATTGATTGATTGGTTCATTCAGTCATTCTAAAATAATATGACAACTACAATAGGGTCCAGCATCTTAAAATGGTGTTTTATGAGCTATCCCAAGTCTCTAGTACATTAGGTATCCATTGAATTTATTTGGCCAATTAATATACTAGTATTTTCGCACATGTAAAGGTAACAGATTTGCATGAAGCCATGCTCTACTTCCTAGCCCACACATAATGGAAAAGTAAGCAACTACATAAGTTTGTAATTTTTACCTATTCATGCTGTATCATACAAGCCAACTTTATCATACAAGATAAAGTTTCTATACAGCTTATAATGTGTAGGTAAACTGAATCAAATAACATGATGACTTTTCTTTTTATTGTAAATGTTCGTCTTTGAATTAGTATATTTCACAATTCGTTTGCTAAACAGGGTTGTTTGTTTATATGGGTCAAAATTGTTTTTACTGGTGGTTGTTTTTTTAATTTACGTTTAAACCATCCAGAATCTTCTGGAGTGGGCACCTAAAGCAATCTAATAAATTAAGTGAAATAAGCCAGAATAATTATACATTTGGCTTATTTAAATACACCATTTCTTTTTTCTTCCAAACTAGCTCTAGAATGATTAGATATGAACTATGAGCCTAGTCTAGCTCCCAAAAGATTATTGAATCATCATCATCACTATTTGAACGAGAATTGTTCAACATATCTAGAGCTGCAAAGGTACTAGATTAGTTTCTTAAATATTTTATAGATTGAAAATATTCATTCAATAAAGTGTGCTTATGTTGTGTCTAGAAAAAGTGCAGGTGTCAGGTGCTGCCTTAGGAAAGGAATCCCACATAACTTTCTCACAAGGAGAAAGGAAGACTCTTCCCATGAAGCTTTTGAAAAATGAGCAAGATTTTTAGAAATTACTGTTTAACCTCTGTGCAGTTCTGGTAAATTATACAGTTGTTGAATGCTCATTACTGTAATTGAGTGAAGACTTTCTTTAAAAAAAAACCATAGTTGGTAGCTTTTCCTATACTCTTTTTACTTTCAGATAAGAGCTTTCTCACCTTACGTACCTTATAGGGGAAACAGAGAAATCCTAAATTGATTGAACATGCCATGCTTGGAAATGGGGCTGATGTGGATAATTTAGTAAAGTTACACAACTTATTCTGTTTAGAGTGATTTGGATTTTATTGGCAGGATCTAGATCTGTTGGTGCAAAATACCTTTGTTGCCTCTGATTCATCTTTTTTTTGTAGTTGTCAGACAGGGGAAATCATGTGTCTGAAGCTGAAAGAAACTAGTTGAAGAGATATTGTTCTATTTATATTTGATGCTGCATATAACCACTGTACAATTTTTACTAATTGATTGTTCTATGACACGAAACATTACTGTACTAACAAGATGTACTATGAACATGGTAATTGGTTTAAAATATAAATGTATAAAACTTTTTATAAAAGCATATTTTATATTATTTTTAAACCACTTCGATTTATCAGCTTGCAGTTGATATATGCTTCCTTATTTATTTGAACCGGTATTTTATAATACATTTTAACACACCAATGGGGGTGGGGGACAATCAGGTTGTTATTGCTATGTTTTGTTTCTGTGCCTCCTAGCAGTTTCAATTAAAAAAGCTGAACAATTAGTAAATGAAATAATTGCAGATGTATGGAGACAGTGTGTGATTTGCCTGTGAAAGCAGTGAGCTTTGGGTCAGTGATATTAGTGAATGTTTGGTTCTCATAGTACTTGCACCAACACTTGGGTCTTGAATTTCACTACTGCTACACCTGTGGCAGTATTCATTCTGATCTGTGCTGCATTAGATATATCATAACTGTAATTTGGTCCCCAGAGGCTGATTCGAATGTCCTCTTTCTTTAAGAACAAAACAGCAAAATGAAAACCAATGTATCTGGGCATCTCTGTTTCTTACAGAGGGAAGAAGTAAACCTATTCTTTTACTTTGGCTATTGACTAGTAATATATATTGATGAATTGCATGTAGAAGAATATTTTAGCATAAATAACTATAAACCATATTACTAACAAGCCAAAAGAATAAAGCTGATCATTTTTATCATGGATCAATTAATTTTGTGCTTCTTTTTAACTTTAAATTTTCATTAAAGTAAAATAATGCTTCAGGATGGGGGAGAGGGTATTAAATAGTGAAACAAACCAAAATAAGATCCAATTGTTTACCCAATTGGGCCCAGCTACATCAGTAGATACCAAAGATTTGCACTTCTTAAGCATCAGCAGGATATAATTAATAGAGAATGTGTAGCTCAGAGCTGAACTGTGGGGTCAACAGCACCAGTCTGAAGAGAAATCGTATAAGAGCAATGCAGAGACTATTGCTCTTATATAAATCCAATTGTATTTTGTGGTTTACGAGGTGATTGTGACAATTTTCACCCTGTTAGTACATACCTTTTCATTTGCAATGTCTGTATTAGCATGGAAGAAATAATTACAATTTCTCAAGCTAGAAACATCACCTAGAAACTACCTTAATCCAGATATTAAGCCAAATTTTAAATCAAGGTAACATAATGGCAAGATAATGTAGAACTATACTCCAGATCTACTATTCTTTCACTAAGGAGGACCAAAACTGGTCCCCTCCCTGCTTCATTTCTGGTAAGCAATAAATACTTCCTTATATTCTTTTTTTTTTTTTATAAAAAGTTTTATTTTTACAATCATATCAAATAATTCATCCAATGTACAGTTATATACAATTAGTCGGGCTTGCCCAGTCACCACCACCCTTTTTAACACTCTTCCCTCTTCTACCTTCTTTTACTTTCCAAACCTTCCTCTCCTTCTCTTATCTACATCCGCTCCTCCCTCCACCCTACGCCTTCCTTCTCCCTCTACTATCCCTCTTCCTTCCTCTTCTCCTCTTTCCTACCTCCTACTCTCTCTTTTCTCCCTCCTCACCGTTCTAAAATGGTAACTATGCAGACCCGACCCTACATTAATTATATTTCTTCAATAATCCCTGTACATTAACCATCACTCCATCTCTACCAAAACCCCCAATTCCCTCCCCTTACCCCCACCCCCACCCCGACTTCCCAGAACAAAATGCAGGGTATCAAAACTAACAATCATAATCCAAAATAATTCCTAAATTATAATCTCTAGTCACACCACACTTAGCCACACTCCCAATTCCCCTCTCCTTCAGAAATAAATCTAATACAAAATATTTCCTATATTTACTCATATGCTATTCGATATTTTTTCATCTGATTCTTATTTTGAATATAATCAATCCACATTTTCCATTCTAAAATATATTTTCTAGTGTATAGTCTTTCAAGTAAGCGGAGATTTTGTCATCTCTGCCAGATTTGATACTTTGAGTGTCCATTCTTCGATTGTAGGTAATTCTTCTTTCTTCCAATACTGAGCAATCAAAAGTCTTGCGACTGTTATTAAGTTCAAAATCAATTTAGTCTCTATAGCTGTATAGTCCATAATTATTCCTAGTAGAAAGAACTGCGGAGTAAACTTAATCTTCTTTTTCAAAATATTCTGCATGATCCACCATACTTTAATCCAAAATGCTTTAACTTTTTTACAAGTCCACCATATATGGTAATAAGTAGCATCTTCACAATCGCATCTCCAACATTTAGCAAGATCTAATATGTGTTTCTTGTAAACAGGTAATGTCATTTTTAAATTGTTTCAAATAATGAAATACTTTCTGTAATGTATCTTTAAATGGTTTTGGCGGGAAACAAGCACGTTGCTGATTGGTTAAAGCCGCCGGTAGAACTGTATATAAGGAGAGGTTTTTCCCCAGCCTGGTTGCTGGGTTCACCATATATTAAAGAGCTGTTGTCACTACCCTGGTCTCCAGCCTCGTTACTTCCCGAACTTAACACTGGCGACGAAGGTGGGATTTCGAGGCTAAGAGCACCAGGAACGAGCTGAACGCACGGAGAACCGAACCCAGCAAACTCAGGGCAGAAACGCGGAGATGGCCAGCTACACTCCGCCCGCACCGTTTGACCCAGCCAGGGAGAAATGGGGAACGTACATGACCCGTTTCGAAAGCTTCCTAGAAGCAAACGAACTGCAAGGAGTTCCAGACAACCGCAAAAGGGCATATTTCCTGAGCCACTGCGGTCCTGAGGTCATCGACATTGCGGAAGCCCTGGCAGAGCCAACGCCGGTACAATCAGTACCGTGGCAAACTCTGCAAAATCTATTGAAGAACCATTTCGCGCCAACACCGTCCAAATACGTACGGCGTTTTGAATTTGGGGAGCGCAGACAGCAAGAAGGCGAATCCATCAGCGATTACATGGCCGCCCTGCGAAAAGCCTCCAAGGACTGTGGGTACCGAGACTTGGATGAGGAGCTGTTAGAGCAACTCATCCGTGGGGTCAGAGACATGCGGTTGTGGAGGCGGCTGCTATCAAAAAGCAATCTAACGCTGGCAAACGCTCTGGACGAAGCCAGAGCTCATGAGATGTCCACCCAAGCGGCGGAAACCCTGCAAAAGCCACTCTCGCCAACGGCGAGCACAAGCGCGAAATCAACCCCGGTCCATAGTGAAGAAATCCAGCCCGAGTCAGACGGCGAGGATGAGGAAGGAGTTTGCCTCACCGAGAGAAGGGGAAAAGAAGACCGGGATGAATGCGGAAGTTGCGGAGGGCAACACCAGCGTCAACGATGCAAGTTCAAGGACGCTACATGTCGGCGGTGCGAGAAGAAGGGGCACCTGGCTCAAGTCTGTCGAGCACCCCAACCTTCCCGCCGAAAATTCAAACCAACCAATCAGAGCACGGGATCGGCAAGGCGACCCGCGATTGGTCAAAACAAAAAGGGCGCGAACTCAAATCGAACGACCGTGGTCATAGGCCGTGCAGCAACCTGCGTCGAGAAGAAAATTTTCACTAAACCGAAAATCGAAGGAGTGCCGTGCCGACTAGAAGTGGACACCGGGTCAGCGATCACAATCATGTCCTGGGACACTTTTGCAAAAGCTTTGCCGAGAATCGCCAAACGCAAACTGCAAACACAACGGCTACGAGTGCACGACTACCAAGGGAATCGCATCCCTGTTCGAGGGACCACCTCCGTCCGCGTCGAGTACGGACCACACAAGAAGACCCTGCCCATCACGATAGTCGAAGGGACACTGCCAAGTCTGTTGGGACTAGACTGGTTCCGTGCATTGGGCATGGGAGTGACTGGCATCTACAGAAGTGACTTTAACCTAAAAGACACACTCATGAACGAGTTCGAAGATGTCTTCAAGGACTGCCTGGGCAAGTACAAGGGGACCCCTATTTCCTTCAATTTAGACCCCCAGGTAGCCCCCATTAGGTTAAAGGCAAGGAGAGTCCCTTTTGCCCTTAAACCTAAGATTGACAAGGATAGACAAGCTCATCAGTCAGGGGATTCTGGTGCCAGTCGATCACGCAAAGTGGGAGACACCAATCGTCACCCCAGTAAAACCAGATGGGTCAGTTAGGATCTGCGCTGACTACAAGGCGACGTTAAACAAAGCCTTGCAGAAAAGCGCTTACCCGGTCCCCGTGGTGCAACATTTGCTGCACTCGCTGGGGCAAGGACACGTCTTTGCCAAGTTAGATTTGGCTCAAGCCTATCAACAACTACCCGTAGACGCCAACACAGCCGAAGCCCAGACGATTGTGACTCACAGAGGTGCTTTCAAGTGTACCCGGTTACAGTTTGGGGTGAGTGTGGCACCTGGTCTATTCCAAAACTTAATGGAGCGACTTCTGCAAGGGCTCCCGGGGGTAGTCCCCTATTTCAATGATGTATTGGTATCAGCCGAAAATTTAGAAGAATTGGGGGAGCGTTTGAGAAAAGTTCTGGGCATTTTCCGGTCAGCCGGTCTAAAGGTTAAAGTGAACAAATGCCAGATAGGGGTAGAATCCGTAGATTTCTTGGGCTACAGAATAGACAAGGAGGGAATTCACCCCACTGAGAGCAAGGTCAGGGCAATACGAAAGGCTCCAGCGCCCAAAAACAAAACAGAGCTACAGGCATTCCTGGGTCTAGTGAATTTTTACGGTCTTTTAAAAATAAGGCAACCGTTGCCGAGCCGCTACATAAGTTACTGGGAAAGAATACTGCTTGGTCTTGGGGAAAGTCGGAAGCTAGGGCTTTCGAAGCAGTAAAAAACCTACTCTCGAGCGATAGCTTACTGGTTCAGTATCATAGCTCATTGCCATTGGTATTAGTCTGCGATGCTTCCCTTACGGGTGGGGCTGTGCTCAGCCACAGGTTTCAAATGGCACAGAAGCCCCAATAGCCTTCTACTCCAGAGCGATGTCCTCGACAGAGGAACTATAGCCAGTTGGATAAGGAAGCGCTAGCTATTGTGTCAGGGGTAAAAAAGTTTCACGAGTACGTTTTTGGTAGAGACTTTGAAATTGTGACAGATCATAGACCACTGTTAGGGATACTGGCTGGCGACCGCCCAACGCCTGTGGCACTGTCGCCACGACTGACCCGATGGACTATCTTCTTAGCCGCCTATTCCTACAAACTGCAGCATCGGCCGGGAAAAGAGGTGGGGCATGCGGACGCATTAAGTATATGCCCACTACCAGGAGCGATCGAAGACCCCACTCCGGGGACACCCATACTGTTAATTGACTCTCTGGACTCTGGCCCAGTCACATCTAAGGAGGTGGCTCGGGCATCATACCGACATTACTTTGAGAACTGTACTCGGTTGGGTACAAGAGGGTGGCCGCTGCGCGGGCGGCGTTTAAGAATTTGTAAAAAACGTGGGAACTGTCGGCTCAAGGGGTGCCTGCTATGGGGGATAGAGTGGTGATCCCAGAAAATTGAGGAAAAGGGTGTTGGACCTCCTCCACGAGGGTCACCCAGGGATCGTTAGGATGAAGGGTTTAGCGAGAAGCTATGTGTGGTGGCCCTTAATGGACTCAGAAATTGCTGAAAGGGTAGGGAAATGCCAGGCCTGCCAGGAGTCCAGACCGCTACCCCCAACGGCCCCGGTTCGGGAATGGGAGAAACCCCAGGGCCCCTGGTCTAGAATACACATTGATTTTGCTGGCCCCTTCCACGGCCAAACCTTCCTGGTCGTAGTAGACGCCTATTCCAAATGGCTGGAAATCATTCTCATGAGATCCATGACAGCCGAGGCCGTGATCTCAGTCCTAAGGCACCTATTTGTAACCCATGGGTTGCCCGACACGCTAGTGTCCGATAACGGTCCACAATTCACGGCAACCCAATTTGAAGAATACTTGGCAGAGGAGGGCATCCGACATGCCCTCTCGGCGCCTTTCCACCCTGCGACGAATGGCCTTGCAGGCGTTCCGTCCGAGTGCTAAAGAGGCATTGTCAGACTTAAGCCAGGCGACTGGCAAACAAAATAGATATTTTCCTGGCAGTCCAACACAGAACCCCTGTGTCACAACCGCAGAAGCCCAGCCGAATTGTTAATGGGCGAAGCTCAGGTGCCCCTAGACCGTCTACATCCAAACTATACCGGAGGGTTACAAGGGGAAATAGGAAAACAAGAGAAATGGACATAGGCGACCGGTGTGGGCACACAACTATGGTGAAGGCCCAACCTGGATAGCAGGACAAATCCTAAACAGAACAGGTCCCAAATCATACTTAGTAGAATTAAGGGACGGCCGAGTATGGAGGCGCCACATAGACCAAATCTGACGCATAGCTGAACAATCTGAATCAATAGAAACGGGCCCTGACTACACAATGTTTGATTCCACAGCTGACTCAAACCCGGAGAACTCGCAGGACTTAGCTGAAATTCCGGAGGTCCAGCGACGCCCACAGGTTCCAGTAGAAAACAGCAGGGACGACTCTGCTAATAATCCAGGGCCGGATGGCCTAGAGAAAGAGCTGAGAGGAGCAAACAGCCCCTCCGGTCAGCTCGACCCACTCCCAGGGAATGTACTGCGCAGGTCCGAAAGAGTCAGGAGACGCCCAGTCTATTTGCGTGATTACGTTGAAAAATAATATGTAAATATCATGTAAATAGGGGTAAAGTGTTTTCTGGGGGGAAGGAGTGTAATGTATCTTTAAATGGTTTTGGCGGGAAACAAGCACGTTGCTGATTGGTTAAAGCCGCCGGTAGAACTGTATATAAGGAGAGGTTTTTCCCCAGCCTGGTTGCTGGGTTCACCATATATTAAAGAGCTGTTGTCACTACCCTGGTCTCCAGCCTCGTTACTTCCCGAACTTAACACTTTCCTTCTCTTCTGCGGTGAATTCAGGCCATTAACATTCCAAGATAATAGTTTAATTGCCATTATCGGCCGAAGGAAACTTTTGGAACACCAGCCGCAGATCACATTTTACTTTAGGCCTTGCTCCTCCCACTGTTTCCGTTGTAGTAGTTGCCAGTTGTTGTTGTGCCTTCATCTCTTGTTCCTTGCGTTTAGCAGCAGCTCTTGTCAGCCTTTGTTCTTTTGAATCTAAACCCGTCGTAGGTATTTCCAACACTTGTAATAAATCTTCTTCCATCACAATCTGTTCTTGTACCTGCTTCACTTCTCTTTCCTTCACTTCAGCCTCCCTTCTTCTAGCTTCGAATGGGAGAAACCCCAGGGCCCCTGGTCTAGAATACACATTGATTTTGCTGGCCCCTTCCACGGCCAAACCTTCCTGGTCGTAGTAGACGCCTATTCCAAATGGCTGGAAATCATTCTCATGAGATCCATGACAGCCGAGGCCGCGATCTCAGTCCTAAGGCACCTATTTGTAACCCATGGGTTGCCCGACACGCTAGTGTCCGATAACGGTCCACAATTCACGGCAACCCAATTTGAAGAATACTTGGCAGAGGAGGGCATCCGACATGCCCTCTCGGCGCCTTTCCACCCTGCGACGAATGGCCTTGCAGAGCGTTCCGTCCGGAGTGCTAAAGAGGCATTGTCCAGACTTAAGCCAGGCGACTGGCAAACAAAAATAGATATTTTCCTGGCAGTCCAACACAGAACCCCCTGTGTCACAACCGGCAGAAGCCCAGCCGAATTGTTAATGGGCCGAAAGCTCAGGTGCCCCCTAGACCGTCTACATCCAAACTATACGCCGGAGGGTTACAAGGGGGAAATAGGAAAAACAAGAGAAATGGACATAGGCGACCGAGTGTGGGCACACAACTATGGTGAAGGCCCAACCTGGATAGCAGGACAAATCCTAAACAGAACAGGTCCCAAATCATACTTAGTAGAATTAAGGGACGGCCGAGTATGGAGGCGCCACATAGACCAAATACGAAAACGCATAGCTGAACAATCTGAATCAATAGAAACGGGCCCTGACTACACAATGTTTGATTCCACAGCTGACTCAAACCCGGAGAACTCGCAGGACTTAGCTGAAATTCCGGAGGTCCAGCGACGCCCACAGGTTCCAGTAGAAAACAGCAGGGACGACTCTGCTAATAATCCAGGGCCGGATGGCCTAGAGAAAGAGCTGAGAGGAGCAAACAGCCCCTCCGGTCAGCTCGACCCACTCCCAGGGAATGTACTGCGCAGGTCCGAAAGAGTCAGGAGACGCCCAGTCTATTTGCGTGATTACGTTGAAAAATAATATGTAAATATCATGTAAATAGTGGTAAAGTGTTTTCTGGGGGGAAGGAGTGTAATGTATCTTTAAATGGTTTTGGCGGGAAACAAGCACGTTGCTGATTGGTTAAAGCCGCCGGTAGAACTGTATATAAGGAGAGGTTTTTCCCCAGCCTGGTTGCTGGGTTCACCATATATTAAAGAGCTGTTGTCACTACCCTGGTCTCCAGCCTCGTTACTTCCCGAACTTAACACTTTCCTTCTCTTCTGCGGTGAATTCAGGCCATTAACATTCCAAGATAATAGTTTAATTGCCATTATCGGCCGAAGGAAACTTTTGGAACACCAGCCGCAGATCACATTTTACTTTAGGCCTTGCTCCTCCCACTGTTTCCGTTGTAGTAGTTGCCAGTTGTTGTTGTGCCTTCATCTCTTGTTCCTTGCGTTTAGCAGCAGCTCTTGTCAGCCTTTGTTCTTTTGAATCTAAACCCGTCGTAGGTATTTCCAACACTTGTAATAAATCTTCTTCCATCACAATCTGTTCTTGTACCTGCTTCACTTCTCTTTCCTTCACTTCAGCCTCCCTTCTTCTAGCTTCCAATGGGGGAAGACTTCCAACTTTTAATACCTCAACATAAAATTCTCTTGCTTTTCCAACCGTATTGAAACGATGTACTTTCCCTGCATAATATACTATTATACCAGTTGGAATATCCCATCTATATTCAATCTGATGTTTTTTAAGTTCATTCACCAGGAAGGCAAATTCCTTCCTAGCCCTTAACATTTTTGGTGGAATTTCCTTTAATATCAAAATATCTTGACCAGCAATCTGAATCTTCTCCCCCTTATATGAAGCTTGCAAAATCTGATTTCTCACTGTTCTGTTTGTAAAATAAATACTTCCTTATATTCTTAACAGGTTGATGCTTGTTAACTTTGGAAACACTTAGCACTTTCCTAATCTTTTGGTGCTTATTTTTGATATTTTTATATGTTGTATTTGCAAATGTGTAGCATCAAGGTGATCTTTATAAATTCTCTAATATTCTTAGGAAAAATCATTTCTCATCTTTTTCCATTAATACAGAAGTATGTTTTTCTGAACTCAGCTACAGTATTTGTCCTGATATTATCGCATATTTCTACTCTGATCTATTATATGCGGTTTTTATCTTTAGAGTTATGAGCTCATGTATCATCCCTGGAATGTTTATGTAAAATTAATGTTCTTAATTATTGATTTCAAACCGTTCACATTAATTTGCCAGCAAATAATCCATTTAATTTATTTAATTTGCATGCTTTTCCCTGGATTTGCTAGATAAATCATAATGCTGAGTTTTCTACTGCCCTATTCCTAAGTGTGGCCCCATCCTCACTAGCCAACCATGTCTGTTCTAGACATACTGTGGCAGTCTGCTAATCCATTATCCATGCTCTTGGCTAAGGAAATAAACTGCAATCCACAAGACGGAAGCAAAATAAAACTATATACAGTATTTTGGGATAAAATTATGAACCTTGGCATAGTTGGACACTAAACAATTATAATGCCTCCCAGTAACTAAAATGTATTTCAGAAGACAGGAGTGACAAATGTGTCCTACTTTTTAACCCAGTCAAGGAGAATATTCTTGTGAATGTCACAAATAATGGTGAATGCAATTTTCGGCAAGGTCTTTATTCCAAGATATAAAATAGAATGCAGCCTTACAGCAATCACACAAGTTAACTGTGACTCATGGAAAGTAATTGATTTGATAGCTATGCTGCCAGCTCATCAAGCTGAAGATCTCTTAAAGGACTTTTGTTTAAGGACAAAATTTGGAATCTTTCTCCTTCCTTATATTGCTTGCTTTTTTCTTAACATCCCCAGCATCATCGAGAGCATCATTTCATTATTTAGAACGTATTTTTCCTTTTCATCTTGATATTGTTTCACATAGGTCAACATGTATTCCTGCCCTTCCAAGGCACATCTAAAGGATGTGGTCTTTTTGTCAGCAATTCTCCAAATGGACAGCAGTAGCCATAAACTTTGTGAGGTGATCAAACGGCTATGCCCTCTTCCAACCTACTTTGTTCCCACACGAGCATCATAGCCTTTCTTTCAAATATTCCCTGACTGTAGTTGTGTTTGGCAACTGCATGGACTCAACCTTTCACTATAGATTAGATGTCCTTTCCCAGACATTTGAAAGGGGCAACTTATTTCAGTCTTGTTATGATACCCAAACACTGCTCCAGGTAAGCAACTTTTTACTCACTCGTGTTAAGTCACAATGTTCACAAGAAATAGTTACTTATCTTTAACTGCTGTTCCTTGAGTTGTCATCTGTGAATTCACACAATCTGCCCTCTTATCTTGCTTGAAGTCCTGTGTTCCTTCAGATCCTTTCTGTCAAGAACTGGAGGTCCTTATTCATCCAGTCACAGAGTATATGGGAGAGATGGAGTTTCTGCCAAGTAATTCTGTTTTAAAAATTGCAAATGAGTCTCTGCCCCTATGTGTGCTTTCAAAGGTGATTTTTAAAAGAACAAATGTTAAACAAGCTATAGTCACCTGGTTTATGCAACGAAATTTCATTTTAATGTATTCTAATTAGTGTACATTCAAACTGACAAAGTTATTCTATGTTCTATGTCTATGTTCATCTATGTATAAAGAGGTGTCAAACTTGATTTCATTGAGGGCTGCATCAGGGTTGTGTTGGACCTGGGGGGGGGGTGGCCAGGGGCGATGTGGCCAGCTCGATGTCACTCATGTTGGGGGCGTGAGTACTCTGCTAGTGAAAACAGGCTCCCAAGCTCCATTTTCAGCTGCGATGGCGTCCTGCAACCCTCTGCCAGCAAAACAGAGCATGTGGCCAGCCCAAGCTCTATTTTCGTTGGCAGAGGCACCGTGGGCCACTCCTTCGCTGATTCCAGAGCGGGGCCCCTGGCCAGATCTAAGCACCCCGCGGGCCAGATCCAGCCCCGGGCCTTGAGTTTGACACCCCTGATGTATAACATTAAATTATAATGGGTTCAGAATTTCACTAAATAAACCACATTACAGTAAGGATGATCCATAGTTTAAATCCAATTTTTCCATTGCATACCCAATATGCACCTTATGATAATTTTTATACTATTCATATCATGAATCCCTATGCACGAAGAATCCTCTAGGAATGCCATGCCATTTCTCCTGGTTTAATCCCTCATCTAGTCACCAGAAACTATCAATGTTAAAGCCAGACCCTCTGGGTATGATAGCAAGTCCTTTTTTTCTGCTAAAGAAAAAACATATTCTTTGCTGGAAAAAGCAAGTGGTTGGGACATCTGGAGACATGTTCAGATTCAGATGGTGGCAGAAACAACACAACAGATCCTTGCCATGTCTAGAATTAGCTGAAGTATCAGTAGTACTTTTTTAGTGCTGAACTCATTGATTTGGCAAAGCAAATCAGATGAAGTAGAAGTAGGTGAAATGTTTTCCAAAAGCCCCATCTGCAAAATATTCCAAATCCATGCACCGTGGACTTCAAATCACAATGTCTGTTTTCATGTAATAAACCCAAGCAACTTGCATAATGACTTAGCCTAATGTTCTGAAACATCACTTAACATATGAAACCATTCATATCAAATGCACATACACTAACGTACTTCAGGTATAGTCAAAATTTTGCAGGCAGGAAGGAGATATCTCAACTTATTATGATAGCAAACAAATGGGAAGGAATTTGATAAAAGCATGAAGATGATATGCTTGTACTTTAATAGTATCCTTGTCAACATTTTTATTGAATTATAAAGTATTATAAAATACAAAAATACAAAGTAAATAGAAAGCAGTGGGGGGGAGGAAAGGAGGAAAGATAAAAAAAGAAAAAGAAGCATTAACTTCTGACTGTGTTACAGTAAAATAAGGCATTAACATCAAATCATAGCTTTTTGCTTTTTCATAATAATATGAACAAGTCATTTCTATAAAGATCTATCAGTCTAATCGGTAAAACCCAAAATCAAAATTTTCATTCTTTTCCACATCAAGCATTATTAATATTAGTATTAATAGAGTAGCCTTAACTCTATTGATCTTTGCCATTATAAACAAAAAATACCCCTCTTCTCTTTCATAGAATGAATTTACGTGTAATATTAGAGTTCCTATTGAGGCTTCTCTAACAAACAGGTACGTGACTATGTTTATATCTCATTAATTAATGTGCCTCACAACATTGCATTCTATCAATTCTAAGATTGGTTTTGTGCCTTGATCTTTTACTTGGTCTTCTTTCTACTTAATCTTAGTCCTGTTTATTCACTGTACTGTACTCCTTAACTTTCATTACTAAAGTTCTGATTATTTGTATTTTCAGCTATCAGAATCATCAACGTAATGCAGGTTACAGATGTTCCTTCTTCCAGCTATAAAACCATATTTATCTTCTTCCATTCTAGCTTTAGTCACCTACTGATTAAGAAAGAGTGTATAGCCTTGTCTTGTTCCTTTGCCAATATGAAGCCAGATTGTTTTGCTGTATTTCATCTGGACTATGCCCTACATACAAGTTTCATATAAGAACAATGAGCTATTCTGGGATTCCCATAGATATTCCTAAAAATATTTCATAGTATTACATAGTCAGCACAATAAAAAGTCAAACTGATTTCTATGTAGTGCATCTGGTCATGTCTCTATGGATAGCATCACTGTGTTTGTTTCAAGGCAAAATATGGACAGGTAGAAACTGATAAGCCATTCTTCTGCTTCATTTCTCTTTCCTAGGCCATACAGTCCAAATACATTTCCCATTTTGGCTTTCCATTTTCCATCATAGGCAGCTTGCCTGTTCTGTTGATTTCAGATTGAAATTAACCATAACAATTGTTCACCTTTTCTTCTTCTGCACCAATGGTTAAAGCATTAACTTGGATAAGTGTCATATTAAATGGTTGTCCATGAAATCTGGTATTATTTGTTGATAGACTGCATGGTACCCAGGTTCTGTTTTAGCTGTACCTTTCCTATGAAGGCAACATTAGTCCTTGTTTTTATCCTAGGTAGTAAGCAGTACAATCTTACAGCCGATTATCTTTCAAGGTGTCAATCTTTTCCATATTTGTGCTTTTCATGTTTATGTCAAAGCTTTGAATTTTTCTGTATGGCAACACCAGCAACTGGATGTCCCAAAGATTTTGCCTAGCTGCATCATAAACACAAATAATATTTTGAAATATCTTCTGTTCTTTCTCAATAGTATGTTGAATGCCTTCCAACTTGAGAGGCCGTCATTGCGCACTATGTCATCAATCACTTTCTTTTGTCCAGCCGTGGTTTTCTGGTAAAATAGTGAATTGGTTCTCCTGAGCAGTATGAATGATGCCTTTGCCATTGTGCCTAAAATGATCTTCCTCTTCCAGCATTTTCCTGTATTATTCCTGCTCAATATAGATAATTGCTTGCTTTAACTGGGCATGTGAGATGACCTTCACAACTTGTGTGAGCCTGCTGGGACTCTTCCATACTTTTGACATATTCTTCCAGCTTTTGTCACTCATCCCATCCAGGAACACCAAACACACATGCCATGAAGAGGCAGCATAGCAGGGATTGAGGGAAATGAATCATGTATGTGTACATGTATATCAAGTATACACACATGCACACACAGCTTGTTTTGTGTGTAATAAAGGTATACCACACTTCAAAGGCATGAGTATAACTCCTGTGACTTTAAAGCAGCCACAATTTTTGTTGGAGGTCTGCAGGAGTTTGTGTGTGTGTATGTGTGTATCAGACAGAGAGAGATGGGGGGGGGGGAAGGAGGAAGAAAGGAAGGACGGGAAAGAAAATGAAGAGAAAGAAAGAATGAATTTGGACTCACAATCAATATTGGAAATATTATTACTGTTTGGACATTAGTTCATACTATTTATAAAATCTTTAAAAAGTTAACCTATTTGATTTCAAACATAAGGCGAATTCAATGAACTTAGGAAGTTTTGCATTTTTAGCCCAGGTGCATGATTTGTTCAACAACCTGAACTCTACAGTTCTAATAAAATAAAATCAGTTTCAACCTACACCAATCTCTTTTAATGGTTCAAATATATTACTTATCCCAGGACGTATAACTATTACTAATTTCACTACACCAGGGGAAAAACTTGCTGACTCCTGCCTCTTGCTCAACACCCAAACCTGATTTTTTTCCCCCAAACAGCGCGTGGTTTTGAAGGAAATCTGCATACAGTATAGGGCGCGGACGAGAGGGATAGCTTGCTTGCCCTCCCGCCAAATTCTTGCAAAATTCCTCTTTTGGGGCTTAATTCGAGATTCTTGCACAAATCCTTCTTAGGGGAGGGGGTGTTTATTTATGCGACCCGCTTCTTTATACCAAGAAAGCGGGTCGCATAAAGAGCTCTGCGCTTTATTAGTTGGCGTGGCGTTGTTGTTGTTGTTGTTTTTCCCATGCATCGGTGCAAGAAAAACCCAACCGCAATGTGCTAAAATGGCAGCAGTTTAGGGGGCGGGGGAAGCTTAATATTGCCAGGAGAGGGGAAGATATTGCCAGATTAAAAATAGCCGAATTCCTCTCTCTAAAAGCCAACCACTAAGGACCTAGCCTTGCTTTTTTTTTTTTTTGGGGGGGGGGGGGGGAGGGGAGGACGGGGTGTGTTCTTGCAGGATGATGACTCATTTGCTTTCCTGGGAGAACGAATCCAAAACGAAGTACCTGGCTCGGAAACACTTGTAAGGGGTGGGGAGAAAAAAAAAGGGAGGGGAAAAAAAAAAACCCTCCCCGCAGGAAAGGCTGCCGGGCAAGGAAGGCAAAAGCACGGCTGGAGACTTTGTTGCATTATGAGCCGTCCTTTTCCTCAGCGACGCCTCACCCCGCCTTTTTCCCCTCCCCCCCTCCCAGCGCTTCTGAGGAGACGCGGCGTATAGTCTCCCACACAGCCCGTAGAGCTTTTAAGGGATGGGGGGGGAAGGCGGGGGGAGCGGTGGGGATGACACTGCAGTGCCGCCGAAGTCGAACCATTTGCGGCACTCCGCCGTCCGGGCGGGGCAGCGCGAGGGAGGGAGCGGGGTGGTGGAGAAGGTGGTGTGCCGCTTCTCGCGTGGTTCTTTGCCGTGGTTCCTGCTGCTGCAGGAGCACGAATTAACTCAAGGAGCGGAAAGACGCCCTGTCTGACACGCAATCAGAGCCGCAGAAAGACCGGCTCCTTTTCTCTCTCTCTCCCCACCGCCTCCCTGAAATTCGGTCCCTCACAGTTGATGCCTGCGAGGTTGATCTGCGGAAAATCAAGGAGCGGGTAGTAGTAGAAGAAAGCTGCTGTTTTTATTCCCTTTAAGCGGGAATGTTTGTATGTATGTAAATACTGGTCCTTTAGTAGGTAGGTATTCCATTTTAATAGCCACCCTGGCTTAAAAAATAAGCGGTATCTGGTAGTCCTCAACAGTATACAACCAGTGGTGGGATTCAGCCAGTTCGCGCCACTTCGGGAGAACCGGTTGTTAACTTTCTGAGAAGTTTGACAAACTGGTTGTTGGAAGAAATCATTAGGGCAGAGAACCGGTCGTTAAATTACTTGAATCCCACCGCTGTATACAGGTAGTCCTCAACTTAGCAGTTCGCTAGTGACCATTTGAAGCAGGGGGTGGTATTCACTTACTTTTGCAACCGGTTCGTAAATGTAAACATGTGTGCACTCATGTGTGACATGTGGGACGTGATGACGTCTGAGTAGGTGGGCAGAGCCTCCTGTACTCGCTGCTACCAGTTTGTCCGTACCGGATAGAACCGGCTGAATATCACCATTGGTTCGAAGTCACAAGGGCACTGAAAAAAAGTGACTCATGACCATTTTTCACACTCATGAAACACCCCCACCCCCCATTGCAGCATCCCCATGGTCGAATGTGATTTACATTCAAATGTTTGATAAATGGTTCATGTTTATGATGGTTGCAGTGTCCGGGGGGGGGCAGCGGGGGGGGGGGCTCATGCGACCTTCCGACAAGCAAAGCCCACGAGGAAGCCGGATTCCCTTAACAACTGTGTTACTAACCTGACAACTGCACTGGTTCACTTAACAAACTGTGACAAGAAAAGTCGTAAAATGGGTCAAAGCTCGCTTTTAACCAATGTCTCATTTAGCAACATAAAATTTTGGCCTCAATTGTGGTCGTACAGTGAGGATTGATTACCTGTAACCGTCTAAAGAACAGTTTTTTCCCGAAGGCCATCACTCTGCTAAACAAATAATTCCCTCAACACTGTCAGACTATTTACTGAATCTGCACTACTATTAATCGTTTCATAGTTCCCATCACCAATCTCTTTCCACTTATGACTGTATGACTATAACTTGTTGCTGGCAATCCTTATGATTTATATTGATATATTGATCATCAATTGTGTTGTAAATGTTGTACCTTGATGAACGTATCTTTTCTTTTATGTACACTGAGAGCATATGCACCAAGACAAATTCCTTGTGTGTCCAATCACACTTGGCCAATAAAAAATTCTATTCTATTCTATTCTAAATGGTTTGGGGATAAATCTTAGAAAAATACATCTTTTAATGAGAGCGGGTAAGCGTTGTGTGGAAAATTTTAAGTAGCATCCATAGATATTCCAAATCTGCAAACTCAAATCCTGTATCGATATTTTGCTTTTATTAATGGCTTTCTGGATGTGCCACAATTATTATTCCCCCTCCAAGGCAGGCTACAGCAATAAATATTTTACAAGCGCAGAGGTGTTCTAGTTGATCTGCGGCTATTTTTGGATTTTTCCAGCCAAGGATTTACCTGGCCCTACATTTCTTAATACATGCTGATCGAGGATCAAGCACCACTGAACATAACTGAATTTGCTTCCAAGGTTTTTATTTATTTATTTCAAATAATTCTGCCTCACCTCCAGGTAAAATTTTAGGTGGATAAGCAAGAAGAGACATAAAGTTCAATTCTATATATAGAATTAGCTTCTGAAAATAGCAAACCGTCCGTATGGGTTTTTTTAACTCTTTGTTTTAAAATATTTTAAATCTTTTTTTTTCCTTTTGGAGGGATGGAATATAAACATACTAATATCAAAGTATGATGAAAAGTTCAAATGTAAGAGAGAAGGTTAACTTTTATGTGTGCATCTTTCTCTCTTTACGTGTTCATATTCCTTTCATTAAACTTTTGACTCCTGTACCTGGAGAAGCCCATGCAGTTTTCTTGGCAAGGTTTTTCAGAAGTGGTTTGTCATTCCTTCTTCCTAGGACTGAGAGATAGGGGACTGGCCCAAGATCACCTAGGTGGCTTTCTATCTAAGGTGGGACTAAAACTCACAGTCCTCTGGTTTCTAACATTATACTAAATCATGGTTCATTTTGACTATGGTTTGTTGAATAAATTGCATTGGCTATGGTCACACAGTTTTGAAGTATGTTTCCTGAACAAATACTTTTTTAATCAATACATCAAACTGGAGTTGGAGTTGAGATTCTAATACCAATGTATAAAGTTTGTGCAAGCCATAGTTAAGAGGCACTGGTAAACTACGGCTTGCTGTCAGATAGGAATTTATTAGTTCTGATTAGGGAATAGAAATTGCAGTGGTGTGGGATATATTATACTTGAACTGATCCAGTGAAAAATATGCAAAAGAATAACCACAAATATCTCTTTGAAATGATTCACATAGAAACTAAAGCAAATACTTTAACCAAAATCTATTCAAGGAAAATGAGGTAGCAGTAGCACCATCCTAACTGAAGGCTGAACATGGCAATGGGTGGCTGAGTGGGAATAAAGGCTGCATAGGCGAAAAGGCCCATAGAAGCATGACATGAGCTAACATATAAAACTTCTCGCTTTCTCCAATTGGCAGTATCTTATCTACTAACGAGTATCCTCACTAAGGTATTCTTCTGAGTACCAGACAGTATTATGCTAAGTGGACTCTGTATCTTGCCTTGTAGAAAGAAGCTGAAATCATAGAGGCTGAATTGAGTAGTTGAATTGGACTTCTATTCTGCACTAAGCCCACAAGTAGCTGATTTGGTTTAGGGTTTTCTTTTTGTTTAATGCACCCTAGCCATTGTGCTTTGTAAACCACAATTCATGTCTTTGAGTGTGATGTGAGCATAGCCATTTGAGCTTTATTACTTAACCATGCCCAAGCACACTGTGGGAAGCCAGCCACTCCAGCTTTTGTACATAGCCCTTGAAGAAGAAGAAAAATCCTCCTAAAAAATTGATAGGGGTTGCAATATCAGTAAATCAAGAAGAAACAGGCAGTAGAGATGGGCTAAGAAAAGGTTGCTGGGATCCTGAAGAAAGCAACACCACATCTATCCAGGATTTTGAAGGTAAATTATCATGTATTTATTTTTATTTATTTATTTTATTTGTCGTAACAATATATACAAGCATTGCATAAAGGATTATATAATATATAAACATATATATAAGGAGAAACAAGGTACTATAAACATATATATATAGGGGAAGAAACAATAGGACAGGAACGGTAGGCACGTTTGTGCTCTTATGCACGCCCCTTAGAGTCCTCTTAGGAAAGTGGTGAGGTCAACCATGGATAGATTTTGAGTAAAGCTTTTGGGGTTATGAGAAGAAACCACAGAGTCAGGTAATGCATTCCAAGCATATACAGTTCTGTTACAGAAATCGTGTTTTCTGCAATCTAAACTGGAGCGGTTGACATTGAGTTTAAATCTGTTGGTAGCTCTTGTGATATTGTTATTGAAACTAAAGAAGTCATTGACAGGAAGGACATTACAACGGATGATTTTATGAGCTAAACCCAGGTCCTGTTGAAGGCGACGAAGTTCCAAGTTTTCTAGACCCAGAATATCAAGTCTGGTGGAATAAGGTATTTTATTGATTTCGGAGGAGTGGAGAACTCTTCTCGTAAAATACCTTTGGACACGCTCAACTGTGTTGATATCAGATATATGGTATGGGTTCCAGACAGGAGAGCAGTAATCAAGAATTGGCCTAGCAAATGTTTTATATGCTCTGGTCAGTAGCGTGGTGTTTTTTGAAAAGAAGCTACATAGAATTAAGTTAACAACTCTTAGAGCCTTCTTTGCTATATAGTTGCAGTGGGCTTTGGCACTTAAATTGTTAGATGTAAAAACTCCAAGGTCTTTGACAGGGTGGGGGTCATCTGCGAGGCAATGTCCATCAAGCATGTACTTTGTGATTGGGTTCTTTCTTCCAATATGCAAGATTGAGCATTTACTGGTTGAGATTTGTAGTTGCCAAATTTTAGACCAAGCAGTTAGATGATCAAGGTCCTTTTGAATTGTGGATGTATTGTCAGTGGTGTTGAAAAGTTTGACATCATCAGCAAAGAGAACACAGTTCTCATCATGGTAGCTAAGTTGCTGAATTTCTGAAAGTAGACGGATGTATTTGTGTTTGATTATGTACCAAGTTAACCAAAAGTGCAGAGGGCCTCGTGTTAAAATTCATGCTGATAACTCCAGTTTAAGGCCCCAATTTTGTGCAATGTTTTAACATACATTAACAAACTGGGTATTGTCTTTATGTAAGGGAAAATAAAGGAGCCATCATTTGGGCATGGAAAAAGGAAGCTGACTTTTCTGCTGTACCCTGCCCGGCCCTATGAAAATCTATCCTCCCAGGCAGCGTTTTGCTTAGATGAAAAGTTCCTTTTATCATCAAAGACTGTTTCTTATGTCAGAAATCTAAAAGAATTTACAATAGAATTGTGCCTGGAAAACCACCTGCCTATGATTTAATATATAAAATAAATCATGGGTTGTTTGATCCAAAAGGAGCTTGCCTACCAATGACATAATGCAGGGGCTTTCACCAGGAATGGGTGAAATCAATGGTCCTGATGGCTAAGATGTTACCTTATTAATCCATTAAGTGTTTACTTCCAGTTTGAGAATTAAAACAATCACTGGCTACTTGCTAAAGTAGGCAAAGAGATTCTCCATTATCAACTGGATCTTTGCCCTGCTTCCCATAAATGCCAAATAAATTGGAGTGCTTATTGTCACCTCCCTTTCCAATAAATGATGGCAAAATTAAAACAACGATTTGGGTAGATACCAAAAAAGGAAAGCTGATGCAGTATAGAGATTCCTGTCGGTCCACTTGCTTTTAAGATAAAGCAAAAGAGAGACTGCCCAACACAGTAGAACAAGCTCAAAGGAGTACATAATTAAATTCATTTCAATATCTCTAATCCTGGGCTCAACTAAATCAAAATCAACTGGAGAGAGAGTAGGTTTTTCTCCTTTATGCTCTTTTTTGGAACAGTCTCTTTTTCAAAGTGGTTATCTAAATGGTTGTCCACTAGGACTCCAAGATCCCTCTCACAGTTACTGTTCAATAGTAGTAACTGTGAGAGGGATCTTGGAGTCCTAATGGACAACCATTTAGATATGAGCCAGCAATGTGCAGCAGCTGCCAAAAAAGCCAACACAGTTTTGGGCTGCATAAACAGAGGGATAGAATCAAGATCGCGTGAAGTGTTAGTGCCACTTTATAATGCCTTGGTAAGGCCACACTTGGAATATTGCATTCAGTTTTGGTCGCCGTGATGTAAAAAAGATGCTGAGACTCTAGAAAGAGTGCAGAGAAGAGCAACAAAGATGATTAGAGGACTGGAGGCTAAAACATATGAAGAACGGTTGCAGGAACTCGGTATGTCTAGTTTAATGAAAAGAAGGACTAGGGGAGACATGATAGTAGTGTTCCAATATCTCAGGGGTTGCCACAAAGAAGAGGGAGTCAAACTATTCTCTAAGCACCTGAGGGTAGAACAAGAAGCAATGGGTGGAAACTGATCAAGGAGAGAAGCAACTTAGAACTAAGGAGAATTTCCTGACAGAACAATTAATAAGTGGAACAACTTGCCTCCAGAAGTTGTGAATCGTCCAACACTGGAAATTTTTAAGAAGATGTTGGATAACCATTTGTCCGAAGTGATGTTGGGTTTCCTGCCTGGGCAGGGGGTTGGACTAGATCCAAGGTCCCTCCCAACTTGGTTGTTGTGGTGGTGGTTGTTAAAGTCATGAATCTCGCTATCTTGCATTTGCTGATAAAGATCTGATCAAATTCTTTAAATTTCAGATGTAACATATTACATATTGCAGGTCAGGTATTGGATAAAATGATCCCTCAGATCTGGCCCAAATTAACTCTTAAACTGAGTTATAATGCAAAGCTTTAATTTTTAATCATGGTTTACTGAGTAAGCCACAATTGGTTCAACTCATATAACAATAAATCAGTAATAAAAGGTTTCTATTTATGCTAAACTATAAATTTATGCCAAGCCATCATCATATGCAGTTGACATAACAGGCAATTTAGTGCAATTTATTCAATGAACCAAATTTAAACCAAACATGGTTGTTGCAGATGGTTGAGATCTTACATAATACAAAGCCATAAACTTTTATTTATTGTTCTACACCATGTGCTGAGCTGAAATTAAACAAATTTTGACAAAGGAGCTTCAAATTTGCACAATCCTGCTAATGTAACTTTACAATAAAGTTAGGGCTAGTACTTCTGGGTGTGCTTTTTGTCAGGACTACTTCACAAGTTTGATATCAACCTTGCAAGTCTGAAAGTACATCTCATACACACACACCTTACCTTCACAGTCCCAAAAACTAGCAAGAGTCCCATCTGAGATGTTTGCCATGTCTCCATACCTTCTGGGGACTCAGCTACCTCTTACTTGACTATTGCTTTGTCTAGTCTGTGGCTCTTCCACCTATCCCCCGTAGCCATTGCCTCATACCATTACGTCTCCTGTTACAATGCATCTTTTTGATCAATTTTTTTTTTTTTACATTTATATCCCGCCCTTCTCCGAAGACTCGGGGCGGCTTACAGTGTATAAGGCAATAAGTCTCATTCTATTTGTATATTTTTTACAAAGTCAACTTATTGCCCCCCCAACAATCTGGGTCCTCATTTTACCTACCTTATAAAGGATGGAAGGCTGAGTCAACCTTGGGCCGGGCTTGAACCTGCAGTAATTGCAGGCTACTGTGTTCTAATAACAAAGTAAAAATTTAATAACACATAAAATTTTCTCAACCAACAAAAAGTATTGCAACTTCCCTCACCATTTATACCACTGCATCACTGCCATTCCTCTCTCCCTATGGTCGCTGGAGGCTGAAAAAAAAAACCCTCAACAACAGAAAGGTTGCCATCTCTTGAAGGAGAATCCGTGTCTCCTGTTGCCATGTAAATCGCGGGGCACCTGCCCTCCTGAACCAGGCCAGGCCTTTAACCAGCTTCTGGCAACCCTTCCCTCTATGCAAAATCACTCATGTGCAGAAGATTGACACACAGTACAGGATATTTTGAATGAAAAGAGTTGTGGTCTCTTACCAACTTGGGCCAATGATTCTGGTGGAGGTACAGCTTAACTGCACTTTTCAAAGTGGAGTCTAGAGTTCTTCATCTGTGATGATTTGAGATTATTCAGCATCATTAAATATACATGAAGCTAAGTGCTAGGAAGTTGCAAATTACTGCATGACACAATGGCTGAAACATTTCCAGGGACACCTCACATTTAAAAAAATAAATAAAAGCGCCAGCAGACTGAACTTCTCTGCAGTACTATATTTTGATTTTCTATTTTGCTGACTTTAAATGAAAATGGCTCAGACTTCAGTTTGTTTTTCAGAATTTCCCACAAATGAATGCTTCCACATCCTCTGTTACTCTGCATCTAATAAAATATATTGTCTGTAGGATGTTGGTATATAGGATATTTCTAAGCACATATTTAGCACAGGAAACTGCGATCATTGCACAAGCTAAGTTCAGAAGTCCTTTCACACAAAAAATACCCCCCTGGTTTCTCCCAGCTTTCTTTTCTCAGCAACACAGTTTGTGAGAAAGCTTTTGAATTGTTGCTAACCTGGTATCTTAAACCACTAAACCAAACTGGTTCTCTGCATCTTACATCCTGCCTATTTCAACTCCACATTGTTGCTTCTAGAAAAGAGGAAATTAACTACTTGTTCATTTGCTTGCATAGCCTTCCTGTTTCTCTTACTGCAAAAGGAGGGGAAAAAATCATTATTCTGATATTTAGCTTCTTTCCGTGTTGCCTCTAAGGAAAAGAGAAAACAGGAAACGCATTGTATTCCCTTTGATCAACAACGACGTCAGGATGAAAGGAATTTTCTTGTTGGACTGGCTTGATTTTTAAAATTTTAATTTAATTTAAGGGGTTTTTAAATTTCTGTAATTTTATAGGGTGTAATTTTTATCTTAAATTTTCTGGCTAATTGAATAAGTTTTTTAAGGGTTGTTTTTTAATATTGTGTGTGCTTTTGTCTGTATTTTATTTGCCTGTTCACCGCCCTGAGTCCTTCGGGAGAAGGGCGGTATACAAATTAAAATATTATTATTATTATTATTATTATTATTATTATTATTATTATTATTATTATTGTTGTTGTTGTTGTTGTTGTTGTTGTTGGATCTGCAACAAGGTGAACAGATGAGCAGGAAAATATTTGACTCTGGCTTCCCCAGCTATCTAGCCCTTCTCTGCCCACTCTGCTTTGATTATGATTTAATAATGATCTTGTTTAAAATAGATACAATTGTAAGGCATGAAGTTTTATAAAGAACTGGTATAAGAGGTTGATCACTCATTTGGGTTTATAGTCTAAAAGAGTTGCAAAGAAATAACCAAGGAATTAAGGAAATGGGGAGGGAGAGGGGGCAGTCATAAAAAAAAACATGATTATTTCTGTATATCCTACCTACAATTACAATAAAAGGTGATGGATTTAAGGAGTGCAAGCATCTTCAAGATCCAGACAAATCAAGCTACTTATTACCAGGTGAACTTGATGTTTTCTGATGCAATTAAAATCTTTGAATTAGTTAAATTAAACTAAAACTTTTACTGTAGTTTCCAGTGTTTACAACAAGATGTTAAGTATATAGCATAACACTTGTGGAGATGTGACAGGAAGAGCTGCCCTGTAGAAGATGAGGAGGTAGACTTAGTCTACCTCCTTAGAGTTGTTCAGCAAAGGCATAGACTGCCTTGGGAGGCGGTGAACTTTCCTTCTCTGGTTGTCAAAAGCAAAGGCTGGATGGGGATGTTTTAGTGATGGTTACCTACACTGGGGAAGATGCTACACCAGATGACCTTGCTCTGTGAGTTAGATCAGGTGATTTTCAAGGTCCCTGTCAATCCCAGCCATCCTAGGATGCTATGATTCAGGTAATCTTATTCAACTGAGATCTCCCAGATATTGTCAGGGTTCCAAGTAACAGCCCATAGGAAATCAAAACTCCAAGGCAAGGTTCCTCGAAGTATTTATTAGGCATGTTATATTGGCACAGCTGGTGAAAACCCGAATCTGAAGTCTCCTGCGTGTTTCCCACCCAGTTCATATCCAAACTTCTTCCCCACATTACACACAACCATCACATGCCCCAATCAAGTCTCTCTTCTCCCTCCCAGATGCCTCCCATCCATGCCCCTCCAGGTGCTGGTGAGAGTGTCCTTGGCTCACAGGAGAAAGAATGTTATTTTGGCTACATACTCCCCTCAGCTATCTCTACTCCCCCTTCCCTTTCCCTCAGCTCCAGCCAGCGTCACTGTGGCAACCCTGAAGACACTCAAAAGATGGCTCCAGGGTTGACAGATATTCTGAGACTCGGCTCCTTGAACCCATGCTCTTTCTACTGAGGCCTTACCCCAGTTGACCTACGTATTGGGCTTGGTTAAGTTTCTAAGCATAAACTAGTCTAAAGGGACCAAACTTCTGCAAATGAATGCCAGATTTGTTCTGGGTGGAGGATTCTGAGGCCACTCATTGGTTTGCTCCCTCTTCTTGTTTTTTGATCTAAAGTTGGTAAAGATGTTCCTGTCCTCTGCTAGGCCTCAAAACACAGGATAAATATTGGCAACAGCATCCATTATTTATATCTGTAAAGGGTGCCAACAACAACAAAAGGACTGGAGCATATATTGCATTTTCCCTACTTTTCTTTTTCCATTGCCTCAGCATCTTCAGCCTTTCTATATTTTCATTCCTACCCCATAAGGAGAACCCTGGATTGAAACCTCTTGACTCAATGAGCGTGCCCTGAAGATTATACCTAATATAGCACAACCGGAGATGGTTGTGTAAGAAAGCATATGCTACTCATGTAAAAAAGCTGGCGATCCTTCTCTTGTCTCAAAAACTTTGCAGAAAAACAGAACTATGTTCTATTTGCCAAAATCAGCATATACACACAAAAAGGCACTAGTTTATAGGCTGGGGGTGGGAGAAGAGCATGTATGGAGACCGACAGAAAAAGAAAGGGAATGACGGTCTTATGTCACAGTATATTTTACTTATCTTTCAGCACCTTGGGAGGTGCTGAAATTCACTGTCTCACGTGGGCTGATACTGCCACGGGAGGAAAAACCAGAGGTCTACAGAAGGTCTCTGAAATAGAGAGTTGCCTTCAGAAAGGCAGATGGACTGCAGATTACCTTCCCTGCCAAACATTTGCCGCCTTGGTCCAACTGGAAGCAGTGGAGTTCCCATCCTTTTTCTCACATCTTTCACCATAACTTGTACAGGGCCTGACAGCTATTTAGTGCAATCGGCAACATCTCCCCCCCCCCAAAAAAAAAATCTAATTGAAGTTAAATTATATTAAATTGAAAGGAAAAGAGGAGGCATACAGCTTTCAGGTTAGTTTTCCATATGGAATGCAGTCTTGTCTGATTACCGTCATTAAGAAGTGGAGTTACTGAAGTAAGTGAAAAGTGAAACAAGAAATCTCCCTCCTTTTTTTGCAATTTAGTCTTGACTATGGGACAATAAAGTAAAACCAAATGGTCTACATAAATAATCACTTCGGTCATAAGCAATGGTAGCTTAAAATAAGTAAAATACACTGTGACACAAGACCGTCATTCCCTTTCTTTTTCTGTCAGTCAACAGATTTGTTGCTGATCTGTGTATTATTATTATTTTTTTGCAACAGCTGCTTGACATGATAACTTAGAGTGCTCTTGCTATTTCCTCCCCTTGTTTTTTTAATCGAGAGCAACATTCACAAATTGCACTAAGCCCCCTTGCGGTTTGTCTGATTGTGATTTTCTACATTGTGGGAATCCAGCCACTGTGAGTTGCAAACCATGTTTCACTTCTAAAGGCAACGCACAGAATCATCCTCTTAAAGTTAACTGATTTTTTTTTTTTAAAAAAAGGCTCAAAATACATACGACTTAGTGAAAGGTATGAAAAAGCTAGCCACTTATAGTAATACTCCTCGATTTACGACAGCACTTAAACACTAAAATTGCTGTTGCTAAGCAAGACAGCTGTTAAGTGAGTTTTGCCCCATTTTATGGCCACAGTTTAGTGAATCACTGCAGTAGTTAAGTTATTAATACAATTCTTAAGTGAATATGGCTTCCCTGTTGACTTTGTTTGATAAAGGGTGATCACATGACCCCAGGACACTGCAACCATCATCACTACATGCTGGTTGCCAAGCATCTGAATTTTGATCACGTGACCATGGGGATGTTGTAATGGCTGTAAGCGTGAAAAATGGTCATAAGTCACTTTTTTCCAGTACCGTTGTAACTTTGAACAGTCACTAAATGAATGGTTGTAAGTCGAGGACAACCTGTACAAGGAGCCTGGAGGTGGATGAAGCAAGGGAGGAAGGCCGAGTCCCTTCCCATGCCCACTACTGAGCGCTTTCTAAAGAGACTTGTGGCGGTTACTATTTGAGCCTCCTCCTGGTGGTGCATATTTTTGGCTTTCAAATTTAGAAGCATTTATGTAGGGAAAGAAAGAATGATCACTTAGCAATGCCTGCAAGGAAAAGATGCTGCACTGATTTTTGGCTGCTACAGCATGTACCTTTTAAAGGTGGCACGGGATCAATAAGTCTAGGAACAACCTTTTAAAGTAATCTCTTTCTCCCTCCCTCCCTCCCTCTGTATATGTGTAGACAATTACTTTAGATCAGGGGTGAAATGCTCCCGGTTCGGACTGAATTGCCCGATCCGGTAGCGATGGTGGCAGGTGGTTCGGAGAACTGGTAGCAAAAATCCTTGGGGCCCCCCATGCCCAGCTGAGCTGCGCGATCATCAGAGGTTGTTTTTTTTACTTTTAAAAGTATTTTTTCTTTAGCCAAAAAAAATGCTTTTAAAAGTAAAAAAAAAGCCTCTGATGATCACGCGGCTCAGCTGGGATCGTCAGAGGCTTTTAAAAGCATTTTTTACAACCTCTTCAGCTGAAAAGGTTGTAGAAAAAATGCTTTTAAAAGTAAAAAAAAAGGTGGCCACGCCCACCCACTCATATTAAATCCACCACCACCAAGCCACTCCCACAGAACCGGTAGTAACAAATTTTACATTTTACCCCTGCTTTATATCTTGCCACATAGCCAGGCACCAAGTGATTCCCAAAGATGTTTTTTATATATATAAAATGATGCTGTATTTTCTTTACACCAGCACAAGAGAAATTAACAATATGGAATTTAACGACTACAAGAGACATCCCACTCACAGAATGGAAACTAATGCTTTTATCTGTGGGGCACTGGTTCTTGTGTTTATTTTACTTTAATGGTTGACTTCATTTCTGTTATCATTATTCCAGTGAGTACTATTAAGAACTCATCCCTAGTTTGGAGGCATTAATCATAAATGCTTACTGCTATTTTTTCCTTTAAACAGTAAGTATACTCAAAAGGATAAAAACATTTATTGTGTTAACAGCTGCATAGTGTTTCATACACAAAACAACGTTGTTGCAGATATTTTTGGATTGAGTTACAGCCATTAACATGAGCATTTCAACATCATGTTCATTTGTTTTTCCAGGGCAGAGGGCCTCACTCAGGCTTGCCCTTGCTTCTCAAGTTTTGTCATTCAGTCTCTGATAAAGCAGAAAGGGCAATACAGAAGCAGTTTGGAAAGGAACCCTGACTTTACAGCTAAAATTGCACTGCTTACCCCAAGCTGGCTGGGGAATTCAGGGAGTTGAAATCCACATGTCTTAAAGCTGCTGAGGTTGAGAAACACAGGCTTACCCTAATCCTAAATTTGCAGAATCAATTGCAGAACCAGCTTCTTTAAATTTCATGGCTTAATCCTGGACCAAAGCCCATGGAGATCATATGCTAGTAATATTATCTATATTATAGACCAGTGGTAATCAACCTGGTCCCTACCGCCCACTAGTGGGCGTTCCAGCTTTCATGGTGGGCGGTAGGGGTTTTGTCTGATACTGAAGCACTTTCTTTTTTTTTAATTTAATTGACTTTTTAAAAAAAATTCATAGCATTATTTAAAAACATTTTCATTAGGTTTTCGTAAAATTCTCCGTGACAATTTAAATTTCTGAAAATATACTATTTGTATCACCCTCGCATAAGTTTAGTTCACATTACGTAAGTGAAACTAAGTGGCGCTATAGTGCGACCGCAAACAAAAGAGCCTCATCCCAGAATAACTCATGTATTTCCCCCCAAACCACCCAGCTGTAATAGACAAACAGAGCTGGTAGCCTGCGCCCCCCCCCCGAAACCCAATCCACGATGCACGAGAGGCATGCGCAGACGATACACGGTGCATTACTGTGGAACCGGTGGGCGGTTAGAAAATTTTACTACTAACAGAGATACAAAGTGGGCAGAACGTATAAAAAGGTTGACTACCCCTGTTATAGACCATTGGTTAAACTGAGTGCTAATCTCACTACATGCCTGTCCCCCACTTCCTCCAGTAATTACTGCCCAGCCACCCACCCCATATCATTCATACATTTCAGTCATACAATACATACGTACATAAAGCCCCAGTATATTCATTTTGTCCATGTGATACAAGAAAATAGTTTTACTCCCTTTGGGTTTTCAACAAGGGGACATTGTTCCAAGGCTCAGTTGACAGAAATGCAGCCATGAAATCTAGAATGCATTCATGTTTTTAAGTGTACAAGGAGTTTCATATAAATTATCTTGGCTGCTCCTTATACACGACTACAGTAATGAACCTGGAAAATAGGCCACTAGTATTCTGCACTTGTTGCAAATGCAAAATTGAGGCCAAAAAGAAATGGCTTGACCAACTGGCCAATGAATTCATAGCCCAAGTGACATTTGAAGCAAGGATTTTTGCCAGTTTCTTTATTAGCTTCAGTCTTCGATAACAGGGGTCTCCAGCCTTGGCAATTTTAAGACTTGTGGACTTCAACTCCCAGAAGTCTTAAAGTTGCCAAGGTTGGAGACCCCTGTTCTATAACACTACCCCAAGAATAATCTAGATAAATGTTGATAACTTGGAACCACATTTTCACCATATATCTGGCCCTTTTTCTTGACTCATAATATCTCACATCCTGGACATAAACTGTTTCAACTCCTACCCTCAAAACGACGCTATAGAGCACTGCATACCAGAACAACTAGACACAAGAACAGTTTTTTCCCAAAGGCCATCACTCTGCTAAACAAATAATTCCCTCAACACTGTCAAACTATTTACTAAATCTGCACTACTATTAATCTTCTCATCGTTCCCATCATCAATCTCTTTCCACTTATGACTGTATGACTGTAACTTTGTTGCTGGTAATCCTTATGATTTATATTGATATATTGACCATCAATTGTGTTGTAAATGTTGTACCTTGATGAAAGTATCTTTTCTTTTATGTACACTGAGAGCGTATGCACCAAGACAAATTCCTTGTGTGTCCAATCACACTTGGCCAATAAAAAATTCTATTCTATTCTATTCTATTCTATTCTATTCTATTCTATTCTATTCTAGAAACAGACCAATATTTATTTTAAAAATATAAATGCTGCATCAGTGAAAGATTTCTGATCCTATCCTCTTTGTAAATGAACTACTTTCTATAAAAAATTAAAATATTTTCCTAATGAAAAATATTTATTTGCAAGGAATGGAACTGAACAGATTTAATTATCAAAAGGAGTTGCTATTTTACAGATCTTGAAGAAATCTTCAGGCTTTATAATTGAACAAGTTTCTGCTACTTAGAGTCACTCTATAAACCTGGTTGCTAGAAACTATGATATTCAGATGGGTTTCATTTTTATGGCACCACCAGAAATCTACTACCATGTTTCCCTGAAAATAAGCCCTCCCCTGAAAATAAGCCCTCTCCGAAAATATTTAAACGCATGCACAGCCGGTCCCCGCCATTTCCTCTGGTTAGGGTTAGGGAGACAGAGCTGGAAATCAGGTAAAATGGCAAGAGGAGCCCCGTCTTGCTCCACGCACCCCAAAATAATAAAACCTTCAAAAAAAAATAAGGCCAAACACTTATTTCAGTGTTCAGAAAAATATAAGGCAGGGTAGGTATTTTACAAAGCTGTTTAGCTAATTGATTTAATTTACAGGTGGGCCATATAATGGCAACCAGGGTTTTTCATTTATTATTTGAGCCTTCAATTAATTGTAATACTTTTTTTAGCTCCTCGTGTTATGTATTCCACTTGGATTATTTTTTAAATATCTCAATCCAAACTTGGTTGAGTGGAGAATTGCTTTATGGGCTATATTATAGTATCTGTGATATTATAAATGTTTCAAGGAAGAAGCATCATGTTTTAATGATATTTTAATTATTAGCTATTAATTAATACAGTATGAAGTTGAGAGCTGGTTTGGTGTGGTGGTGAAAGCACTGGACTAGAAACCTAGACAATGTGAGTTCTAGCCCTAATTTAGGCACAAAGCCAGCTAAGTGACCTTGAGCCAATCACTCTTTCTCAGCCCAAGGCAAAGACAAACCACTTCCAAAATCTTGCTATAGTGACCTTTCCAGGCAATCATGAGGAGTCAACAAGAATTATATTATAATAATATATGTTATTAGAAATATAATGATTTTTGTTTTTAAAAAATGAAAGTTTTTCCCTTGCCCGTCTATGAGACTTTTATCAAAGTTCACAAATGAAGGGCCTCATACCATTAAATGCTGATGAAACATTTTGACTGCAACATGCTACATTTTAGAATGTCTTACCAGAACACATTTGAAATATTAAATTGTTAGAAATGTGGTTAGAAATTAGTAGCCACAAAATCTGCTTCTATGGCTAGATAGACTGTATTTAAATGAAGTTAATGAAGGAATGACAGCCTATTTGTGAAATAAATCTTGTCTGATGCAGAAGTAATGAAATTGGAAATATTAAATCTTTTAAAAATCATGGATTTTTGCAATACAGAGAAGGTTTTTAAAATGGAAATACAAGAGGCAGACTAAAAGAATGGCTCAAATAAGGGCTATTTACTGGATATACAAAAGTAGCTAGCTGAAGTTTCTAAAAGTAAAGGGGAAGTGCCAATGATAAACCAAGATTGGACAATGTTTTTTTTTTTAAAATTTGCATTTATATCCCGCCCTTCTCCGAAGACTCAGGGCAGCTTACACTATGTTAGCAATAGTCTTCATCCTATTTGTATGTTTATATACAAAGTCAACTTATTGCCCTCAACAATCTGGGTCCTCATTTTACCTACTTTATAAAGGATGGAAGGCTGAGTCAACCTTGGGCATGGTGGGACTAGAACCTGCAGTAATTGCAGGCAGCTGTGTTAATAACAGACTGTCTTACCAGTCTGAGCCACAGAGGCCATGTTTTTAATAGATTTTAAAAAGAAACTTCTTAAAGCCTCGAAGAAGCCTATGTGATGGCACAAAGAAGAATTGGAGAGAGATTAAATCCTACAATAATATTTGAATATTTGAACTTTAAAATTCTTAGAGATAAAATGAAGGGGTATAAAATTGGTTTATTTGATCAAGGTTAAAATAAGATATGTTTATATGAAATTTTGGCAACTCTTACGGATTTTTTGCTGACACCAGGTTTGATAATTAAAAGTTCATGTCTTACGGATTTGCTTATAAGATAAGGAAGGGATTATGGGAAGAAGAGATATATTTGTCAACTTTTAAAAGGTGAAGAGTTACCAAACTTGTTTATACTTGTGATGAAGAAGTCACTTCTTTATACATATCTTTTCTTTTTCCATTTCTTTATTTTCTCTTTTTAATTTCTCTCTGAGTTTAGTTTGTATTAGTTTTCATTTTTATAATTGATTTCCAGGGTTGTGAATGTACATTTATAAACCTTTTAACATTCCCAACAATCTTCTTAACTCATTTGCTCATACTTGGAAATACAGAAACTAAAGGGACAGTTCAGTGGTTTAAGGACTGCCGCCAAAGCTTTGTTCTCTTCTTATAAATGATGTAGCAAGCTAGTAGGATTTGAAAAAGACAGCAGTACTGTGTGACTCCATCCTCATCCCCTTTGATCAAATAACACTTTGTTCTCTGGAACACAAGTCGGTAAATCTGTCTTTAATAAACCAGTAATATTCTGACCATCCCTTCCCAAATGGACTAGGACAGACGCATCCTTAATACAAGAAGGGTTCAATTCAGGGATATATTGGTCACCAAGGCCATTGTAACTAACCAGTGCTCAAATAGACTGGCATAGAAGCAATACATCGAGGACAAAGTTTCCAAGAAGAGCCTGGATATTTATGATCCTGTCTGTTTTGTCTGAAAGTAGTTCTGAAGAAACGATTGGCTTGGAGACACCAAGATCTCTAGCATACAAAGCACATGCTGTATAATGCAGCTGCTCCTCAGAATATACAAAACTGCTATTGATTTGCCCAACTAAATTAACAATACCTACTTCGGTGGAAAGGTATATTTCTCATCATTTGCCATCTGGATCCCTTTTAATTTGGGATAACAGTAACTGGACTTGGCGCATGCAAAGGGAAGGAAAAAAAATTTTTTTTTAGATCTTTTTATTTATTTATTTTATTTATTTATTTTGTCACAACAGTATACACAAACAAATGTCATAGATAAAACAGCATATCTTGAAGAATATATATATATATATATATATAATTATATATATATAATTATATATATATAATTAAAATTATGCATCAACTATATTAATTGGATATAATGAAGGGAACAATAGGACAGGAACGGTAGGCACATTTGTGCTCTTATGCACGCCCCTTACAGTCCTCTTAGGAATGGGGTGAGGTCAATAGTAGACAGCTTTTGGTTGAAGATTTTGGGATTTTGAGTAGAAACTATGGAGTCTGGTAATGAATTGCATTTTGAAAACTTAACTTGAACTATCCACCCTGCTCATAAATAAAAATCTTACTCAGGTTGGATCCTCTTACTCAGCAGAGAATCCTGTTACCCATACATTCATTGACATGCAGCTGTACTATATGTTATCCCATGACTAGAGAAACTATAGGGTAATTTTCCAATGCAGCTTTCCCTTTCCATTGTATTAATAATATTAAATCAGATGCAGATACTTACCTAAGTATCTATGCTAAGATAAATGTACCAGTGATCTAAAACTGAATCCCATTTCATTATAGGTATCCTATTCTTGGGTTAGTCCATTTGTTTGCGAGCATGAATGGATACTTCTTGTATTAGAACATTAAAGAATGTTCTGTAGAGGATATTTGAGAAATGGAAGGACCCAAGGTCATCATTTTTGTTGCTGTTCCATGAGAACTTTGTAGCTATGAAACCTGCTTGACAGTAAAGATAGAAGCTCATTAAATAGTATTGGGTGCATGTAAGTAAGTTAAATAAACAGAAGAGAGGGGAAAAAATACATCCCATAGTTTCATCCCCATACTAATTTTTGCAGCAAGTTTTGCATTGCCTCTGAAACACAAGTCCTACTGGAAAAACGAATAGGCTGCTTTACAAACAAAGAAGCTGGCCTTTTCCCCAACTCTGTTCATTTTTTTTCTTCCTCTCTTCCTGTTCTAAACCCCCATTGTGATCTGCACAACCCAGGGGAGGGGAAAAAATAAAACCGTCTCCCACTTGAACATTCATAGTTGCTTGGTTGTACGTAGGAAAAGCAAATCACAGGTTAAGAATAGGTAATGAGTAGTAGCTCCAGGAACCCAAAGCACATGGTTAGGCATTCATTGGCAAATCATTTGTGGAAAGCAATTGAAGATTCAATCATATAACCATGCAATGTCCTTCCTGTTGAGGATTACTTCAGCTTCAATCACAACAATACAAGAGCAAACAATAGATTTAAACTTAACCGCTTCAATCTTGATTGCAGAAAATATGACTTCAGTAACAGAGTTATTAATGCTATTATAACAGAGTTATTAATGCTATAATAGTTATTAAAAGCTTTAACCAAAAACTGTCTACTGTTGACCTCACCCCATTCCTAAGAGGTCTGTAAGGGGCGTGCATAAGAGCACAAGCGTGCCTACCGTTCCTGTCCTATTGTTTCCCTCCGTTATATCCAATTAATATAGTTATTACATACTTATACTCATATATATGCTTATATATTATATAGTTACTTCATGCTTATGCTTATATATACTGTTGTGACAAAATTAAAAAAAAAACCTTCTTCACAGCAGAATTACATTAGGACAGGGGTGTCCAAACTTGGCCCCTTGAAGAGTGGTGGACTTCAACTCTCAGAATTCCCCAGCCAGCATGAGCTATAAATATGAGCAAGTTGCTGGTTGGGGAATTCTGAGAGTTGAAGTCTACCACTCTTCAAGGGGCCAAGTTTGGACATCCCTGCATTAGTAGGAGCAGCAATGGGTAAAGAAATCTTGTCTTCAAGATTCTGACTTACTTTAAAGTTCTTCATTCATTTAGTAGCAAATTCCTAAAAGGAATCATGGAGTATTTAACTAAACATGCTTACAATGGTCAAAACTGAGGTTTAGAAATGTGGGTCTTTCATTAGCATGTTCAGCTTTATATGCCTGTAAAAGATTCTCAAGGTTTTTCACCGAATTTGCAAAAAATATCCTAAGATTCTTGACAATATTTAGAGCGGGATTAATTTTTCACCCTTATGTTCCCTTCCTAGTTAAGATCAACTGATATGACAGATAGTCCTCAATTTACAACCTGGATTGAGTCCAACATTTCTTTTGCTAAGCGAGACAGTTGTTAAGTGAGTTTTGCCCTATTTTACAACCTGTCTTGCCACAGTTGTTAAGTGAATCACTGCAGTTGTTAAGTTAGTAACACAGTGGTTAAGTGAATCTGGCTCCCCCATTGACTTTGCTTGTCAGAAGGCCACAAAAGGTGATCACAGGACCCCAGGACACTGCAACCGTCATAAATATGAGTCAGTTACCAAGCATCTGAATTTTGATCCCACCGCCATGGGAAATTATGCAACAGTCATGTGAAAAACAGTCATAAGTCACTTTTTTCAGTGCCAATGTAACTTCGAATGGTCACTGAATGAATGGTTGTAAGTTGAGGTCTACCTGAATAATAGCCACCGCTATTATTCAAAGCCTCAGCACAGTCCTCAGCTCACCTACTCAGCCATCCTGTTTCTACACTTAGAGATTCACCTGTGGAAAGACTAAAAGATGACAGCAGTTTCTATTGTCCTGCTTTGTACTCTCTGGTCCTTCTCCTGAAACAACAACAAAAATTACCATGAGTGTTTGCCCATCAAAAACAATATATAGAGGAGAACTTCAGTTTTAACAAGAGAGTTGCTTTTGTGCTCAATTGTGGTCAACTGAGCCCAAAATTTCTGTGGCTAAGACCTTTGTTAAGTGAATTTTGGTCCCATTTTTATGACCTTTCTTACTACATTTATTAAGTGAATCATGGCAGTTGTTAATTTGTAACGTAGTTTTTAAATGAATCTGGCTTCCCCATTGGCTTTGCTCATCAGAAGGTCGCAAAAAGTGATCACATGACCTCAGGACACTGCAACGGTCATAAATATGAGCCAGTTGCCAAGAAAAATGGCAATTCCAAAAACAAAAATGGAATTTTGATCACATGACCATGGGGATGCTGCAAGGTCTTAAGTGTGAAAAACAGTCATTAGTCACTTTTTTTTAGTGGCGTTGTAACTCTGGAGGGTCACTAAACAAACTGTTGTATGTTGAAGACTACCTGTATAAGCTATGTAGTTACATACACAGATGGATTTGTATGGGATTTCTCCACAGATATACTTCCATTTTCACCTCTTGCCCTAGTCCTTTGCTCCTGATTCTTCAGAGATACTTCTAAGCATTTGTGTCAAAGAGAACGACAGAATATCTGGAGCCAGACAGAACAGAAATCTACACATAATTCAATACAGTTACAGAAACTGAAGCTTCCTTGCAACAGGGCAAAAGAAGTTTGTCAAAGTTTTTCAGAAAAACACAACCCCTTAAGCAGGGTTTTGAAGGAAAATAGAGGCATCTTAGTAGATACGATTATGAAGAAAATGAATATGCAGGTGAGACCTAATTGACATAATTCCACAGACCTTAGGGCCATAATAGGAATACAACTTTAGTTGAAAAGTTGTACCATCAGCATACCATCAGCATATGGTATGCTGCAACAGGCAAAGGGGGAAATTAACATTTGAAAAAAACATTAGCAATAGGATAGGAAGGACACTACACCACCTCCCGCTGCCAGATCATGTAGAGTCATATAATATTTACGTGGTGCAAGCAGAATTAGAATATCATATAATTCTGATTTCTCCATATCAAAATGAATAGCCTTAATTTTGCAAAGCTTTTTTGAAGAGAGTGAATGGTTATACATTACTCTTTCCATTAGTTTTTATGTACAAAGTACTATCACATAAGAGCAAACTATCAAAAGAATCAAGACCTGTTTACCAAAATAAAAAGTGTTTTTTCTTCACTCCTATTATAAGATTCACTCCTATTTTACTAATAATTTTAGTAGTTAATAGACTAAATGGTCTGAGTGAATTAAATTCTTGATAGAAAGTTCCATTCATTACTGACACTCATGGTGGTGTTAATTATCACCATGGTTAATTGATTAATCCTCCTCCTTAAGAAGAAACTTACCTATAGTAATAAAACACAACAACAAGAAGAGGAGGAGATCTATTTTGAATTTTCCGGGATAATTCATCTGAATTGTAGATGATAGATTACCTGTTTTATAGTTTGATAGTATTATCAACATCATTTAATATACTGTACAGTCATAATCAATCTATGCAATATTTTAATGAAGAATTTTAAAATACATTCACCTCATTGGAGAGTCATTTTTTAATTCCCCATCATTTTCTAGAAAATTTAAAAGTACTTTGAGAGAGGAGAAAGAAATTGAACTATTATACAGTAACTCACAAAAGACTTAAGTTTACCCAATAACAGAATTCTGCATAAGTCTCAATTCAAAACATCCAAACCAAGTATCAGTGTTCACTTTTACTTGCGTTTGATACCTTTCTCAGCCAAATAACCATCCAAGGAATTTTGAGGTTATAATCTATAGAAAATAATGAATGAACATTCTAACTAGCCAAAATGAAAAGAAACTCAAGTCTAGAGTCCAGTCTGCACATATAATAATCTACATTGACCTCCACACGAATCAAATACCTTTAGCTGAAAATGTAACACAGTCTTTGAACAACAGAAGCTGACCCGAAGGTTTTGCTTTCTTTAAGCAGCAACACATTTACCTAAGTTCAGTGAGTCATTTGCTGACTTAAACATCCCATTAGGAAATTCATTTTAGAGAATCTGACCTTCAGTTCCTCTTCCTCTGCCTTCCGCTCACCAGCATGAGACAGTGACACCCAGGCAAAGCATGCCTCTTCCCTTATTTTGCCTCGCTGTTGCTCACACTAGCTGCTGCTATGCAGTCCTGTAGCATGAGAGCAGGAATTGTGTTAGGTTAGCTTTTGCTGACTGTCACGCTTCTCTAAACGCTCGCTCATCTCTAGTCTGGCTATTCCTGCCAGGGGAAGAAGGACATCGGCTTCTTCAGAGCTAAGCTTGCTTTTCCCAGAGCAGTCCAGGAGGAAAAAGAAAGGGAGAGACTGGGGCATCTTCCTACAAACCAGCCCACCTGCTTGCCAGCGTTTGCTCTTCCTGCCAGGAATGACATTCCAGATTCAGTTCTGACTCCTCATTATGTAAGGCAGTCTAGGTCAAGTGTAGGGGAGAGAGAGAAAGAGAGAGAGAGAGACTCTACCGAACTGAACAAGCTCTGGATTCAGCATGGAAGTTGGATTATGACCTTTTGCTGCATCTACTTAGGTAATATTTTTAATTGCATGTTTAATAGTATGCGGAGAGATTTCCCCCCCCTCCCTGCAGTCATGCGGTACGATGAAGAGAGGTGGGGGGAATTATTCAGAGAGAAAAATATGTTCTGCTTTCTTGCTTGGATAGCATATTTTTACTAAGTTTTGGCTTTGAAATAGTCTGCAAATGAATCGATAATATATTTGCTTAGCAAACATCTTTTTCTCTGCCTGTGGGGAGAATTGCTGTTGATTAGATGGATTAAGCAATTAAACAAATCCATTTCCTTCATGGTGTGCTGTGAGTGCAGAGAGATATCCATGAAAAGAGCTATTCACTATGACTTTTTGCATTGCTTGGGATATATATATATATATATATATATATATATATATATATATATATATATATATATATATATATATATATATATATGAATCTAGAAGCAATCTTTCTTTCAGAAGAGACCTGTTATCTGTGCTTCTGTGTTTATTTTTAAAAAACCCTGAAGATCTTTGCACACACACACACACACACACACATATATATATGAATGATACTGCGGACAAAATTCTAGAGTGAGTGCTCTGCAGAGTCTAGACAAAGCACCTTTGGTGATGGTTGCGGTAGATGATTTGTGCAGGTACAGCGGTTTAAGAAATATGCTGAACTCTGTTCAAGCAGCCTGTGGAGGGGAAAACACCAACTCCCTAAGAGGCTCCTATTGTTTCAGGTTACTGCAACATGGAGAGGAAGAGAGGGGTTGAGAACTCTGATATGGGCTGCATCAGAATAGGCCTCCAGCAGTAGGCAGAATACTTGTGATGCAGCAGGCTTGTGAATGGAATTTCAAGAGCCCAAGAGCTGGGTTTGTCAGAGAACTGGTGCTTAATGAGGCGGCATGATTGCTTTGAATGTGCCCTAAAGCTGATGAGATTTCTGCAGGACCTTGGACAGCGGCGTGGGACTAGTCTTGAGAGCAACAAAATGCACAGTTAAGGTTGCTGTTTTAAAAGCGTGCATATACAGATGTGTTGTGGGTGAGTGGGCTTGCTTGCGTGTGAAAGAGAGAAGGGGGAGGGAGGGAGGGAGACAGAGAGAATTTAAATTAAAATCTAGCAGGGGTGGGGGCAATGTATTCATTCAGTCAGCACACTAACTCATTAAATTGCCAGCTGATTGTTGCATTCTGGAACGCAGTATTCACACATGCTGCTTCCCCTCCTCCACTTTCTTTCAGAAGTGAAGCATCTCTAGCATATAAGGGATAGGAAGGGCTGTCCTTATTTAGCTGCAGGATGTTGCTTGTGCCTTTCATTTCTCTCACTTTGGTCCAAACAAGCAGTGAATATTTTCCGCTCTATTATTCATTCATATCTAAGGGTAAGTAGCCTGATTCTCGTTTCCTAATTATTATTGGGGTGAACATTATTGGGGACTTTACCAGATACTGTTAAAGTGAGAGGTGATGAGACATGGTAGCCTTTTAATTGCTGCTATTTATATACAGGTTTAATGCACAGGAGATGGGCTGTACAATGAATTCCACCCTTAAAGTCTTCTCATTTTTGTTTTGAAGAATTATGCAAGATGTGATGTTTAAAAGATAAATTTATGGCAATCAGAAATACCACTGAAAAGTTTTTCTTAAAAAAAAATCAATATCTGGAGAGGCTAGAGAATTTTGGATAAAAGAGAAGATATTTTGTACTATTGTGCAGCTATATGTTTTAGTCCTCAAGGTAACACATTTTACAATTTTTTTTCAAACCTATGTCCAGGTTTATTTAATAGAAGTAGGTCACATTTGTTTCAGTGAACTTTGTTTCTGAATATACGAGTGTAACCTTAAGAATTGTTTAGATTTACAGCTTTTTTTCTTCATTAGGGAGGGTAGTATATTCTTCTGCATTGGTAACTGAAAAGAACATGCGTATATTACAGAAAGTTGTGGATATTGATTCAATTCCATTAGCCAGTCAAATTGACATATTTCTATTCATCATTATGATGTGAATTCACAAATCTGCTTAGAATGTTCTCCTAAACGAGTAAGTATAGGATAGTAGGTATAAGACAGAATGACAGTGCAATTCTATATTTGTGTAGTTGGAAGCAGGTCTCATAGAGTTCAGTAGAATAAGTGAGTTAAAACTGCCTTCATCTCTACACAATATGATGGGAATGATGGGTGTTATAGTGTAGAAACCTCTAGAGGGCACTAAGCTCAGACAAGTAATATAATTCCCATTGAACCTTTTTGTTGAACACTCCACAACTATCATTAATTCATTGTAATTGTGAAACAGGATTACTGGTTGAGTTCACTTATCATGCTAAGCCAGAATGTCATTTTATTGGCTTTGACTTAACATGTTGAATTAGTTAATTATAGTTTATGGCTTAAATATTTAACCCAGCCATTCCATTTCAGTAAGACATGGTTGAAATAAACCATAACTGAGATATATATTAACCCATGCTATATCTCAGTGAATGATTATAAAGAAGTGCTTGGAAAATTCATGAGACTCGTTGCAAAGTTTAAACAAGGAATGAAAGCAGTTCTGGGAGCATTATTCATAATTTGATTTGGTTGTACAACATACCACATCATGTTTAAAACATACTTTTTATTTAGTGCAGAATGTGACCTAGCTATTGTGGCTTGTGAACGTATGTTTGATGACTGAGCAGATTCTTTACTCCTAGAAAATTGTTTATAAAGTATAACTTAGATTGTCTGAATAAGATTGGTTTTCTTATAGAATTGGGTTAAGCTGCCTTTTGCTGTTGCCATTGCATATTTTTCATGCACCCTTGTAGCCTTCTAAGCAAACCAAGTTATAGAATATAATCTTGGTGATGTAAAAGGTTTGCAAATGGTGTAGGTGGTCAGATGCTTACAAAATGCCCCACAGGAAGTTATAAAAAAAGCTATTGCTAAGGCCAGCCTGTATGGATGAGTTTTGTGGGAAGCCTCTGCAGTTCTGGACAAAGAAGTCAACAGAATTGTAAGCAAAAGACTTCTAACATTGTTATGTATGTATTGTTATAATATCTAGAAACATAACATCTCACATAGTTGGAAAAAATACGATGTCATCAGATAAACTTCACATTGTGCTCTTAGCAACCATTCCTCTGTTCCCCTTTTTATTCCCAGTTCATAGTTCTATTATTCTTAAATTTAGTTAGATACCATCCAAATAAATTGAACCTAAAGAAGTCATGGCTAACTTTTCCGTATTGAATTTACAAAAGATAGCTAACCAGAGATTCACATCTTAACAGCTTGATAAACTCTAAATCCCTGCCCCCCATTTAAAGGTTCAATAACAGAACTACTGCTAGTGAAATACTGATATTGTACCAGGATATATAGGTGCAACTGCATTTACTACCGCGTCTCTAAAACCATGGAATTATTTCTTTTTATTTCTGTACCTTTTAAATCTTAGAACATTGTTATTTTATGATGGATTAATGACTTAATTTGGTAATGAGAGAGACCAGAGACTGTTGGTTGGTTGAATGAGACTAAAGAGATGCACTCTCACTGCTGTTAAATGGCCTGCTGAGCTGAGGCTTGCTTGGGTTGCGCAGCATAGCATTATCTCGGTTACTCTCACTTTGTGCTAAATAGGAGGAACTTTCCGTGTTACCAGACTGCAAAAACTTTACTTGCACAGGAGGCCAAAAAATGGAAGTTGGAGTCTGTTATTTGGGGAAAGTTGCACTTGACAGTGAAGTTCTTCCCCCCTCCCTCCCAAATGACACTTAGGAGGATGCAGTGATGCTAGTCTATCACTAACTGTTTGACAACATTTTTAAAGGAAGGTGAAATTTAGTTGATTTGCCAAGTATTTTTTGAGTGGACCCTTTGCTATCTTTGATTCTGTACTTGATGAAGATACATATACCCTTCCTCTATATTCCAAGCTATTTCCGCTTGGAAGGGAGTTAGGACATTATCTGATGGGCAAAGAAAGCATATTTACTGCTACCATAGACAAACTTCCACAACTGTGTATGATTTGCCATGTCGGCTACATGCTAATTCCTACATGCTAGTAATCAGTACAATTGCTGGTAATATCTCCAGAATTGGCTAAAAATGGATTGTGTAAAAAGCACGTTGTTGTAATAATATTTTAATTCTGAATGACTCTACCTCCCAAAGTATTTTATCATAAAATGGACCTCTTATATAGTGTTACATAGTATTCCAACTCTGTCTAAGCTTGCTTAAATTTACATTTGAATTTTCACAGCAGTACAAGAAGCCAGCCATGGGTATTTGTGATTTGAGCATTTAATGGCAGTGATTTTAGAATAATCATTGAGTTATTGCAAGGCTGAGCCTGGACATTAACCTACACCATATATGGTTAGTTTATTGTTTGATTTGGGGCTTAGCCTGAATTCGGCTGTTGTGGTTTCTAAACCATAGTTTGTGATTTGTTATATTTCTAGCCAGCCAATGTAAAAGAATTGCTCTTCTTATAACTTTTCAGACTAGTTGAATCTCCTTATACAAATAGAGGGGGGGGTTGCCCTTTTCAGAAATGCTTTGGAGTAGCAATAGGTTGGATGGGTGGGGTAGCAGTGAGTTAAAAGTTTTTTTCCTTCTCAGGGTCAATGTTGAAGGGCAATTTGGCACCTGTTAAAGGCAATTTTGTCCTCCTTTTATTATTCCATGGTCACTTGCCCTTTCTGTCATTCATGAGAGGAGCAGCTTCCAGTTGCTGTGCTCTCTTCTTCAGTATTGTGTGGGGCAGATCACCCAGGCAAGCAAACTGACAGGAGTAAAAGTACCTGAAGGAGATTCCATTACTAACCTTCTCTGGAGCTTGTGAGGCTGACTTCTTCACATAATACCAAACCAGTCCATGGAATTCACTTCAAACAGCCATAGCTAGAAAGAAGATCCTTATCAAAACAGTTGTTCTGATGTAGCCAATTCTGAGGGCTTGCTACAAATGTCCCCTCCCCACCTCCAGCTTTGACAATTGGAGTGTCCTAAAGACACTAAACTATAAACCAAGAGTCTTTGAGTTTTAGCCCTGCTATAGGCATGGAGGTAATTTGGGGCCTCTATTGTAGGAGGAGGCCATGCTAGTCTCCACTGGCAAAAAATAAATAAAAAATGAGTATGGTAGCATCTTTTCATTTATTATGAAATTTAAATCTTTTCTGACTGACACATTTTTATTAAAAGCCGTAAGCTCCTTTCATCAGATACAAGAGTGGCTTGAATTGGTGTAAAATTTAAATGAGTGTGAGTGGAGAAACTGTTAGGAGAGGAAGACTATGGAATTCAGATGCAGATTTCATGTGAGACAGATTACAGTACTTTATCAACCAACAAATCTAATGTGTTAAAAACCTCTCATATTTGTTGTGTTCTTTTGAGATTGCCTGAAACCTTTTGCTGTACATAAATTACAGTTCATAAAACCTTAGGCTTTGTAATAAAGTTTGGTAATTAGAAATGATGCTATCAGACTCCACCTCCTTTATGGGGCCTCCAGTCACCCTCTGCCCTGGGAAGAAGGGAACGGCAAATCACTTCTGAAAATGTTGCCAAGGAAACTGCAGGGACTATCCAAGCAATTGCCACAAGTCAAAGCTAACTGGTACACCTGTACATGTGTGTGTGTGTGTGTGTGTGTGTGTGTAGAAAGAGCGGGAGAGAGACCTAGAGAATCCAGGCAAGTACCGTATTTTTATTGTACAAACTGTTAACAAGTATGGAAGGGATAAACTATCTTGAAATGGTAAATTGCATGTAGCATTTTCTAAGATCTTTTTTTCTCTCCCTCTACAATGATCTGAAAAGTCATCTACCCAGCATAGGCTTCTAAAATTTTGTTGCAAAAACTGTTAACAAGAAGACAGTCACAGAAAATGCTTGGCTTTGATTAGATATAACAAGTCCAGTGCCACCTACTGGCAAAATGATGAAGTGATACTATCCAAATAAGGGGGGATGGGGAGCCTGCAGCTGCATAACAGGCAGAGGAAAAAAAACACCTCAGAAAGTATCCTCCCTAGCTTCCCAAACTTTAAAAGAGACAGATTTATATTATCAGACTTGCAAGACTCTCTTAACATAGCCTCATGAAAAAGGCTCATGAAGCTGGTTGGGTTTCCTCTGGTCTGCTTGGGAAGGCTGACATATATACAAAGTTAAAGAATATGTATATGACTTCTGAATTTTTCAACAGATAATCACAATTTTACTCTTCTTTCTTCCTCTTAGAAGTCCCTTCAGCAAAAAAAGTCTATATACGGTTTTCAGTCTTTCTAAAAAAAAATTTTTTTTTCTATGACCAAACAGTTTAGTTTTGCCATTCCTATGAATTCTGACATTTTCACAATCCATTTCTCCATTGTGAGGATTTCCTTATTCTTCCATCTTTGTGCATAAAATTATCTTGCTACAATATACAAAATCAATCTACCATGCGTCTTTTTTAATTCATTGTCCATAAGTCCCAGTAAAAGAGGTTTCGTTTCTTTGCAATACTAATATTTTGCATCACAGTGTGAATTTGTGATGCACTGCAAAATTTCTTGATTTGCACACAAGTCAGCCATGGACGATTAAAAAGTTCCCTCATGTTTTCATAGTTCCAACACTGGTTTGAAATACATTTATGCATATTTTGATAATTTCTCTGATGTGGTATACTAACAATATATCATTTTAGGAAAAAAACTCTTAAATTATGACACAATGTAAATTTAATACCAGTTCCACATTATCTCCCAAGCGTCCATTCCTATGTTATACCAAAAGTAATAGCTCATTAATTTGAACTTCTATTTCAAATCTTTACAAATATATACTTTTGCTATTAGATATTCATCATGTTTACATAATTCAGTTTCAAATTCCTTTTGTGTTATTCAATTCCAGTTGCCTTTTCAGTTCCAGTCCTGTAGTTGATGTCATGTTACTTCCCAAGACTGCTACAGTTCTCTTCCAATAACCGCACCATCAACTTCATTTCACTGAGATCTTTTACGTCATGAATTTGAAATAATTTTCTGAGCTAGATAAGCAGCTCAATCATTGCACTGAATCCAGCAGATAAATAAATAAGATTTTTGCACATTTAGTGAAAATGTCTTTTCCCTTGCTTACTCAGCATGACCACCCAAAATTGTTGCAAAAATGATCCACCCCTTGTGGGATGTTCTTCTACAAAAAAGGATAGATTGCATTCAGGGTGCACTTATGGTTAATAAGGGCAGATGAACACAATTAAATAAGTAAAGCATGCAGAGAATTGTACCATAACTTCTTTAACTATAGTGGGCTTTCAAAGTGCCTACCTTCCTTGGTCTTTCAAAAAATATTGTTGGAATTAAAAAATATTGTTGGAATTATGAGGATATCCATGAACCCAATCTTGTCAGTGTTGCACTTAAGCTTGTTCCTAAACATTCAAACTCCAGTAGTGTCTAGGCACTGGAGATACAATATCAGTTGATAGCTCAGGGTCAAGTTATACATCAATATCATCAATATATTGTGGATATACAGTATTGTGGATGCCTGACCCATCTAATCACTAATCATACCCAGCATCTTCATGTAGATATTAAACAAGAAGGCAAGCTCATTAGCCCTATAGAGTATCACATTAATCAGAGACTTTGATCCTAACCCATTTCTTTTGTTAATATTCACTGAAGTGAGGTCTGTAAGGGGCGTGCATAAGAGCACCAGTGTTGCCTACCGTCCCTGTCCTAATGTTCCCTTTAATTGTATTCATTTATGTATTCAATTCATGCTTATACTTATATATATATTCTAATATGTACTTGACAAAATAAATAAATAAATAAATAATAAAAATAAAAGTTGTCTGTTCTTTCCTGTCACATTGGATAAAGTAAGGATGCTCCAGGTCCCTTCTCTTAAATGGTGCCATCTTGTGGCACTTAGAAAGTGTACCTTTTCCATAGCAATGATCTGGGGACCTAACCCTAAGTGGGTTTACCCTCCAATGGGATTTTTCCATGTATTTTACCTAGAAAAGCCTGTCTGAAAAAGTCTGCACCCTTCTAAGCATACTGGTGCGGTAAGAATTCATTGGCAACATCCATGTTGCTCTGCGACTTCATGGGGACCTAACCCTAACCCTAAGTGGGTTTACCCTCCAATGGGATTTCTGCATGTATTTTACCTGGAAAGGTAGATAAGCCTGTCTAGCCATAGCAATCCCTGAACTATGGCATATCCTTCCCCTTGAGATCTGGCAGACCTCACCTCTTAACCTCTCAGAAAGCTGTAGCCCTGTTCTAAGCAACCCAGAGTTGTTATTCTAAGATACAAATCTTTTAAATAAAAAATGAATAAATAAATGTGGTCAGTATATCCAGAGCATTGATGAAGCAAGAGGAAGATACAAGTGCTACAAATGTCCCTTTTGATACTACAGTAGAATAGCATAGATTGGTTTATTTAAATATATCTAGTTCTGCCACATTGCTTAAAACTTGTTTTTATTTTATTTTGATGATTTCTTTGTTTACAAATGGATAATGGACAAGCAACTGTAAGGCCTTGAAGATGTCCATAGCATCTCACGTACCTTTTTTCTCACATACAGATTTTTCAAAGCATGATTGTTTTCCTGAGAGAATCACCAACCAATCTTCATCAGTAACTCTGGGGTGAAAAATGAAAGTTAGTCTCCCAGTTGTCTATGATCCACCTCAATACTTACACAAATGCAAAACTGCTAGACAATATTTTCATCATTCACAAAAGTTGTTCTCAGATGTAGAGATCCCTCAACTATCCAGAAAAAGTAGCATCTTGTAGTCCTGTGCAAATCATTCAGTGAATTGCTCTTCTGGATCTGCACCTTGAAGTCCCCAAATAGTCATTGCCTGAAGACTAAGCCTTCTAAGCATATGTGTGCCTGACCAGAAGACATTTCAACCAGTCACTCCAGCTGCTTCGTGGCTTCAAAGACAAGATTCAGAGAGAAGTTTTCTCATAAGCAAAATGCCTCATTGAATGATTTGCACAGACTTGGCACTTGTACTTGATGCTGCGTGTATAAATTTCCTTCCGTCCCAAGCCAGTGGCGCTGTAGGAAATGATGGAAAGAAAACTGTTTTGCATCTTAACGTGAACAGGACTATTTAGTGGTTTCTAACTTCACCAAAAAAATAAATAAGAAAATAATCCATTTAATAATCCAATTAAAAATGAAGAGGGAAACAACTGAAAAGAGAAATGTAAAGGTTCTGGAAATGCTCATTTCTTATCATCAGTTTGGTCACTTCTATGTACCTGAATTTGGCTTTTGGCTGACTTTTTTTTTTCTCCTGCTGAATTGGCTCTCAATTCAGCAGGAGAAAATATTCAGCAGGGGAAAAATTCAGCAGGAGAAAATATGATAAAATCAGTAAATATTTACCACTTAGCGTACATACGCATGAGGGGGCCTAGATGCTCTCTGAGCTTGGTTGTTTTTTTGCCCAAACTAGTAATATCATCAGAGTTCTAATTAAGCACTAAACTCAGGGAGTGCCAAGGATCCCACATTTCGGCCCTGAGCTACAAATATTCCCCTTTATTGGTGCATATGTATTTATTTTGCCAGTAGATGGCGCTATCCTGTAAAGATAATGCACTCTTTTTGGCTTCCTTTTTAAACCCCCACCCCGGTTTTTTTTTTTCTTCCCTCCTAATCTACCACAGAACAGGAAACTGAAGCAGAAGATACTGCAGAGGTCGCTTCTTCTCTCCCTTTCTCCCCACCCTACAACGAAAATGCAGCACTTTTGCATGCTTGAAAATCTTTCTTTGCAGTGGAGAATCAGAGGAATTAGGTTAGAGATAATTGCATGACAACTATCATTCCTAGATCCCCTTTTCTCTTCTTCTTCTTCTTCTCATTCTTTTTATAGAATACAATATAAAAATGTTGGTTAGTGATCAGGTAAGGCAGCCACATCATGTTTTACTGGAGGCTTTTCTGTTTTCCTGTTAAATGTAACCTTGGATTCATACCCTGCACATAGCCCCCCCCCCAAAAAAAATTGGTATGCATTTGAAGGTTTGCTTTCTGATTGAGATGGAAATGAGGTCATTTTTGCATGTTGTGGCAAGCAGAGTTTGCCTTCCTCTATCCATCTGGGTACTCCTCACTTCCGCCCTTCATTTGCCTATTGTTTGTTGTTGTTCTTGTTTACTTGTTTATCAAACATCAAACTCCAAAGGATTTTGGGTTGTCATAGACTGCATACTTCTAGCTGTCATATAAGAATACTTCTATTTTCTTTTGGCAGTCAGCTAGTTCCTTACTGTGAAAGACATGCTGGAGACCTAAGTTTTTATTTATTTATTATTTATTTATTTATTTTGTCTCAACAGTATATATAAGCATAAGGATGAAAATAACTATATAATATATAAGCATATATATAAGCATAAGTATGTAATAACTATATTAATTGGATATAATGAAAGGAAACAATAAGACAGGAACGGTAGGCACATTTGTGCTCTTATGCACGCCCCTTACAAACCTCTTAGGAATGGGGTGAGGTCAATAGTAGACAGTTTTTGGTTAAAGCTTAAATCTATTCTGTGCTCTTGTATTGTTGTGATTGAAGCTGAAGTAGTCTTCAACAGGAAGGACATTACAATAGATGATTCTATGAGTTAAACACAGGTCCTGTCGGAGGCGGCAGAGTTCTAAGTTTTCTAAACCCAAAATTTCAAGTCTGGTGGCATAAGGTATTTTATTGTATTCAGAGGAGTGGAGAACTCTTATTGTAAAATATTTTTGGACTCGCTCAATTGTATTAATGTCCGAAATGAGGTATGGGTTCCAAACAGGCGAGCTGTATTCAAGAATTGGTCTAGCAAATGTTTTATAAACTCTGGTTAGTAGTATAGTGTTTTTGGAGAAGAAGCTACGAAAGATTAGGTTTACAACTCTTAAAGCCTTTTTTGCGATGTAGTTGCAGTGGGCTTTGGCATTTAGATCATTGGATATGAAAACTCCAAGGCCTTTAACAGGGTAGGAGTCATCTGTAAGGTAATGTCCATTGAGTTTGTATTTAGTGTTTAGATTCTTTTTTCCAATGTGTAAGACAGAGCATTTGCTGGTTGAGATTTGGAGTTGCCAAGTTTTTGACCATTCTGACACAAAGTCAAGGTCTTTTTGAAGGGTAGCTGTATTATTGGTAGTGTTAAATAGTTTGACATCGTCAGCGAAAAGAACACAATTACTTTTAATATGGTCACAGAGATCATTAATGTATAATATGAAGAGTGTTGGTCCAAGAACACTGCCTTGGGAAACACCTCTATTGACAGGAACAGGATTTGATAGGGCACTGCCTATTTTGACCACTTGTTGTCTGTTTGACAGGAACACTGATATCCAATTTTGGAGGGGTCCGGAGATGCCGTAGGATTTTAGTTTTAGGAGAAGTTTGTCATGTACCACTGAGTCAAAAGCTTTACAGAAGTCTATGTAAATTGCATCTATTGTTTTGCCTTGATCAAGATTTGTAGTCCATATGTTTTTGCAGTGAAGAAGTTGTAAGTTACATGATAATTTTTTTCTGAAACCAAATTGTTTATTAGAGAGTAGATTGTTTGTTCCTAGGTGGAGGATTTGAGTTTGAGTATCAAGGCAATGATAAGGATGAACAGCTTTTCCCATCGTACACTTATGTTTATGAATCTAAGAGGGTTGTGTTATTGTTTTTTTGAGGACTATACTGTCTCTGTTTCTATTTTTTAGTGGAATAACCATTCAAAGCAAAATGCACAATTGAAGATCCTTTGATAATGTAAAGAGCGGAGCGTTGTTGGGTCTAAGGATTGCAGATCCCAAACTTCAATATCTGATTTTTTTCTAAAAGTGCACAGCATGTGCTCAAGTGACCCTTTCAATATTTTTGCTCAAATGGATTTGTCCACCGCTTCCTGCCAGAGGTAGGTGCATACAACTCAACCGTTTCATTTGCTCTGCCTGTGTTCCCTTTTCTCCAATGACTTCCATCTTGGCAAGAGGATTTTGCTTTGCATTATTAACCTAGAGGTTTCATTGGGTAATGAAGTCTTTGGGATTTTAGACTTGAGACCAAAGAATCACGTTGATGCCATACTTTAGAAACCCCAAGTGTTCTTAGTCTCTTTCTTCTAAATGATACGACTTTTATCTGTAAATCTCAAGTTCCAGATACACCTACTGTGACTTAAAACATATACAGAATATTTGTGACGATTAGGGTTATTTTTCTCAAATCTTGCAGTCCTTTAGGAAGAAAAATGAAAGGCTTAAAACAAATCCCTCGCACAGGTTACATTTGTGTCTTTTCACCTGGACTAAGCATTATAGTTATTATTTTTACTCTCTAACCTATCCAGCCATTGTGTTGCCTATAGAATTGTTTATAATTCCCAATAAAGAGAAGGATACATGATACCCACAACAACTGACATCCATGTGCTGGAACTTCTTTTCTCACTTCATCTTGAATATGCTGGCTATTTAGTGAATTCACCACATCATGCTAAATGCTCGTAGGAACACTGACAACAAAGAAACACTTTAGACATCATCACATAATATCGTTTCCACTGCCAAATCCCTGGAAAATATTTGAAGTCCACTGTGGAGGGGCCTTCAGTTTTGTAAAGACCAGTCTTGTAATATTGAGAATAAGCAAAACCTACTGTGAGCTTAATAGGAATGTTTAAAAACAGTCATTCAATCAAGGCCCTGTCCTTTAAGGTAGATTATTAAGGTAGAGTAGACCCAGTTTGCTGTCATGGTTAAGGGGGTATTGGCAACTGAGATAAATTTTGCAACTCTCCTGATGGTGTTAGGATTCTGGCCTGATAGCAAGAAACAATTAAGATTGTCCACAAGGTAGAAGGGACTTCTGTTTGCAGATAAAAGTATACGGCTGGAGCATAAGTTACTGTAAAAAAGGACATTGAGGAAGTGAACTTGTCCTTGTGCTCTGGAAGAACCTGAGATCTTGGCCATGTGCTCCTTCCATACCTCTTAAAATACAGTAGTTTCTGGCATAATAGAAATACATTCAGAAATACATGCAAATAATACAGTAAGTTTTGTATATGAGATTAAGTCAATTTTAGCCAAGAGAAAAGAAACTTGGCTGGCCAAGGAGGATAGTACTGTGAGAACAAAGCAATGTGGCCTCATGGTGAATAAGCACCTAAACCACAGGAAAAGACCTCTTTCTCTAAACCTGAAGTACTGTTTTGTGGCTCACACTAGGCTATGTAATCCTGATATGTCATGTCTGACTTTGTTACAAGATGAAGTTCCCATATGGAAATGTTTTGCCATAGGATTAGGGTCTCTGGGAGAGAAAATGCAATATTCTAAATTAGAAAATTTAGAATTTTCTTGATCCATGATCCTTGATCCATGAGTGGTTATATACCTTTCTTATTTGAGTTTTAAGCTAGAAAGATAGAGCTGTTATCTTGTGTCATATTAGAAGTTCTATACTTTTACCATTCTTTGGGGGGGAACGGGGTCAATTTCAGCATATATTTTGTGATTTTGTACATTTCTGACCACCAGAAGGTAGTGTACTATCAGTTTCATCCTTATTGGCTGTCTGAACTTGACGAGTCCCTATAAAAACAAAGCACATTGCGTATTGCACAACATTTTTCAATCTAGTTTTCTTAAATGGTGTCATAAATAAACATGTATCTTTACTTTCTGAGTTATTTCTCACATAAAAATTGTTCTTACTTTTAAAAATCATTTCAAAATATACTTGGAAAAAGACAAGCTGTCCATTCTACAATTTAAACAACCTCAACATGCTTGTTGTGGGAGAAAGAACTTCTTCAGTCCTGTGGACTTTAAAGTACTTTTTCTATAGTTCAATTTTTTGAAGCCTCTAGAATCCATAGCTGCAATTCCGATTGATAATAATCTGGTTATTGGTCAGCTAGATTTCATTGCATTCCTCCTTTTCAGAAAAGTCCTATCTCTACAGTTTATCTCCAGACATTTCGTTAATTATATGGAATAATCACAAGGTTTTTTTTTCCTCTTGGTCTTTGAAAGTTTGTGTGGTTATCAATTTCCTTACCCCCTGTATCAATACTACCATAAAGTTAACCAAAGCAAATACTGAGTTTGCCTTCAAATCTATACTTATGTCAGGATTTTTCTTTCCGAGGATTTTTCTCTCTTATCTTTCTACCATCTCTGAATGCACCTCGAGGAGGCAAAGCATTCAAGTGATGAATTTCTAAGCCATGGGTCCACAAACTATAGCCCACGGGCCGCATGCGGCTCGCTGAAGCCATTAATCTAGCCTGCGCAGGACCACTGAGGCTGCCCCGCCCACATCATCCTGCCCACCCTTCAGCTGACCGCAGGACTTACCTTCACAAGCCCCGCAGGCTGGAATCGAAAGGTAAGGCCAACAGTTTTTGCCTACAGAATGCTGCTGGAGGTGGGGGAGGTGAAAAATGGGGTGGACAGATGCCCCAGGAGGCAAAAAAACAGGCAAAAACAGCCCATTTTTGGCCAAAAATTGGGCCATTTTTGCCTGTTTTTGGCCTGCAGAATGCTGCTGGAGGTGGGGGAGGTGAAAAATGGGATGCACAGATATCCCAGGAGGCAAACAAAATGGGTGAAAACTGCCTGTTTTTCATCTCCCCCGCTTCCAGAAGATAGATAAAGGGAGAGACAGACTGACAGAGAGACAGAGGGAGAGAGAAACAGAAAGAGAGAGAGACAGAAAGAAGGAGAGAGACAGAAAGAGAGAGAGAGACAAGAGACACACATATAGAGAGAGACTTGATTGTAAGCTCCTTGGAGCTGAGAAGAATTGCTGCAGAACTGAATTTTCTGAAGTAGGCCACTAGACTCCTAAATTGAAAAAATGATCTAGTAAAAAGAAAAGTCAACCAAAAGAGCAACATGCAAACAAAAGCAAATAAAACACCCCCAGGAGCAAAACAAATTAAAGTTTAATTTGTGTGCATTGTTTAATGGACTGTGAAATTGGCCACGCCCACTTAGTCACATGACTTAGCCATGCCCACCCAATCACATGACCACCTAGCCACGCCCACTCAGCCGGTCCGGCCTCCTAACAGTCTGAGGGGCTGTGAATTGGCACCCTGTTTAAAAAGTTTGAGGACCCCTGTTCTAAGCAAACATGAAGTTCTTCTTGGAATACTCATGTAGAGTGAAAAAATGGCACTGCGATTTTATTCAAGATCATTCCCAACTCTGGAAGACATAGGATTGTATCAAAATATTTGTAGCTTTATTGAACCTTTCTCTTTTGTTATAAGGGTCAATTAATATATTGAAATACAGTATTTACTTTCATATGGAAAAGTAATACAGGTAGTTCTCCACATACAACCACAATTGAGCCAAAAGTGTCTGTTGCTAAGTGGGACATTTATTAAGCGAGTTTTGCCCCATTTTATAACCTTTCTTGCTATGAATGATTACATTCATTGCAAATGAATAATTGCAATTGTTAAGCAACAATCAGTGAGGCTGACTTGCCCATTGACTTTGCTTGTCACAGAAGGTCATAGAAGATGATTTCATGATCCCAGGACACTGCAACCACCATAAATATGAGTCAGTTGCCAAGCATCTGCATTTTGATCACATGATGATGGGGAGGCTGCATTGGTCATGTGAAAAATGATCATAAGTCATTTTTTTCAGTGATGTTGTAACTTTGAACAGTCACTAAATGAACTGTTGTAAGTCAAGGACTACCTGTATGGGTCAAGTTTTATTATAAACACTGCCTTGAATGCATTACAACAAAGCATTGCTCCTCCTGCGTAATAGTTCAGCCTTTTCTTTAGAGAATTTTGGCTTTTATCCATTTTCAATCACTTCAGGCTTTGCTAGAAGTTTCTTAGCAAGACAAATTTATGAACTGAATTGTATCAAATGTTGATGAACCTATCCTAGCTTTTTGTATCTCACAAGGCTAAAAACCAAGAGAATGATTGTCATCTAATTAATGTAAAGCTTCCTGTAGTTATTCTTTGGCTATTAAGTTCAATGAGTAGAAGAAGTTATGTTTATGAAAACCTCAACTAAGCCTGTGTTTCCAAAAATCAAACATCCATGGATTTGCCCCAAAATGCCTTCTTCAGATTTCTACAATAGCTTTTCATTAATGGAAACTAGAAAAGAGGGTTGGTTTTTTTTCATTATCAAGATACAAGTACTTTATGGACAAACAATTTGGTTTCAGGAAAAAGCTATCATGCAACTTACAACTTCTCCACTGCAAAAACATATGGACTTCAAATCTAGATCAAGGCAAATCAATAGATGCAATCTACATAGACTTCTGCAAAGCTTTTGACTCAGTAGTACATGATAAACTTCTCCTTAAACTAACATCCTATGGCATCTCAGGACCCCTCCACAAATGGATATCTGCTTTTCTGTCTAACAGACAACAAGTGGTCAAAATTGGCAATGCTTTATCAAATCCTGTTCCTGTCAAGAGTGGCGTTCCTCAAGGCAGCGTCCTTGGACCAACACTCTTTATACTATACATTAATGATCTTTGTGACCATATCTCAAGTAATTGTGTTCTCTTTGCTGACGATGTCAAACTATTTAACACCACAGACAACACTTCTATCATTCAAAACGACCTTGACCATCTAACCGCTTGGTCTAAAATTGGCAGCTCCAAATTTCAACCAGCAAATGCTCAGTCTTACATATAGGAAAAAGAACCCAAAACTAAGTACATACTAGATGGACATTACCTTACAGACGACCCCATCCGTTAAAGACCTTGGAGTTTTCATGTCAAATGATCTAAGTGCCAAAGCCCACTGCAACTACATAGCAAAAAAGCTCTAAGAGTTGTAAACCTAATTTTGTAGCTTCTTTTCCAAAAACACCACACTACTAACCAGAGCATATAAAACATTTGCTAGACCAATTCTAGAATACAGCTCACCTGTTTGGAACCCTCACCACATCTCTGACATCAATACAATTGAACGTGTCCAGAAATATTTTACAAGAAGAGTTCTCCATTCCTCTGAAAACAACAAAATACCTTATCCCACCAGACTTGAAAACCTAGGCTTAGGAAACTTGGAACTCCGTCGCCTTGACAAGACCTAAGCTTAACTTACAGAATCATCTATTGTAATGTCCTTCCTGTCAAAGACTACTTCAGCTTTAATTGCAATAATACAAGAGCAACCAATAGATTTAAACTTAATGTTAACCGCTTTAATCTAGATTGCAGAAAATATGACTTCTGTAACAGAATCATCAGTGCTTGGAATACTTTACCTGACTCTGTGGTCTCTTCCCATAATCCTAAAAGCTTTAACCAAAAACTTTCTACTATTGACCTCACCCCATTCCTAAGAGGACCATAAGGGGCGTGCATAAGCGCACAAACGTGCCTACCGTTCCTGTCCTATTGTTTTTCTTTTCTTCTTCCTATATATGTTTACATGGTTATATACTATATAATCTTTTTGTATGATGTTGTGACAAAAATAAAAAATAAAAATAAAAATAAATAAATAGTTTCAAAATGTACTCTTGCTATTCCATTTTCCAGGATTAAAGATACTATAGGTCCCGGTGCTGCATATTTTAGAAAAACAAGTCTGTGTTTGGTCTGAATTGATTTACATCCACATAAGTGGTTTTTGGATTGCAGCCTCAGTCCTGATTTACACTTATCTGGAAATAAACACCACTAAACGCTGTAAGGTTTCTGAATATTTATGATTGAAAGACAGGTTGGTGTAATGGTTAAGACACCAGGCTAGAAACGGGGAGACCGATGAGTTCTATCTTAGGCACAAAACCAGCTGGGTGACCTTGGACCAGTCACTTTCTCCCAATCCTAAGAAGGAGGCAATGGCAAGCCATTTCCAAAAAATTGCCAAAAGACCCTGCAAGGCCTAGTCCAGACAGTCACCAAGAGTTAAAAATTGATTCAAAGGCACAAAACAAGTATTTCTAAACGCTGTAAGGTTTCTGATCAAATATGCATTAAATTTATAAAAGCAAATTTAATATCACGTACCATCAAACCAGAAAGGGTAATTTCCCTTGAGGTCCTTGTGCATTTTTTTTCTAAATCTGCTGCAGAGGGACAAACAAGAGGAGAAAAATAAAGAATATCTTAACATGAGCAGGATTCCATTCATGTAATATCCCATCAGCCCTCCCACCCTACACACATATAAAAACACAAACCATTTCCACTTCATTTGCAGCAGTAAGAATTCCCTTTGTGATTGAGGAAGAAAGGGAAAAGGCATTGCCACATTCAGATTCAAGAGTATCATATAAATAATTTAGTAGATGAATTTGTTCTAGCATCTTCTTGAATGTATTTAAAAATGCATGGTAGCAGTGAATTCCAAGTCTTCCATATGCATTCTTGTATATTTTTAACACTTGATAATAATCAGCCTACTGTTTAATGGCATTTGCCGCTTCGAATTTTTATTAACTTTTTGCATAGTCCAGCTTGGCCTCATAAACCTATATATGCACACTTTATTTTGAAGGCAGTACTGAAACAATCATACAAAGGAAGATGCTGTGAGTATCTTCCTCTTTCTCTACTGAACCTATGGCAGCAAATTATGATAATGATATCCATGCAGTCAAATTCGACTCTTGGCGACTTCAGGTCTCTCCACATCTTTCAATCTTGTACTATTTGTGTTATGTCCGGGACCTGCAGAAGCTCCTATTCCTGATGCGATCTCGATGGTTGCCTTACCTGTGATCCCAGGCACTCCAGCGATGTTCCGGCTGGGTTCCAGTCCACAGGCGCAGTCTCCAGCCACGCACAGGGATGACAGCCCCGCTCCTCCTACTCCTGCGACGCCAGCCCCTGTACTAAGAAAATCGGGGTGGAGCCGATGTCCGGCGTATCTAGTCGACTACACTTGCGCTGTCTGGGGTGAGGGGTGTTATGTCCTCGGAGTTATGACCTGAGCAGCCTTTGCCAGCCCCGCTCTCCTACTCCTGCGACACCAGCCCCTGTACTAAGAAAATCGGGGTGGAGCCGACGTTGTCCGGTGTATCTAGTCGACTATGCTTGCGCTGTCTGGGGGTGAGGGGTGTTATGTCCTCGGAGTTATGACCTGAGCAGCCTTTGCCAGCCCCGCTCTCCTACTCCTGCGACACCAGCCCCTGTACTAAGAAAATCGGGACGGAGCTGACGTCGTCCGGCGTATCTAGCCGACTACGCTTGCGCTGTCTGGGGTGAGGGGTGTTATGTCCTCGGAGTTATGACCCGAGCAGCCTTTGCCTGTTGCTAGCTGCCGCTGATTGGTCAAGACGCGGCTAGCTAAAAAAGCGGGAACCCGGCTGCCACCTGATTGGTTTTTCAGACTTGACAGCTAGCTATTTAAGCAGCTGTCAAGAGAAGGAACGTTGCTGCTGTTCATTGAGCATGTTGGCTCTGATTGTTGTTTGTTAATATTGGCTGACAATAAAGCCCGTTAATAAATATAACCTCGGACCTCTTATTTGTTCATGGAATAGAACAATTTGAGTTTTTATATGCTCTGGCTGGAGTCAACTTTGACGGTGTCCAGCCACTGTATTCTTTGAATACATTTCATTTTACCACTAACTCTTGCAAGCATAATTGCTTTCTCCAGCGAATTCTCCTACATGACATGGCCAAAGTGAGGGCAGCAAATAGGTGTGAATTAAATGATACCAATGTCATGGATCCAGAGGGGGACCATTTAATAAACAGTAGAAAAGCTGTAATCTAGACTGAAATTTATAAAGCTATAAGACCACTCATAATTGTCACTGAAACCATATTAGTAAAGTTATCTAATGTTCAGAGTTTTTCTTTTGCTTTTAGCACTCAGCCTATTTACTGTTTTATTTCATTTTATTTACTATTAAATCTATTTCCGCTTATCTCACAATTCAAGGTGACTCTGAGGGGCTTATTATTTTATTCCTATTCTCTTTTGGAAGTTTAAATAAAAATAACATAGAAAGTGGCAAACTGACTGTATGAGAAATGAATAGTTAGCAAAACACAACCCTTCTACAGGTAGTCCTTGAGATACGACCATAATGGAGCCTATTATGGCCAACATTTTACAGCAGTTATTAGGTGAAACATGTCACCTAACAACCTCCCCCATCCCTGCTCTCCCCAATGAGATGTTAAACTTACGTGCCATCACCAAACAGAGCACGGGGTGCCTCCTGGATGGGAGAAGCCGTGGAAGGACTAGCACAGGCACAGGCCTGCCTGTCCTGGCTTGCCCTGCCAAGGCCTCCCTCACCCCTGAGATTCCCCATGTTCCATTTGCCACACCTTGGGTCCCAACAGGCCTTTTCCTGCTCCCACCAGGTCCTCCCAGGCCTTAGGCCTGATTACAACAGGCCAAACACCTGTCGTGTCCCACTCCTCCGCTGACGGCCGGGTCAGGGAAATCCGAATCAGGCGTGCCTCTGCAGCTTTGCCAAAGTCCTAGCAAAGTCCTCAGGGCAGGCAGGAGACCAGAAAGTGACTTCAGCAAGATATGTTTAGACTTTGCCTGACTCAGAGAATGCCAGAAAGCAGGTCCTTTATATAGGCCATGGGGTGTGGCTCCATGACTCAGCACTTATCCAGGCCTGCCCCTCCCTTCCTTCTGTTGCCTCTGTCTATCAAGTCTTCTGACGCGAGGGTCACTCCAGTCTGCAGCTGTTGGCAATTGACCTCCCTCAGGCTCACATGCTGTGGAAGAGGGGGAGGGGTCTAGTTGCTCCGTTTGCCTGGGCATGGAGCCAGAGCTGGGGGCCGGGAGGCATACTAGGACATTCCTCCATGTTCGGAAGCAGATAAGAAGGCCCCGGCTGTGGTGAGATCGGAAGAGACACAACAACACCCTTCTCCTCACTTAGCTTTTGAAAAGCTCCAAAGCCGCCTTTGTATGGCTGCATGATACGGGTCTGAAAGCAGCCGCCATTTTGTCTCAGCCGGGACAAAATCCTAATTGCAGCCACATTTGGACCACCAACGCATGTCCCAGGGAGCAACTACTATGTTCTGCTCCCTTAACAAACTCTGCCCAGAACTTTTCTGCAGCACTGAGAAGCTTCTGCAGCACTTGGCATG